>NC_077231.1:72746281-73087531 GCF_027887165.1 Monodelphis domestica | reverse complement strand
CTTCTTACTTCTAGCAGATTTGCTACATCCAACGTTTCAAGAAAGCAGAAATAGCTTCTGATGGAAATAATAATTTTTCCCTTTTAAGAGTCACCCTGCTCTATTTGACTGCCATACCTCATAGTTAACTCAGGTTGAGCTTTCAATTTCTTCTTGCTTGATAGCGAACATCTTTTCAGTGAGGGACTTAGGTCCAAAAGGTTATTAAGTAGGAGGCCCATGAGGGTTATTTGCTATTCAACATTTACCTTTCAATTACTGTCTGAGGCTCCTTGAAGACCCCTGACATTTCTTCTCTAGTATTCACCACTATCTATTATGCATCACACAAATCTCCATGGTGTTATACATCTGAACTCATCATCTACAACAATCCTGGCTTTGTTGACAAAAGTCTCCCTTGCACAGTGTCCTCGAAAGGATGATTCATCCCCTCGTGGGTAATGGTTAACTGGCCTTGGTCACTAAATGAATCATTTGAAAAACCTCCCAGGATGAAAAGATCTTAGCTAAATGATACTTCAGGAGGGGAAAGGGTCATGGAAATAGCTCTGTGCCTCAAAGGGTCAGATAGTCTATAGCTGACATTAGACACATTGTAAATTTGAGGAAGAACAGTGATGTGTTTCAAGGTGTCTTGTCATTCCGGCATGTCTGAAATCATCACGTGTCTGAAATCTGGTAGCTCTGGGAGAAATGAAATTCAACTAAATCACTGATCTTAAAAAAAATGCAAATGATGGTTAAAGACAATATTTAGTACTGGCACTTGGGACCAATGCAGTTTTCGTGTTTGACTGCCCACAACCAATCACAAGGTCTTCTTGCACTGTTCGTCATTAAAATGATTTCCCTTTTTCTCAAATGATCATATCAACAATCCTTTTCCTCTTTCTGTTTTAGAGTCTGTTTCTCCCCTTTTCACATACACAAACACATACTCTGTATCTTCCATAGGCAGATTCCAACATCTGATGCCAACCAATTAGGTCTCATTCTTCATTATTCATGCATAAATAAATCCATGGATTTGGAGTTTAGGTTGCACCAGTTGTCTAACAAAAGCTAGTATGCTCATGAATAATTTGGCTTCTTCAATATTAGGGTTATGGAGAGTTTGAAAGAGGCTTTTATATCACTGATGACTCATTGCTTGGTAGAAAGGCACCGTTACTATGAACATCAGCAAATGGTAGGGCTGGACAAGACTTCCTTTCCAAGTTTTACATAAAGCTCCTTTAATGACTAGAATAAAGATGCTTGTCAATAGAGTGATTGCAACAATGGAAAGCTAGTCTCTCTTTAATATAATATTTATTTAATGTTAAATTGATAATGCAATCAGCTCCTGCTTAATGAAGTATGTCAGGGTGCCAGTCAACAAACATTTTTTTAAATTTGTATTTATTTGTTGTTTGTTTGTTGCATTAGGTAACTCCCTTCTCCCCATTAAAAAAAGACATCTTTAGACAAAAAATAATAAAAATAAATGTATGTATAAAACTGTCTTGCTTGTTTCTATTGATCAGTTTAGGATACAAAGAAAGATTAATAAAGGCTCTGCCATCCAGGAATTCATATTCTAATGATGAATGGGGAACATAGTGTGAAAATAATTTCTGCATAAACAAAAAATGTACAGTATAAGTAGAATGGACTAGAGTGGTGGAGGGGGGTATTGGAAATGCTCCCTGGGTTAACTCTACCCTTGGTCAATTTAGAGATTAGTGAATCCCTTCTCAGAACCATCTTATCATAAAAAGGGCCAGACACATTGATAATTCTCCATTTTGATTTTGTCTCACTTTTCCCTAACTCTACATCAGCCACCCCTTATCATATTGCTCTTTTATTCTTTGGCTTCCTCTATGAGAATGTCAGCTCTTGCTTTCTTTCTTATCGCCAGTTTTTAGTACTTAATAAATTTTCTGACTTGTTAGCTATCATGTCCTGCAGAAGATGGGATTTGAACTAACTTCTGAAGAAAATTTAGATGGCTCAGTCAGAGGTGAGAAGACAGAGCAACCTAGCCATGGAGGCTAGCCATTGTTGTTCAATCTTTGAATGGTCTTCTTCATAACCCCGTGGACCATAGCTTAGCTATCCATGGAGTTTCCTTGGAAATAAGTAAAGATATTGAATATCATGTATGAGGAACATGAAACAGATCAGTGGCACTAGATGATATAATGAATGGAGAAGATTAAATTGTAAGAATGGAAAATTAAAAAGGGGACAGGGTGTAAAGAGAATAACAGTAGGACTCTACTTTCCATTTCACTGACAATTATAATTCTTTAAAATCTGCAGGATTTTGGTGATGCTGCACAAAATTGCAATAAAATCACAATGGGAAGTGGTAGAGAGAAGCAAGGATCCATTCAACTGTCAGAAGCAACAGACAACTTCAAGCAACACAAGTAAATATAATTTGCAAGGGTTCAGAGAAATCATAAAGGAGGAAACTGGTAAGAAGCAGCCATGAATGCTTGAGTAGAAAAAACATCTTGAGAAGTTACACTAGAGGCAACACGCTCTGCTTAATAGATTTTCCTGGGCATATATATCACTAGGGTTCTACAGGCATCTGGGAAGAGTATCTTATTTGTAGGCATCATATTTCTTTTAGTAATGTTGGGAATGTAGGTCTCTTTGACCTACAATTAAATGTACATTCTTTGAGCCTTATGAAACACTTACTTTCAAGGGGTATAACATCGCAGCTAGTTAGATGGGAATAATGAGCCAGAGAAGTGGCATCCTCCAAAGTATATCCAAGCTCTTCTTCTCATAGGAAAGCTTCTGATATAAGGATCATAATACAGTCATGGATCCACTTAACAACTATTTACTGAGTGCCAATAAAGACAGACATTCTTCTGTGATCCTGACTGACTAGAATTTAGAAAAGGAAGAAGAAATAAATACTATCGTGATTCTCTATGTAAAAGACCTAGCAAATTTCCTGAGATTGTCATAAAGAAATATCTTGTTTTCTTGGTTGATTGTGGGTACAGGTGTTTTTAAAAACTATCCCTTCAGTCTTAGGATCTGTGAAAAGGGAATTGCTTTTTCTCTTTTGTCTATTCTGAGTTTACCCTTGTAAAAAGGGAATCCTTTATTCTCTGACTAGTTGGAGTTAAAACTTTGGTTAACACTAACTTAAGTACCTCTACTTAATATCTCACTAGATTGTGAAGACAGGATTAACTCTCCTTTGTCTACCTTTTGATTGAATCAACAAAAGCTTGAACTAGGTGGAGGAGCTCACAAACCACTTAGAGAATTCACACCCTCAGAAACTCAATCAGCTAGGAAACTTTTGATGAGAATTCACACATCCAGCAGGTGAGAAGTGGATCCCACAGACACTTCCCCCCACCCAGCAGTGTTAGACAATTTGGAAGCTGTGATTGGCCCCTGTGAAGAGAGGAAGGGGCAAGAAGACACTATGAAGGGCCCTGAATTTCTGGGGCTAGGAGGTCAACTTCAAGAAGGAAGTCAGCTTCAAGAAAAAGGCCAGCCTCAGGAGTCACCTTCAGCTCCAGTAATCATCTTGATTTGCTTCTTGGAGGGAACTTGGGTGAGTGGATAGCTGGCTTTCCTTTCCTGTCTTCTGGATAGAGTTTAATTCCAATTGAAGGTCAACAAGTCCTGGCTGAGTAGTTAGCTAAGCTAATGTCTTCTCTACCCTTTTGTATTTCTCTGCTTTCACTCTTTCTACCTCTTTTGTGAATAAAAGCTATTAAAGTCATTTTGACTTTGAGCAATAATACTTTGAATCAGCAATCACAATTATTATTTATAGTTTTCAGATCAACACTACTTATTGGCTCAAAGTCAGAAGAGTGGTAAGGGCTAGGCAATGGGGGCTAAGTGACTTGCCCAGGGTCACATATCATTGTGTGAGCCCATATTTGAACTCGGGATCTCCCATCTCAAGACCTGATTCTCAATTTCCTGAACCACCTAGCTGCCCCCTGTTTACTGTGTTTTTATGGATTGTGTTGATATATTGAAAGGGAGAAAAGCTAGACAGCAAAAACACTAGATTGACAGAGGTGGACAGAACTCTGGATTTAGAGACAAATGACCCAAAGATTAAATCTTGACTCCTCCACTTACTACTTGTATAACCATAGAGAAGCCACTAAACCCTAACTCCCTTCCCCAGTCCTCAATTTCCCCATCTGAAAAAATGAAGACATTGGACTGAACTCCCAAGGTCTCCCAAGGTCTCTTCCAGGGTTAAAAGGTTAAAGGGTCCCTATTCACAAAAGTGCCCTCTCCTGATACACCACCTTCTTTGAGAGTGGGAAAGCACTAAGGGAATACAGTCTAGTGTGCTGCATTTCTGCCTTTTGAATATTAAAGCCCCCTTTCTATGTGCTAGATCTAATCTATGATTCTATGATCCTAAGGTATGAGTCCCAACCTTGACCTATTCCAACTGGATGACCATTGATTATGTCCTCTGAGCCTCATTTTCCCCACTTGTATTATGAGTATAATTATCTTTGTACAACCAATCTTACAGGATTGTTCAAAGGTCATATAACACAACACAAGGGATGCTTTGCCACTCTAAAAATATTATATAAATGTGAATGGGCCATTTTGAAGGACTACAGTGGCTTACTAATAGACTTATGTATAAGAGAATATGGACTAGAACAAAACCCAAAATTATTATTATGTAAAGTAAGCTCTGAGAGCCTTTACAGGGAAAATAAGAACCTGTTCAAAATTCATTAGCAGCTTATTTTTTTGTGGCTGGCTCATTTTGCAGCACCTGCCAAAGATCTTAAAAAAATAAAAGGAAAACAACATTTTATGAAAACACAGTGAGTCTGTCAATTATACCATCCAAGTAAGTATCAAGTTAAAAACTTTTTTTAAGTAGGAGGAAGCTATGTGACTCAGTGGGTTGAGAGTTAGACCTAGAAATGGGAGACCCTGGGTTCAAGTATCACCTCAGACACTTCCTAGCTAAATGACCCTGAGCAAATCAGTTAAACTTCATTGCCTAGCTCTTACTGCTCCTTTTCTTTGGAGCCAATACCTAGCATTCATTCAAAAACTCAAGGTAAGAGTTTTAAAAAGAAAGGATGAAAGGATGGAGGGAAGAAAGGAAGGGAAGGAGGGAGGAAGAGAGAGGAAGGAAGGAAGGAAGGAAGGAAGGAAGGAAGGAAGGAAGGAAGGAAGGAAGGAAGGAAGGAAGGAAGGAAGGAAGGAAGGAAGGAAGGAAGGAAGGAAGGAAGGAAGGAAGGAAGGAAGGAAGGAAGGAAGGAAGGAAGGAAGGAAGGAAGGAAGGAAAGGAGGGAGGAAGGGAGGAAGGAAGGAAGGAAGGGAGGAAGGGAGGAAGGGAGGGAGGAGGTAAAGGAGGGAGGGAGGGAGGGAAAGAGGAACGAAGGAAGGAAAGAAGGAAGGAAGGAAGGAGAAGGAAGGAAGGAAGGAAGGAAGGAAGGAAGGAAGGAAGGAAGGAAGGAAGGAAGGAAGGAAGGAAGGAAGGAAGGAAGGAAGGAAGGAAGGAAGGAAGGAAGGAAGGAAGGAAGGAAGGAAGGAAGGAAGGAAGGAAGGAAGGAAGGAAGGAAGGAAGGAAGGAAAATATTTAAATAAGAACTGAGTCATAAGAATTTCCTTTTTCAGATTCCTATTTGTCTATTGTAAAAAGCTAAATCTTGTTTTTGATAGCAAAGTGGCTATTTTGAGGGCTCAATTATTCTGGCTGAAAATAGGGCTTTGTTTCTTGGAGCTGACTTAAAAGGAATGTTCCTTCCCATGCTTTACTAACTTCATGGGGAATGTCATCCAGAGCTTCATCCTACATTTCCTCTAGCCTACATACAACAACCCCCAAGTCTTGGTCACTTCTCCTGGTCTTACCTTCCCCCATAAGCTCCACAGGTATAGTCTTTTTTTCTCTCCTGAACCAGATGACTGCTGTTTCAATCATGGTGTGAACAATTCCCCTCCCATCTGTTTTTGCTCCATGTTAAAATTTTTCTACATATATTTCTACTCCAGATTGGGCATTTGCACAGTGATTTGTGGAATGGTAAGCACTTTGGGTGTTCACTAAGCCTAATTCTCTCACGGCTGGAAAATTGTTCATCATATTTAAGTAGTCCAATATTTAGTCATTTCTCCTATTTTAAGGATGAAAAATGGTGTGTACTGTGTATCCTAGGAGCTTTTCAAAGGGTCAAGGAAAATGCCCAAAATACTTTTGTTGCTTGGATGTACTTATTTGTCAGAAATAAGGACTTTTAATTGGAAGATTAGGAGGAGGAGGAGAAGGAGAAGAGGGTGAGGAGAGAAGAAAAGGGGAGAGAAGGAGGAGGAGTTTCCTGGAAAAGGAAAGCATAATGGTGAGAAGTCCAAAAGCAGAAATATTAATATTAATTAATTTACAGGGCTTTAAAGTTTACAAATATTATCTCATATTATTCTTACAACAACTTCACTGTGCATATAAGGAAACTGAGGCAGATAGAAGTTAAGTGACCTTTTCAGACTCATCCAGCTAAGGACCATGCAAAGCTGAATTTTAACTCAGGTCTCCCTGACTCTCTCTAAAGCTCTTTCCTGGCCACCTAGCTATGTATTGAAGAGCTTGTTTTTGTTTTTGAGAGAGTTTGTTTATTTATTTCATTGGATTATTAGAGGGGAGGGGTGGGAAGGAAAGATGCAATATTCTTTAAAATCTTGTGGTCTGAGACTTGTTCTGTATGGTCCCAGAGAACAGAATTAGGAGCAATGGGTGGAAAGCTAGAGTGGCAAATTTAGGAAATGAGGCAGCAAAACTACCTCTAATTCAATCAAACAACAAATATTCATTAAGTGTCTGTCATGTGCCAGGTACTGTGCTTAGTGCTGAGGATACAAAAAGAATAAAAAAATAGTCCTTGCCCTCAAGAGGTTTACAATCTAATTATATTAGATATTATATATAAAACAAGTCATCTACCAAATAAACAAAAGATCATTAATACAAGGGAAAGCACAAGAATTAAGAAGAGTTAAAGGCTTCTCTGAAGACTTTCTTGATCTTTCCAGTTGCCAGTATCTTCCTCCTATTATCTGTTTTCCATATGTAGATATGCTGTGTGTGTGTGTGTGTGTGTATGGGAATATACATGCATATACCTAAGGATGTATGTTGTCTCCTCCTAGATAGACTATAAACACCATAAGCTTGTTTGTGTTTCCCCAGCTCAAGTGTAGTGCTTGGCACATTTAATGAGACCTTAAGAAATATTTGTTTATTCAACAGCATTCCTGTCTTCTCCTGGTTCCCAGTTGCCATTGATATAGACCTGGAGTTAGGAAGATATTGAGTTTGAACCCTTCCTAGCTGTGTGACCCTGGGCAAGTCACCACTCTCTGCTTCAGTTTCCTCATGTGTAAAATGGGAATAACAATAACATTTACCTCCTGGAGTTATTGTGAGGATAAAATAATATTTGTGAAGCATCCTGTAAACCTTAAGCACTATATAAATGCTCTTTTTTTTATTTCTCCTTAATGTCAATGGAACCAACTCTTAAAAAAACAACAACAACAACAAAACTCTTACCTTCTGTCCTAGAATCTCTATTAAGTATTTATCAGTAACAAGGTAGAAGAGCAGTAAGAGCTTGGCAATTAGGGACAGGTGACTTGCCCAGGGTCACACAGCTAGGAAGTATCTGAGGCCAGATTTGAATGCATTATCCACTGACCTGCCTACCTGCTGCCTCACATCTTCTCTTTATATATCGTCTATCCCTAGACATGTCATCCCTCCTATTAGAATGTCCATGAAGGCAAATTCTGTTTGATTTTTTTTTTCTGTGCATCCCCAATACCGATATCAATGCCTGGCAAATAATCAGTGCTTAATAAATGTTTGCTGATTGGTTGTTTTTCATTCCCTTTCAGCCAGATTTCCAGGAAAAATACAGGGTGCTCTAGAATACCTCGTGTGGTTTTAAGCCTTAATAGTTTCGGTTTTTGCCATAGCCTGTGTGTGCAGTTAGAATGCTCCCATTTAAATCAGAGGATCCCAGATCTGGAGTTAAAAGACCTCAGAAGTCATCTAGCCAAAGGTGTGTGATCACGGACTTAGAGCCTCCAGGAACCTGGGAGCTCACCTCCTTCTCCCGCATCACTTTGCAGGAAAGGAAACCAAAGTTCAGAGCAGGAAAGAGACTTGACCAGGATCCCCCAGCTAGTGAACAGCAGCAGCAGGATTTCCACAAGGGTTCTCCTGACTCCAAGAAGAGCCCTTCTTCCCCTTCCCCGCGTTGCTTCATCAATAGCGCCTCATGAAAGCTTGAGGAGCCTAGGGAAGCAGCGATTAGGTGGCTGTCAGAGATCTTGGCTCTCCTTTCCGGGTTATGCTCAAGAAGGGGAAAAAAGAGAAAAGCGGAAATGCCAAAGGCAAGTGGAAGCAGCCCACCCGGCTCCACCTGAATCAGAGGAGACTCAATAGCTCATTGGGGAGTGAGTAATCTGTCTTGGCATCGCGTCGGGTCCCTTCCGCCGTCTCCTTGCATCTGACACCAGATGGAAATTATTCTGCTAGCAGGCCATGAAATCAACTGCTGGAAAGTGAGTCTTCGGAAGGAAGTGACAGAGCTGTCTTGTTCCAAGGCCAGCTTCTTACCCTCCGTGGCTCGATGGGAACTCTCTTATTATCTGCTGAGCCCTGACAGCTTCCTTGGCACATTTCAGAGAATGAAAGAAGACTTGGTCCTTGCCCTGCAGGCTTACAAATAAGGTAGATGGGAATAGAAGGGGGAGGAAACACACACGCACTGGCACACACACACTTCAGATCTAGCTGGTGTATAGACTTCCCAAATAGAAAAACACGAATTCTCTGTCAGAAGAGATTGGTTTAGGCATGAAAAGGGACACTCTCTGAGTCTGACAGAGGAGAAGACAACGACCTCCTAGACAGACAGGCTTGACTGACATTTTGAGAGTATCACCCATACGAGGGTGTCTGGGCATTTTGGACACAGATGGATTCCCGAAGGAACAGGGCTTAGAAAAGATGTAAAGAGCGATGCCAGGCTACCCAGTGAATGAGATTGACTCACTAAGCCTCCAAGTTCTGACTTCCCGGGGCGCTCATTAATTCAAAGATAGTATAGTATTTTGTCATATTGCTCCTAGGAAATTTGAAGGATTTATTTTGTTTATTAATTTTTATTTAGCAAAGAGTTCTTGGACACCTACTAGATACACAACTCCCTCTACCCCAAGATAAGAGAATGCACAGATTGTACCCAGAGTGGTAGCCAGGTAGGATTGAAGGTAGCTGGCAGGTCTAAGGGAACAGTCTACTCCAAGTATATAAAGAGCTCCCCTGGTGGAATGGGTGGACAAGAAGAATTTGTTCTATTGGTCATGAAGGTGACTGAAGGACTGAAGGCACTGTGGAGTGCCTAGGACTTGGTCAGACATTAAATAGATCAAAGTCATCTTCTGCTTCCCAGTCGTCCTGGCTTTTGTCTTGTCACTAGATTTTGATAAGTCTGGAAGAGAGACTGAAGCTGACAATTCATGTGCAAGTGAAGACATTAGCCCGTGATGCCATTGGTCCTCTTCAAAAAGAAAAGACAAACAACCTAGTGTGAGATCACTGGGCATGTCTCAGGGGTTCAGGTAAATTGGAGGATACTAATGGCACTCTCTCCATTCATCAATAGAGAAACCTCTGTGTCCCTGAGGTGCCCTTCCTCCCTACAGCATCCACACAGCTATTCCATCAATTGTCCCAAAAGTGACTCATTCATCAACAACGCAGAAACTTTTTATTTATACATTTAGAGCTTTGTCTACAGTATGAGGACACCCACACTCCTTCCAGCTGAGATGCACTTCTGCAACCATCAGTTACTTAGGGTTCTATGGGCTTGCCTGAAGCACTAACAGTTAAATGATTTGTCAGGGTTGCCAAATTGGCATGTGTTTGCGGAAGGATTTGAACATAAGTGTTCCGGGGTTCAATCTGGCTCTCTATCCACTGTGTCACCCAATTGTATTATTCCTTACTATCAGATATACATATGGTAAAATATATAATGCATATATATACACACATATGTGTTTTTATATATGAATACTTTTTTTAATATAAGGAAGTCTGATGGAGAACATTCCTTCAGTCCATGCAGATTGGCACAGAACCCAGAAATTAACCCTTACCCAGGATCTCTCAATCAATATATATCAGGGGTATGACTTGAAACCAAATCTTCCTGACTTCAAAGCCAGCTCTCCATCAACTACTATGCTTCTACATGTGTGTGTATATGTATATATGTGTATATATACACATGCATGTAGATGTGTATGTATATGGGGGTGTATGTATGTTGTGGGTTTTAAAATATTGTGGCCTGGGGAACCGCATACCCCAGCATGCCCCAGGGGCCCTCCCCTCTACTTCCTGGCATGGAATTGGTTTTGAATTGGACCAATCTGGTGCTGGGGGGCCGTGCCCCCCACTTCCTGGCATGGGATTGATCTTGAATTGGACCAATCCTATGCTAGGGAGGGACCACACACCCTTACTTCCTGGTTTCCCCATGCACACATTTTAAAACCCACAATGTGTAGATTTATTTATCTATAGACTTGTTACTAATATGGTTGTTATTGATTAACTTAATAGAGTGTTGATCAAAGTGACAACAAGGCAGTTGTCCATTAAGGCAACACAGCTCTAAGAAAAGTTAAAGCTGGAAAAGATCATAAGGGAGTATTGTATTTTTCCCCCAAGTCTTCATCTTCTTTGACTTCTCTGAAGCCCTGGATTGTATTAACCAACCTCTCCTCCTGGATATATGACTCTTCTCTCTTGGCTTTCAGGGCACTGATTTCTCCTACTTTTATCTCTGGAGGTGGTGGCTTCCCCCTCCATGATGATCTTCAAGCAAAGGCTAGATGGCCACTTGTCCTGTATGTTATAGGCTCCTTGTGTGATATAGACTCCTTTGAGTGATGGGCTGTACTAGATGGCAAATGATGTCTCTGTCCACTTTAAATTCTATGATTTCTGTGACTTCATGGCAAAAGCACTGTCTTTGGGGAACTGTCCTTCTGAAGGTCATTCTGTTCCTTTAGAGCAGTGGTTCTCAATGTTTCTAATGCCATGACCCCGCAATACAGTTCCTCATGTTGCAGTGACCCCAAACCAAAAAATGATTTTGGTGGCTACTTCAAAACTGTAATGTTGCTAGTTATGATTCTGAATGTAAATATCTGATATGTGTTATGTATTCTCATTGCTACAAATCGAGAGGTTGAGAACTGCTGCTTTAGAGCATAACTTGGTCAGACTCCACAATGGCATAGGAGTTTAAATTCAGAAGTCTCCATTGTGGTATATACTTCATGTAAGATAAGGAAATATGATCATTTCCTTCCTGTATCCTCTTTATCTATGATGGCTTAAGAACATCTTGAGCATGAATGCATTTGAAAAATTGAATATTAGAGTTTCTCAGCCTGAGATCAATAAAATAGGCAGATAGATGGATAGAAGGAGGGAGGAAAGGAGGGAGGGAGAGAAGGAGAAAGAGACAGAGATAGAGATACAAATAGAATGGGTTAGTTAAATAGATGAAGTTAGAATGGGACAGATGAATAGAATAAGATGGATGGATAGGTAAAAAGAATGGGATAGATATGGATAGAAAGAATGGGGTAGAGAGTTGGAATGGGATAAAGATTAATAGATAGAATGGGGTAGATAGATATGGATAGATAGAATGGGATGGATTAGAATAGATAGAACAGGATAGGTGGATGGATAGATAACAATGGAGTAGATAGATAAAATAGGATAGAGCTGAAGAGATAAAATTGGATAGGTAGACAACTCTAATGTTGTGTATTTTATTTAATGCATTAGAAAATATGATTCTGAAAAAGGATCTATAGGCTTCATCAGACTGCTAAAGGGGTCCAGGAAACCAGAAAAAGAAATGTTAAGCACCCCTTTCTAGAAAATGTTAAGTTCCCCATACAAATGCAAGATAGGAGGAGGTTAATATGTTTGTTTATTTTCCTGTTCCAGAAAACTAATGCTACAGATGTCCTCCAAGTGATCTATACAGAACTAAAAGAGACCATGAAAGTCCTGACAAAGATGAAAAAGCACCAGAAGCACTAAGGAATGCTCATTCCCTATTCATTAGGAGGTAATGGAGCAGACGCTTTTGGAGGATGATAAATTGCTTTTAATTTTGTTATTTTATGTAACAATTAAAGAGAATATATTCGAAGTTCAAACAAATTATAATTTACAAAAGATAACATATTTCCAAAAAACAATCAAAGCATGTAGGGAAGATGTGAGGAGAAAGCTGAAAAACACTGGAAATTATCCAAGAGGTATATGGATTTTAGTGCTACTCCCTGCCTAACAGATGCTGAACGCCTTGCTACTTCCTTAGTACTAGTATCACTCACAGGAAGGAATGGAGTACCAAGACCAAGCCACTATACATTCTTGAGTCAGTTTAATGTATGGAAGATTTTTTCCCCTCACCATAGTCCTAGAATATTATTGTGCTTCTTTTTCTTTATCTCTCTCTATCTGCCTTCCTGTCTATCTTAGTGTCTCTCTATCTCTTTGTATATCTATCTTCCTTCTCATTTGTATCTCTGTGACTCCTTCTCTGTGTGTCTCTTTGTCTTTATCACTGTCACTATCTACCCACTTATCTTTTTCTCTCTCTCTGGATATCTCTCTGTCTCTTCATGTGTGGCTGTATCTCTGACAATTCTGTCCCTATCTCTATCATCTGGCTGCCTGTGTATCTGTATGTGAGTCTGTCTCTGTGTGTATCTATCTCTCTGTGGCTGTCTGTCTGCTCTTTTGTCTCTGTTACTCTGTGACCATTTCTATATTATTGTGGTTATCTCTGTCTCTCAGTGTAAATATCTTTTTCCTTTCTTTTTTCCTTTCTTCCTCCATCCCTCCCTCTATTTTTTCTTTGTTTCTTCCTTTCTTCCTTCCTTTCTTTCCTTCTTTCTGTTTCTGTCTGTCTGCCTCTGTATTTCTTTTTCTGCCTGCCTCTATCTCTCTGTGATGATTTCCTTCTCTATGTGTATATCTGTCTATATCTTTTTGTCTCTGTCTCTCTATGTCTCTGTGACTGTCTCTATCTCTCTCTGTCTTTCTCTCTCTATCTGCCCATCTCTGTCTCTCCCTGTTTCTTTCTATGTGTGTATCTCTGTTTCTTGTCTTTATCTGCCTGTCTGTCTCTCAGTGTGCATCTGCCTCCTCTCTGTCTTTCCATCTCCTGTCTCCTCTCAGTCTTCCTGACTTCAGACATGGTACTCTATCCACTGTGCCATCTAACTGCCCAAAATGCTTCTTGATTGACTATCAGCACACCTAAGCTTGAACACCGATTGTCAAGATACAAAACCATAATTTGAGCAATTTTCATTTAGGGGCATATTGCAGTACAAATGCACATTAAACCTAGAAACAGGCACTCGTACCCTGAAGAATCTCTGGATTTTTGTAAATGTAGAAGCATCAATTGATGTCCACTCACCCCTATTCCCAGGCTCCATACTTTCTTCCAAATTAAAGTCAAGAAAACAAACAAAAGGAAATAAGCAATGAGCTGGGGCTTTCAAAGAGCAATCATTTAGGGATCACTAAGACTGATGAATGCCTCCAGGAGCCAAAGCCCAAGGTTAGAAGATCAGTCCTAAGTATATCCTCTGCCTGTGAGGCCAACAGTAAAATCAGTATGAATATCAGTGGTACAATGCTTCCAAACTCAAGGGCTTGCAAGTTAAAAGCTGTTATTACATCACTCAATTGGAGAGTTATCCCCCAGCCACATTGATATAACCACCCTTATGATTACATGTTCAATCACTTCTCTGTCTCTTACTTAAATGACAAATTAGGAAGATGCAGTGGGCAGAATGCCAGGCCTGAAGTTGGGAAGATTCATCTTCCTGAGTTCAATCTGGTCTAAGACATTTATTATGTGACCCTGGACCAGTCACTTAAAACTGTTTGCCTCAGTTCCTCATCTGGACAAATTAACTGAAGGAAGTGGCAAACCACTCCAGTATCTCTGCCAAGAAAACCTCAAATGAGGTTCCAAAGAGTTGGACACAAATGAAAAATGATAGAACAACATGGTAGAGTGGATGGAATATTCATCCTGGAACTGAAAAGTTCTGAATTCAAGTCTTGTTGCTAACATATACTGGCTATGTGTATCTGGGCAAATCACTTAACCTCTCAATTTCCCTGAGTAGTCTTCTAAGGATTGAAAAGATTTACTCTTAATATTGTATTATTTTATTTCTAATTTCTAATATTTTAAGCCTTTCCTTCATTCCTTTGTCCTGACAATCATAGGAATTCCCTCACATTCCCTGCCAAGAGCAGTTTCTAAAATTGGGATAATTAAGATTGAGAATAAGAGCCCCATCTTGCCCAGCAAAGAAAAACTAGTCGAGGCTATGTCCAGAGAGCAATATTGCAATGTCCTTAATTCCCCATTAGGATGAATGGGGAAAAATCAGCCTTAACCAGTCCTAACTTGATTCCTTCATCTAAATCAACAAGGGTATTAGAATCCTATGGTCAGGCCATCATCAAAATGGGAGCAGGGAGGGCCTGGAGAATGTTAGCCCACCTCCTTATTAGGTATTCATCAATTAGAGATTTCTTGGGAAGGGTTGAATAATGAGCTTCCTAAATTGTATTTAATGACTCAAGATGATGAATGAATTTGTCTTTGATTACCGAGAGAGATCGCTGACCATTAATTTATCAATTATTGCTAGTCTAACCTGTAAATTGACTTTTTTTTTTACCAGAACTCAGCCTCTCAGAATTTTTAAGCATCACAGACTGAAAAAAATAAACCTGCATTGAAGGAGTTCCCTATTCCAAAGAAATCCTAAATCCACTCCCTATTCCCCATGCTTTCATTATATACAAAAGAAAGAAAAAGGAAAATCAGTCTTAAAAGAGACACAATCTTATTGTTAATGTCTCATCCTTGGGCTGCAATGGGAAGAGCTGTGAAATCACAGGTCTGTCCCTAAAGGATATATCTTCTATCTAGGGACATAGGTATAGCTAGTCCAGCTAGTCCAACCCCCTTCTTTTACAGAGCAAGAAACCAAAGCCCAGGAAAGTAAGTGACTTGCCCAATGCCATATTTGATCCCCAAGGGCTAGAGTTCCATAGTCAGTGCTCATTCACCTATATCATGAGGCATCTTTCCTCAGATTACAGCTAAGAATTCCAATTGCATAACGGAGGGTTCTGTGCAATTGGGATGATTGTCTTACCTTTGTATTTGATATACATAAAGCCACAGTAATGGAAAGAACTTTGGTTCTGTGTTCCAATCTCAGCTCTGCTCATTTTTATCTGTGTGTCCTGGTGGTGCAAGTCACTTCAACTAATAGAGCTACTGTTTTCTTATCTATAAAATGAAGTTAAAATCCATAAGCTCTAGAGTCCCTCAATTCCTAAATTCCCCTCAGTTAGACCTAGTAGCCAAAGCCAATTTCCTGAACATTTTTGATGTCCCTCCCCCAAAACAATCCTTAGTCCCCAGATTTCAATATTCACAACAGGTAAATAAATCAGAGGATTATTGGGTTAGTCAACAAGCACTTGATAAACCCCTACTATGTGCTAGGAATTATGCTAAGTACTACAGAAATAAAGAATGATGAAAACAGAGCCCCTACCCTCATTCTAAAGAAAAGAGAGCATGTGAATAATTATGTACATAAAAGTGAAAGATGAGCTCAAAGGGAAGGCACTGGCAAAGAAAGAGAAACCATGTACTTTTAACCCAGTGGAGAAAGTGTCTTTGTCCTAGATTGCCCCAATCCCTGGAATTTGTTCTTCCTTCTCAAAATCCTTGGTTTCCTTCCAAATTCAGCTCATGGGTACCCTCCCCTAGAACATAAGCTCCTTGAGGGAGAGAACTGGCTTTATTATCTTTCTATTCCCAAGTCCTTGCACATAGTAGGTATTCAATAAATGTTTATTATTAAAAAATAAAGAAAGAAGGGCAGCATGGCCCTGGGCAAGTCATTTAACCCTAATTGCCCAGCCCTTACTGCTCTTCCACCCTTGAACCAATACTTAGTATAGATCCTAAGACAAAAAAGTAAGTTTTTTTTTAATTGATAAATTATTGCTTATTGTTTAACCTCCTAAAGTGGGTAATGCAAATGTATAACATCCAGTTAATGCCCTTCTCCTTTGATAAAATGTTGCGGATATGTTCTGTATCATGTGTGTGTTTGTATCTATAGATAAACAGATATATGCACACATATGTAAATGGATTAACAAGACACAAAGCTATACGTGTAGCCAAGCAAAGAAGTGTGTGCTGCTAAGACTGTAGCATGAGACCACAGAGTGAACCCTGGAGATCATCTGGTGTAAACCCCTAATTTTAAAACTGAGAACCCAAAGGCCACAGTGCTGGTTTAATTTGCTCAAGGTCACGCAGATTCCAAGAGGCAGAACTAAGGTGCAGACTGAGGTCCCTGAGTCTGTCATCAGATCATTCTGCTTCTCCCTTGTTTTATATTGATATACAGGATGCTACAAGCATCATTTTATTTTTTTACTAGACCTAATTTCACAGTTCTGAGGAACTCTTGGTGAGGAAATTCCTTCTACCAACACATTTTTCAAAAATTCCTAAATATACAATTGTAAAAGATTGTTTGATCCATAACCAGCATACGTGAACTGACTTCAGATCCTGCTTCTGAGACATTGATGCTATGTGACCTTGGACAAGTCATTTAATCTCTTACTGCCCCCAGACAACTTCTTAAGACTATATAAATTTAGGGTAAACTGTAGATCTGTATATGTAAAGGGAGTTTCCACACTAAGAGTTCTCTTAACTCAAAAAAATCCTTACTCTGGATTATTATAGTTTTAATTATGAGTGAATCAGATTTGATTGTGTGGATTTTAGACACTTTCCCAGAATGCTAGAACAATCAAATCAAAAGGCAAATGATGACTGAAATGACTCTCAATTGGACAATTGGACAATTACTATCATTTCCCACAACACTCCCCTCCACCCCATTCTGCACAAGGAGATTATAATTTAGTTTTGTATGACATAAAACCTTAGAAAAAGTGACAAATAAGTATAGAGCATTAAACACTGAAAAATGGGAACTGTTCTAAGAGCTCAAAAAATGTGCTGAGGGTGATGGACATTTAAATGGCATCATTTTTCATATGTTGCCTGCAATCAAAATTTTTTTGAGTTGCTGATTTTGAAAATATATACCAATTATCCAAAACACCAGTGGTCTTTTAATTATTTAGAAGGAAAATGGATTTGTGATTTCTGCTACATGCTGTTTAGAAGGCATCATTTTTTATTATCTTTGCTATAATGTATTGCATATTGTGAACATCCTTTGTGATGAAGTATCTCCCTGAGCAAGAAAATAGAGATATAAAGAAACTAGCCTCTAGTGTTCCAGTCTCTTTCCTCTTCCACTCACTTTCCATACAGCAGCCAAAATGAAATATCTAAATCACAGTTCTGACCATGTCACAGTCCTACTCAGAAAACTTTCAATGGCTCCCTATTGCCCTTATGATAAATAAGATCTCCTCAGTCTGGCATTTAAGGTATTCAACAGTCTTGCTCCAACCTACCTTTGCAGTCCAATTTCACAGTGTTTCCCCTTTGAACATTCTATGTTTTACACACAATCATCATTTCATCTTCTATATATATATATGTGTGTGTGTGTGTGTGTGTGTGTGTGTGAGTCTCTGCCTTGAGTCCACTCCTTCTTTAATCCATCCTCTAAATTTTCATCATCCTTTAAACTCAGATTCATACTCCTTCAAAAATTTATTTTCCTAACATATGATTTATCACTTGTTTATATGAGTACTTGATTTGGGTTTGGCCTTTTAAAAGATTACTCTATTACAAAAATGAATAATATAGAAATAGGCATCAAGTGATAATACATGTATAATCCAGTGGAATTGCTTGTCAGCTCTGGGAGAGGTGAGGGAAGAGGGGAGGGAGAGCACATGAATCATGAAACCATGGAAAAATACTTAAAATAAATTTAAAAATAATAATAAGAAATAAAAGAATTACTTTTCCTCACCCTTCTCCTCCAACTCTAATCTGTCAAATTCCTTGGTGTTCACTGAGATTGTAGATCCTAGAACGTAAAGTCTTTGAAGGCAGGGCTTGTTTCCCTTATGTCTCCTTTTCTTTGCACTTAACCTTGCATGCAATGAGCATTCAGTAAAAGACTTGTTAAATGAGAAGGATCTGACAAAAAGTAGATGGAGATCATATATTGCTTTCTCTTTCTTCATCATAACAGAAATATTATAACAGAAATATTTCTGAATCTGGCTCAGGATTTTGAATGTATGTAACATCTCAATATTAAATGATTTTGCTTTGCTTTGCAGTAATTCTTCCGTGGAGTTCAATTATTATACTGACTTAAAGCAAGTGTAAATTTGAAATCCACAAGCTATAAATTAGTACGGCAGCATAATTTCCTAATGCAAGAAATTTATTTGGTACAAGAGACCACAAGTTAAGATCTAGCACCTCCTATCTCAAAATCTTAGACACCAGTTACTGGGAATTATTCATCAGCTTCTATACATAACTAGATCACCCTAACTCGACATATATATGTGAAACTTTTCCAGTTGCTGCAAGAGATTGAAAAATTTGAAGGACACATGACCAGTTTTGTCCATGCAGCAGAGGTCATCTCATTTAGTATACAAGGAGATGGACACATGCAATCACACTCAACTGTAAAAATGGAGATTTGAATCCCAGACTTCAATTCCCAGAAGTCCTTGGTAGTTCCCAGAATTCCCTAAAATCTCACCTGAGTGCTCACCTGGGCCCAGAACACAATTTGTATTGAAACTGACTGTACCTCCCACTTGCACTCTGCTGCCCTAGGCTCATGCTTTTCTCTACCAGGCAGGAAAGACGTAGGTTGCACACACTTTACTTATTTTGTATTTCTTTATTTCTTAATTCTAATAATCTTTAATAAACCTCATAAAATATAATTCTTTTAGAGGAAAAACTAAATTTTAACTGTTACACAACCAATAATCACGTGGCACCATATTTACCATGGCTGGGTATTGCATCAAAGTTGATAACTGAACCAGGAATAGAGTCCCATTCTGTGGTCTATAAGGAATAAAGAGTGATCACTGCCTTCCTCTTTATTGGCACACAGTCTCTTCCTTCAACTTCCAATAAAAAGAATATTTTCCTTTCTTCTGTTTTCTCTCCCTACATCCTACTCACCCATTCAGTGGCCATGCAGGTATAATCTGGCAGAAAGAATATGTGCTGACCTGGTTGGGTCATAAGGAACCTGAAGTCATTGGCTACTACTAATTCTTTGTTTTGTGTCTTTTTCCCTAAGCAAAGGTGACCAAAAATACCGAATAAGTCTGACACAGATATTTTCTGCCATGGTAGAAGTTAAGTTTGATAGTTTCTAAGATGGATACTCTTTAGGTGTTCCCTGCCTAGATCACACTTGCAACAGTTACTTAAAGAAGAAGGGATAAACACTATGAGAATATTACAGCTTAAATGACTAAAGAGCCATGCTTGATTGGCCGAAAGATAGACTTATGAGCTCTCAAACAGTACAGACCCCAGGTGAATGAAAAATATCTATTGAGCAGTCCTACAAAGTTGTCTTTACTTACACTGGGTAAATATACTTACAATTATTGATTACTGTTACATACTATAAGTATTTTTTAGACTTCAAGTTTATGAAATCATTAAGACAGAATATTAGCCAATCAATGAGGAAACTGAGACCCATGGAATTTGATTGGTTTGCCCATGATTGCCCAGATAGTTATGTAACATTCATTCTGAATGGGAGAAATGGTGATTATTCAAAATGAAAGGGTCAAAGGAAGAGAGTGAGGAAGGGAAGGAGGAAAGCAAAAAAGGAGAAACTTCATAAAGTATGTTGGGAAAGCTTTTATTTTTAGAATTCGTATGTCCTCCTTCCATGAGAAAAATATAGTTCTCATACATAAATGAAATGAAGAAAAAGAGAAAGAAAACTATAGAGAAATATCTCTAATGAATATAGATGTAAAGCTATTGAATAAATTATTATCAAGATGATTCAGAAAACCTAAGTATGTTTATAGATGGATTGGAAAGAGCTCCTATAGAGAGGGAAAGATTCAAAATGTAAGCAGGGAGGTTTACTGCTGGGAAAAAATTCCAGGAGAAGATGGGAAGAAATGAGATCAAGAGTTCACATAAAGGAGTTAATCCTAATACAGAGTAGGCATAACTCTTCTTCAGTGTATGTAAGGAAAGGAAAAAGGAACGGTAGTAAAGAGAAGGTTTAAACTAATAAAAGAGGTGTTAGGAGATAAGGGACAATTAGGACTCTCAAATTATGAAGACAATGATGCCCAGGGAAGCTTACTCAAATTTAAATAGGTCATAAAAATCAAAGGCAAGATTTGAACAAAGGTTCTAGACAATGTTTTTTTTTCCACTCATGCAAAAGAACTAGAAAGAAAGGAGATTATGATTATATAGTAAAATTTCAAAGTTCTGGATCAAGGAATCGCAATTCTAAGAGACAGATCTAAGTTGCACTTCCATTGGTACACTTCAAAAGGCTGAGAATGGAGGTAAAGTTGAGGACAATAGATCAGGCAATGAAAAATGAAATAGTACAATGGACTTGGGTAATGGGGGAAAGGAGACTGGGAAATACTAGATGTAATTAAAATAGGGCATAAAGGGTCAAGACCAAAGAAAGAAGTGTTATAATAGAATGAATAAGTAGAATTAATATAATAATTAGTATAAATAGTATAGAAGTGGTAGAACTAAACCAATAGAGAATTATTTCAATAAATACTCCCCTGAATTTGAAAGAAAATTTGGAAACGTGGCAGTTAAGGGCAAAATGAATCTAATCTAATCTAGTGCCTTCATTTAACAGATGAAGAAACTGTATTCCAAAGAGAAGAAATGACTATCCCAAGTTAAGTACTACTAGTAACCAAAGTAGAATTTAAACCCAGTTCTTCCAAAATTCAAATCAAGGGATCTAGTCACTATTTCATGCTGCTTCAGGGTGTGAATAAAAGACTGCTAAATACATTTATTTAATTATTGTTCATTTTCCAATATTCGCAATACTATAGTTCGGTAGTGCTGAGTTTTGATTAAAAGGAATTGATGAACTTAGCCTGGATATTATACCTTGTTGCCATCAGCTAGTGGTCAATCATTCAGTTCATAGTAAATGCAGAAATTTGTTTTGGTTGATTTTGTATTTTTGCTTCAAGGGTTTTCTTTTTCTTTTTTAATAGAAAGAAGGGAGAAAAAATAAAATTTGTTTGCTGTAAAAAACTAAAAATCAATTATCATGAAGTCCACGTTTCTTCTACCTGTATATATCTTTTCTTGACATCATAATCCACTGAGAGAGAGAAAATGGAATAATGGATAAAAGGTAGTCTTAGAATCAGTAAGGCTTGGGTTCAAGTTCTGATTCAGATAAATATTTGTTGTTGACCTTGACAAGAAACCTTAACCTTCCCCGGAAATACCTTAAGAATATAAAATGCAGGTATATGGGCTATTACCATTGGTGGAAGAAGCTTTCATACTAAAAATTCCATATGTTGATAACCATAGATTTGAATGAGGAAAAGAGAAATGCTAAGATCATTTTCATTGGGGCAGAAGAATTTGGCTCCAGAATTATACTCTCATTCCCCTTTTCTATGTTTTTTTAAAATAATTTCTTATGAGAATATGTTCATGGAGGAACACGGGACTGAAAGTTGAGATAGTAGATACTACCTGGATAGTTCCTTCATTTTGTAAGAAAAAGTAACTAAGGTCCAGGAAAGCAAGATATTTGCCCAAGTCCTGATAACATATTAATGATAGCATTGGAGTCTAGAGACTAGGTCTTCTTATTCTAAGTCTCAGTGTTTTATTCTAAGTCTCAGTGTTTTATTCCTATCCATCATGCCTCTCACAGGAAGGGGAAAACTCAAGTAGAAGAACTAAACCAAATTCAGCCTCAAACCCACAGTGGCTAGGTGGGACTATACATTTTTATTCAGAAGGAGGAGAATCAATGAACTTAAAACTTGAAGAGGCCTCAGAAATCACTTATTCCTACCTGCTCCCAAAATTCTCTAGACAGAAAAAAGAAGCATAAAAAGAGGAAATACCTGGTGAAAATCATATTGAAAGTAAATAGGGGTCAAGGAACTCTGAATCTGTGGTCACAGAAAATAGTAGAAGGAAAGAAATGCTCAAAAAGAGAAGAGTACAATTGAAATTTTGCAAAATCAGGAAAACTTCAAATGGCAGAAAACTCTGGGAAACTATTTACCTGACTAATTTAAAAATCTAATAATTCCTTATTCTATAACATTTTCTTGAAAGAATTTTTAAAAATATTTTAATCAAGGGAACTTCCAATCAAGATGGCAGCATAGAGGCAGCAAAAGTTCAGACCTCTGAAAACCCTTCCTTACTGATCACAAACTAAATGCTCCTAGGGCACCGAAATTCAAACTGAACAGCAGGACAGAGCTGGGGAACCCTCTTCCTGGACTCGGATTAAAAGGTATGCCCCCCGAAAGTCAGAACCCTAGATCACTCAGATCTAAGGGGTAGGCAGAAGGAAGGTCTCAGGATCCATCCCCCCCCAACCCAGAGCACTGAGCCCATGGCAGCAGCAGGAAACTCAGGGCCAGCAAAAGGGCCTCAGGGCCAGCTATTCTGAAGGACGCACCTTGAAAGCAACCTGAGCCAGTCTCGGGGGTGCCCAACACAGATGGCAGGGAAACAGAGAGAGACTGGGTGTGGGGGAGCCTGTAGCCCCCTGGCTAGGTCCTTTCATCTTAGTCTCACTGAAGGTTCCTGCTTCAGGGCAAATCCAGTCTAACCCAGCTGAACCTAATCCCATCAGGAACCCTCAGAGCCCAGGGAGGCCAGGACCCCTCCCCCCTTAGAGTGCAGGGTCTTCTGAAAGAACAGAAACATTAGGGCCGGCAAAGGGGCTGCTCCATAGGGCATACCTTGAAAGTAACCTGGGCCAGTCTCGGAGCACTCAACACAGACAGCAGCAGAGGTTTCTGCTTCAGGGAAAATCCAGTCCAACCCAGCTGAACTTAATCCCATCAGGAGCGCTCAGAGCTCAGGGGGGCCAGGACCCCTCCCCCCATAGAGTGCAAAGTCTTCTGAAAGAACAGAAACCTCGGGCCAGCAAAAGCACTGAGGTACCTTGAGGACAGTGTTGTGCCAGGCTCAGAGCATGGAAGTAAGGCAGCGGAGAGGCAACTGGAGGGAACTGAGAGCAGTAACACCTGAAACGCCTACAGGCAGGGGAGGATAGACCCTGGGCTTTCCCAGGAAGACAGAGCAGCTACAGAGAATGGACAGTTTGCCTGGGGCTAAAGCCCTGGACCATCAGACAGATACATGAAGAGCCAGTCCTCCTCACTCAGATAGAGATGGCAAACAGTACAGAAGTGCAAAAGCCTCCAAACACCAAGAAAAGCAAGAAGAAGGGGGTGACTTTCGACACATTTTATGGAGCAAAAATACAAAATACAGAAGAGATAGAAGAGGAAACACAAGCAAATCCTCCAAAACCTTCCAAAAGAAATGGAAATTCTCCACAACCTCTTGAAGAATTTAAATCAGAAATTATCAAAAAGATGGAAGCCTTCTGGGAGGATAAATGGGAAACAATCCAAAATGAACTAGGCAATCTGAAGCATGAAAAAATGCAACTACAGGAACAGCTTGACCAAACTGAAAAGGAAAACCAGGCTTTAAAGGTCAGAATCAGGCAACTGGAAGACAATTATCTTGCAAAAGAGAAAGAATTAATAAAGCAAAGCCAAAAGACTAAGAAATTAGAAGACAACATAAAATATCTCACTGACAAGGTGACAGACTTGGAAAATAGAGTAAGGAGAGACAATCTGAGAATAATTGGCCTACCAGAAAAGCCAGAAATAAATAATAATCTCGACACCATAATGCAAGATATCATCAAAGAAAACTCCCAGAGATTCTAGAACAAGGGGGCAATACAGGCATTGAAAGAGTTCACAGAACACCCTCTACACTAAACCTCCAAAAGGAACTCCCAGGAATGTAATTGCCAAATTCCAAAGCTTTCAAGTAAAAGAAAAAAATCCTACAAGAAGCCAGAAGAAGACAATTTAGATATAAAGGAATGCCAATCAGGGTCACACAAGACCTTGCAATTTCCACTCTGACTGACCGTAAGGCATGGAACATGATTTTCAGAAAGGCAAGAGGGCTGGGTCTTCAACCAAGAATCAGACTTCTCCATTAGTGGCAATGCAATGTCCCTGAACAATCTGCAGGAATCTAGGAGAAAAAAACACTATCCACAAGCAGAGGACAAACTGTGGGAGTAAAAACACCGAGGAAAACCAACAGCTAGACTACAGGGGTTGAGGGGAAATGACTTAGAAGAGACTCTAAATGAACACTCTAATGCAAATACCAACAACATGGAAATGGGTTTGAATCAAGAACACATGTAATACCCAGTAGAATTGCACATTGGTTAGGGGAGAGATGGGGGTTGGGGGGAAGGAAAAGAAAATGATCTTTGTCTCTAATGAATAAGGTTTGGAAATGATCAAATAAAATATTGTTAAAAATGATAAAAAAAATATTTTTTTAATCAATAGTCAAGATGTAGCAGAGAATTCTGACTTCTGGGAAGTGGAAGCTCTCATTAGTATGACCACTTTCATGAATGGCAGGGTAAACTGGGCCCAGGAGTTGTGAGATTTGAGGAAGCCAAGGAATGGAGAGATATGGGTATTTGAAGATGGAAAGGATGGGAATGGAGAAGAAGGATAAAACTAAATACTGATGTTACTTAGAGAAAGAAGACTGCCTTAGACATCTATATGTCCACAATAATGATCTGGATAGAAAGGAGGGACCTTCACATGAAGAGAAGCAGTTAGGTGAGTGATGGTGGCCCAAGGAGGATCTAACATGTCCATAGGAAGCAAGGCCTGATGTCACTTGTTCATCCTGATCTTCTATGGCAAGAACTATATAAGAAAAGGGGAAGATAGCCTTAGAGAGGTGGAAGATGAGAGATGGCATGAAGAAGAAAGTTTGGATTCAACAAACACTTAAAAATAGAAGCAATGGGAGCAGCTGGGTTTCTCATTGGATTGAGAGCCAGACCTAGAGATGGGAGGTCCTGGGTTCAAATCTGACCTCATACACTTCCCAGCTGTGTGACCCTAGACAAGTCACTTAACCCCCATTACCTATCCCTTAACACTCTTCTGCCTTGGAATCAATACACAGTATTGATTCTAAGATGGAAGGTAAAGATTTTTATTTAATAGAAGATAACTGAGAGTATCAGATAAGGGAAATTTCTTAACAGAAAAGTAGAGTTTTGGAGTGTAGAGAAAGTTAGAGTCTGATAAGGGGTCAGTGAGTTTGAGGAGAAGTAGCATAGGGACATATTTTGAAGTATAAGGGAAGCCCAGCAAGTCCAAAATGGACAGTTCTAAGAAGAATACAGTTATGAAAGCAGAAGAAATAACTTGTTCAGCCAACTACCCTCACCACTTGCCCTCTTCTGGGCTGCCTCTCTCCATGGTCTCCATGGGATCACTGACTGGCAAAGGACAACAAAGCCTGAGGGCAGGAGATGCCAGGTGTAGGGACATACTTGCAAGGACTGTGGCAGAGAGGAAGCAATATCATCTGTGGAGAAAAGGACTTCTCCCTAGATGTTGGAGCTGGAGTAAAGTCACAGCCTTCACCCCACCACCCTCATTTGTTGCTGTTTATTCATTTTCAATCATGTCCAACTCTTCATGACCCCATTTGAGGTTTTGTTATTTATTGTTGAGTTTGGGTTTGTTTTTATTTTGGGCAACAATACTAGAGTGGTTTGACATTTTTGTCTCCAACTCATTTTACAGATGAGTAAAACTGAGGTAAACTGTGTTAAATGACTTTCCCAGGGTCACAGAGCTAGTAAGTATCTGAGGCCAGATTTGAACTCAGGAAGAGGAATCTTCCCAACTCCAGGATCAGCACTCTGTCTACTAAACCACCTAGTCACTCACCTCCCCCTCATTACAGCTTTGATATTGCCAGTGACATCATTCTATGGCGAGTTATTTTTTCAGAGTAAACAGGGGAGACCTATAACAATAACAATTTAAAAAATCTTTTTGAAGAGTTAAATAAATAACTCTTCCTTTTTTTTCAAATGAACCAAATTCTAATTTCATGCCTGAGCCTCATAAAACTAATCGCAATGAATTCATTTAGCATGATTAAGGGGTGTAGTACAGCTCTTTAGACGGAAATGTATCCTATTATATTTCCACTCCAGAGCACTATATTATTAAAGTGAAATATTAATGATATTTTTATTACAATGGCAAGGAAATTATGGACAGGATTCAACACCTAAATTTGAAAAAATACTTGGAATGTTTTAGAAGTACATACTTTTATAATATCCTATTCATATCTTTTCACCTTCAGAATAGAAAACATTTTAAAATCCACTATGCCATATGTATTTATTAATATAAAATTATAGACATGTACTTCCAATCTAAATAGGAGCAATGAAAGAATATTAGATAAAAGAGAAATTGGAATAGAATTTCTTCAGCCTAGTGCTAAGGGAACTCCATGTGATAATTTTTATTTTAATTAGGATTTTCACTTCTTTTTTGGGAAAAAAGTATAATAGTTTATTCATAACTGAGTCTACTCTGAGAAAAAGCATTCTTGCAAATCATAGTTCTTTCTGGGATATTAAAACCATTTTTTTTGGCTCCCAAAATGACTATGTATAACTTAAACTACTAAAATATATCTTGTTTTAAAGTCTCATGGACAAGATTAGCATGAGTTCCTGAACTAGTATTTCCTGTGGAAAATACTAGCCCACCACTGGGAATAAATGATTCTTTCAGAGAGACTTGCTATTGTGGGATAGTGAGGATGACATTGTTTCTGAGACAGAGAGGCTCAGGGATTATTCCACCAAGAAAAGACTTCATCATAAAATACAAAGCTAGAATTAGAAGGGAACTCAGAAGCAATGGAGTTCAGCCCTCTCATTTTGCAGATGAGGAAATATGACTTGCCCAAGGTAACACATATTGCTAGTAGCAGAGCTAGGATTCCAACCACAACTTGGACTTCTAGCTCCCAAAGCAGCATTCCTTTTATTGCGTCATGCAGCCTCTATTAAATGAGATTTGTTTAACAGCCTAAATCTACAGGGTGATGGAGAAGAAGAACTGTCTTAACTTTAGAACTTCAAAGAACATCTTGTCTAAACCCCTCACTTTACAGATGAGGAAACTGAAGCCTAGAGAAGTTAAATGATTTCAAAGATCACAGGTCTAGAGCTGAAAGGGTGCTCAGAGGTCATTTAATCCAAGCTCCTCACTTTGGAGATGAGGAAACTAAGCCTCAGGGAGTTGAAGGGATTTGTCTCAAAACACATGGGCAGGGATTCCCCCTTGGAACCCACTTCTCTAGCTCCCGCCAAAGAAATAGCCAAAGACACTACTCCAGATTCATGGCTTCTAAAGAGATGAAGGAAGGTCTCCAAGATAGGTTGACCTGCGCCATTTGTCAAGCCTCTCTCACAGACCCAGTGACTGTGGATTGTGGACACAGGGTTTGCCAATCTTGTCTTGATGACTCCAGCCAAGCTTCAGTGTCTTTCTCCTGTCCTGAATGCAGGAAAGTCTCCCAGTCAAGAGCTTTTAAACTAGCTGTGAGGAAAAGGAAACCTGCTTTTAACTGCAGACAGCCGCAGAGGTCTGTGGGACCCAGCAAGTGTGAGAGACACCAGGAGGCTCAGATGCTGTTCTGTATGGACGATAAGACCTTACTCTGTGTATCCTGTTCACAATCCCAGGAACATGAGGCTCACACCATCCAACCCATAGAAGCAGCTGCTGGGGACTACAGGAAAAAGCTCCAGGAGAATATGAAGCTTGTACATGAAACTTCAAAAGATGTTCAGAAGTTGATACTAGAGGAGAAGAAGGTACCTCGGACATGGGCTGTCCTGTGCACAGAGCAAGGAGAAATGCCAAGAAAAATGATTCAGGAAAGATTGAAAGAGGTAAGTGATTTCCTGAGTGATGAAGAGGAAGAAGACCACAGTCTAATGGAACTGGATGAGGAAGAGAATGAAATGTTTGAGCACTTGAAGGAGCACGAAGCCCAGCAGGAAATCCAAAACAGAGAGAAAAAGATGATGAGCAACTTCCAACTGTCCCAACACAAGAATGACCTAAGGGAAATGGTCACAGCACTGGAAGAAAAGTCTCAGATGCCAGATAAGGAACTGCTCCAGAATCTCAACTGGTCCAGTGCCATTATCCATATGAATGTACTGATGACAGAAAGAGGACTATCTCTTTCGCAGATACTTCCTCAGGTCAGATGCATGCTGGGAGGGATTTGTCTTTTACATGACTGGACATGGATGGCAAATCTGAAGAAGAGCAAGAAGATCCCATGTTTGCCTGTTACTGTTTGCCAGTCGAAAGGGAGAACTCTATTAGCAATTACGCTCCTAACCCCTCACTAGAATGGCATTAGGAACAGATAGATACCTGGGCAAACTAAGGACAGAGTTTCAGGATGGTATTGAAACTATATTCCACTTGTTCACTCGTTACCTGTTACTTTATCAGGGTAAAATGTCAGTTTGGGTCATTAAGAACTCAGCGGAATCTTGCATTTTCTTCTCCTTACTTCAACGATGTCTGGAACAAATGTGATCTGCTGAAGAAAATAAGCTTTAAAGCTTGCCTTCCCCCCTCTCCCACCTTTTACATTTCCATCTAGGATATCATGGATGGGAAATGGGCGTTGGACTTGGAGGAAAGGAAAGACTTGTTGGATGCCCACCTCTCAGGTACCTGACACACAGGTTGTGCCACAGATTGATTCTTACAAAATATCACACAATGTATATGGATAAACATTTGGTGGGGGGAGGAGTTTATAAGTGTATTTGAAAACTTTATTCAATGTTTCTAAGCTATGGGATGGTGGGGACCTTGGCAGTAATAATCAGATAGGTCTAGTCTAATTAAACTTTGATTTTTTGTAGTGCTTCAGAATTATTCAGAGTACTTGCCTCATAACTCTTGAGAAAGGAATTCCTCTTAATAAAAAATTGTTCAGCTCGTAAAAAAAAAAACACATAGGCAGAGGCAGCTGGATGCCTAAGTGGACTGAGAGTCAGGTCTAGAGACCGGAGGTCCTGGGTTCAAACCTGACCTCTGATACTTCTTAGCCATGTGACCCTATTCAAGTCACTTCAACCCAGTTGTGTAGGTTGTGTAGCCCATACAGCTCTTCTGCCTTGGAACTAATACACAGTATTGATTCTAAGAAAGAAGATAAGAGTTCAAAAATAGGCAAAACCAGGAATCAAAATGAGGTTTTACTCCCAAAGAGCTTTTTACTTGTTCTTTTTTTTAATTAAGCAGATTATAGTTATGGGTCAGCTCTAAAGTAGTACAATTTAATGGGAATTGAAGTTAAGTCTTTTACTCAAGTAAAAAAAAATCAAATTAACAAATAAATATAGGCTGGGCAGGTATGATGTGAAAAAAGTTAAAAGATCAATCAATCAAATAACAATTATGTGAGAGAAATGGTGCTCAATGCTAGAAACTTGAGAAAAACAAAACAAAAATAATGCTTGTCCACATTCTAATAGGGTAGATACCTTATATAAATATAAATACAGCTGAAAACAACATACATACAGAGAAAATGGAAGGGAATTTGAAAGGAACTTTCTAGCATCTGGGGGTATAGAGGAAGTCTATTGTAGAAGGTGGGATTTGAGCAGATTTGGTTTCTGGGAAGCCAAGGATTCTAAAAGATGAAGGTGAAGAGGGAGGGATTACAAATATGAGATAGTCAATGCAAAAGTATGGAGGCAAGAGAAGGATCATAGTATTTGAGGAATAGAAAGAAGAAGATGAGTAGGACTAGACCACAAAATGCATGTAGAAAAATAATGTGTGTGTGTATATATATATATATATATATATATATATATATTTCTAACATCTCTTTTTGTGGTGGTAAAAAACTAGAAACTAAATGGATTATGAATTGGGGAATAATATGACAAATTGTGTTATATGATTGAATGGAATACTTTTGTGCCATGGGAAATGATAAAGATGATCACAAAAAAATTCTAGAAAGACTTTTATATGAAGTGATGCAAAGTAAAGTGAGCAGAACCAAGAGGATGCTGTATACAGTAACAAATATAGTGTTGAATGATCAACTGTAAATAATTGAACTATTATCCACAAGGCAAGGATCCAGGAGAATTTCAAAGGATTCATGACCAAAAGAGAGATCCCCTGCAATAGAAGGAACTTACAGAGTCTGAATGTAGATTGAAGCATGCCATTTTTTTTCTTTTATTTCACTCATGAGTTTTTTTCCCTTTTATAAGCATATGTATCTTCTTTCACAACATGATGAACATGGAAATATGTACTGCATGATAGAACACATATAACCTGTATCATATTATCTGCCATCTCTGAGAGGAGGGAAGGTAGGGAGAGAGCATGGGTTGTAGTATGTCAGAAAACATATATTAAAAATTATATATAGTTGTAAAAATAAATAAAATTAAAATTAAAAGGGTAATGTATGAAGAAAGATAGAAACCAGGTTGTGTAGAACTTTGAATGCCAAACAGATAAGTTTTTATTTGATCCTAACTATTGGGAATTATTGCACTTAAGGTGGCATGGTCAGATCTACATTTTGGGAAAAATCACTTTGGCAGCTGAGTATATGACAGAATCAAGTAGGAAGATAATTGAGGCAGAGAATCCAGTTAGAAGGCTATTGTAGGGGGCACCTGGGTGGCTCAGTGGATTGAGAGCCAGGTCTAGAGTCAGGAGGTCCTGGGTTCCAATCTGGCCTCAAATACTTCCTAGCTATGTGACCCTGGGCAAGTTACTTAACCTTTTCCTAGCCCTTACTAATCTTCTGCTTTAGAACCAATATACACTATTGATTTTAAGATGGAAGGTAGGGGTTTAAAAAAAAAAAGCTATTGTAATAGCCTAAGAAAAGTCAATTCCCCAATCAAAAATATGGTCAAGGGACATGAATAGGCAGTTTTCACATGATGAAATCAAAATTATTAATAAGCACATGACAAAGTGTTCTAAATATCTCCTGATTAGACAAATGTACATTAAAATAACTCTGAGTACCACCTTATACCTAGCACACTGGCCAATATGGCAGCAAAGAAAAGTGATAAATGTTGGAGATGATATGGCAAAATTGGGACATTAATACACTATTGGTGGAGTTGTGAATTGATCCAACCATTCTGGAAGGCAATTTGGAATTATGCCCAAATGGATTTAAAGGAATGCATACCCTTTGATCCAGCCATACTACTGCTAGTTTGTACTACAAAGAAATAATAAGGGAAAAGATTTGTACAAAAATATTTATAGCCAAGGTCTTTGTGGTAGCAAAAAGTTGAAAAATGAGGGAGTATCCATTGATTGGGGAATGGCTGAAAAAATTGTGGTATATATTGGTGATGGAATTTTATTGTGCTGAAAAGAATAAAGAACTATAGGAATTCCAGGTGAACTGGAATTGATGCAGAGTGAAAGGAGCAGAACCAGGAGAACATTTTACATAGAGACTGACATTGTGGCACAATCAAAAGTAATGGACTTTTTTACTAGCAGAAATGCAATGATCCAGGACAATCCAGAGGAACTTGGGAGAATGAATGCTCTTCACATCCAGACAAAGAACTGTGGAAATGGAAAGGCATTAGAAAAATTTATGATTGATCACATAGTATGATAGGGATATGATTGAGGTTTTGATGTTAAACGACAGCTCTACTGTAGATATAAATAACAGGGAAATAGGTTTTGAACAATGATACATGTATAACCTAGTGGAACTGCTTGTTGGATTTGGGAGGGGGGAGGAAAGAGAGTGGGGGTGGGGAAACCTGAATCATAGAACCATGGAAAAATATTCTAAATAAAAAAGAGGGGAAAAAAGAAAGAGACAACATAAGGACTAATAAGTACAGTCAGGATAGGACTATATGAGTAGACAAAAGAGGACAATTACCAGAGATATTATGGAGAAAAAAAATTACAAAATTTTCCCATTGATTGGATGTATGGTGAGTATGATCAGAAATAAGGAATTGAGGAGCTTACTGAGATTGCTAACCTGGGTAACTGGGAGGATGGTGGTATTCTTAATAATAACAGGGAAGTTCCAAAAAGAAATGGGCTAGGGGAAAAAAGATAATAAGTTCTGTCTTGCTTGTATTGAGTTTGAGATGACTATGGAACATTCAGAATAAAATGTCTAGTATACAGTTGGTGATATATAAATCTGCTCAGCAGAAAGTCTTGGACCAGGCAAAAAAATCTGAGAGTCATCTAATCATTGAATCCATGGGATCTAATGCGTTTATCAAATAGAAAAGTACAAAGGAAAAATAGAAAAAAAAAAGCTTAGGATAGAACCGGGGGGGGGGGCCTCCATAGTTAGTAGGAATGGCAAGGATGAAGATTCATCAAAGAACGAGAAGAGATAGTCACTATTAAGAGAAGAACCAAGAGAGAATGACATCATGAAAAGTCTGTGAGAAGAAAATATCTAAGAAGTGATGGTGATTAACAGTATCAGATGCCACAGAGAGGCTAAGGGGTGAGGGTTGAGAAAAGGCCAGGTAGATTTGGCACTTAAGAGAAAGCTGATAACTTTGGAGAGGCCATTTTCAGTTGAATGATGAGGTAAAAAACAATACTCCAGAAAATTTAGGATCAAATCAGAGTAGAGAAAATAGAGGCAACAAATAGAGAGATTTTTAAAGGGTGGTTATCTAAGAAGGAAAAGATAGACATAGGACAATACTTAGTAGAACATGATTTGCCTTAGTAAGAGTGTTCTTTTAAGGATTAGAGAGACAGAATTATTTGTTGGAATCAGATGAGGAATATGGAGAAAGATTGAAGATTAGAAGAAAGTAGAGAAAATAATCAACTATCATTTATTAAGCTCCTAGTGCATGCTAGGCACTATGTCAAACACTGAGAATAGAAAGAAAGCAAGATCTCAGTCAAAGAGAGTAGGGGTAATCTATTAGAGAAGATATGTAAGGAGGCAATCAAGGATAAATGCAAAGAGATGGGCTCTCTCTCCATCAAAAACAAGGTTGAAGGGAAAGATGTTCCAAGTTCAAGAATAATCAACCATGAGCTATAGCAGTCAAAAGCACTCATGAGATCTTAGATTATATTAATAGGACCTAAGTATTTAGAGAAGGGAGGCAATCATCTTGATTCTAATCACAAAATCTACAGTTGCAGATGTGGGGGAAAAAAGAGTTGAAAAACCTAAAATCCTCCCCCTGAAGTCTACCATGTCAGGAGTTTACTTATTCTGGGTTGTGTAGATTGGACAACTCTGGGACTCTTCACTTCATTTTTTTTTCCGATTGTTTTCATTGCATAATTCCAGAAGCCCAGCATTCAAAGATACTAACATATGTTAAATAATGATTTAATTAGACTCCCAAATCCATTAGCCAGTGAAGCACCTGATTTTATGCACCCACTAACGTTGGAGACATACACTGAAAAGTTTCAAAGGGAAAATGTGAATCACACATAAAAGCCACTTCTGCTCTTCAGTATAGCAAACAGATGTGTTAATTAGTATACATCTTGAAGATCTCTTTATGCTTAAATATAGGGTGAAAGAGGAAAGTAAAATCTATGACTTCAAGGTAATAAAGCTAAGTAAAGCAATTTACTTAGAAACCCCTACTTCCGAATGACATGCTACTTCTACTGTTGGATGGTAGGAAGCAAGGAAGAAATGAGTGACAAATAGTGCCATGCTGGTTGATCTATGAGCAGCTGAGACTCAAGATCAACAGATACACATGGTTGGTCTTAGGAGAATCATTCCAAAAAAATGAAAATTCACCTGGTATACAGAATGTTTAGCTTCTGGCTTTTAGTAGGAAAGAGAAATGTTGGTCAAGCCTAATAAAGTGAAGAATGAACTCATTTGCACAACTTTACAGAGGTTGTCTAGAAGACTTAGTATTATTTAAAAAACAACCACATCAACAAAAGAAGTTGAGGGGGAAATAATCCCTACCACAGCTTAGTAAGAACCCCAGCTATGAGTACTTGGTATTCCTCAAACTTGGCAATCCAAGCCTTTTTTCTGTGTCTTTGAAGAGCCTGTCTTGCATACCTACAGTGAACTCCCTCATCACTATCTCCTCTTAAAATCTTTCACCTCCTTCAAGTTTCACCTTAACCCTTTCTCTAGTGCTTAGTCCTCTGTCTCTGTCTCTCTGGGTCTCTCTCACTCACAGACACATATACAAACATGCACACATCAAATTTTATGTTGTATTATTTATCTTTTAAGATGTTACTTCTCACTCCCAGAATCCACCAGTAGAATGCAACCTCCTTGAGATCAAGGACTATTTTTTTGTTTTATCCTTGTTTCTTCAAGAATTAGAATAATGCCTAGCAAAAAGTGGGCACTTTTTTTTAATAAATACTTGTTGAATTTAAATGAACCATTCTAAGTGTTTGAAGATGAAATTGAAAAGAGGACAAATAAGTGTGAAATGAAACAGTTCTGCTGGTATTTCTACTACAGCAAACTATCTTCCCCAACACAGTAATTGAACCTTGGACTTCACCACCCCAGTGCCATGATCTAACATGTAGTACATATACGACTTAACTGTGTGACCCTGGGCAAGTCACTTAACCACCATTGCCTAACCTTTCCCACTCTTGTGTCTTGGAATTGATACTTAGAATGGATTCTAAAAGAGGAAGTAAGAAATTAAAAAAAAAAGAAAAGAAAAATTAGCAGCAATTTTCTCATATCTAGAATTGTTATGAGAATTCTCTGTGCATACATAAGTTTACTTTTAAAAAACTCTTACCTTCTGTCTTAGAATCAATACCATGTATTGGTCCCAAGGCAGAAACAGCAATAAGGGCTAGGCAATTGTGGTTAAGTGACTTGCCCAGGGTTACACAGCTAAGAAGTGTCTGAGACCAGATTTGAACCCAATATCTCCTGTCACTAGGCCTGGCTCTCTATGCATTGAGCTACTTAGTTGCTCCATTTGGGGGGGGGCGGATATTTTTGATGAAAATATGAGATAGGAAGAAGTAGGTGCTGTTAGACTCTGGCATTCCATTTCATGTACTGTTTAATAATTTTTAGCCATTTAATTATAAAGTAAAATTCACTCAGAAAAACCCTTATTTTCTATCTTAGCAACAACTTCAAGAAAGAAGGACAAGGGCTAGGCAAATGAGCCTAAGTCACTTGCACAGGACATATACAGCCAGGATGTTGCAACAAATCCTAAAATGGTCATTCTACCAATGGAGTAGTTTTACAGAAGATTCTTTTTACAGGTGGCATTAGGCTGGTTGTGACAAAAGGATGATAAAGAAGCAGAGAACTTGGGTGTGGCTCTTGACTCTGCTCCTCAAATGACCTTGGGCTGTTGATCAATCAACCAATAATCATTTATTAGAGGTTAACTAAGTGGTAGGCACTGGGGATACAAAGGAAAAATTAAAGAGGTCTCTGGTCTCAAGGAGCTATGGAGAAAAATATCATGTAAGTCACTTCATGTCGGGGCATCAGTTTTTCATACAATCAATGAACATTTATTAAGTGTGCAAATGTGCTAGTCACTATGCCAAGTACTAGAGATACAAAATGAAGCAAGAGACATTGTTTGCCCTCAAGGAGCTCATAAACTAACATGGAGGACAATAAAAAAACAAATATATACCAAAAAGCCATATTCAGGAAAACTAAAAAATAATTAAAAGAGGGAAGTCACTAGAAATTAAGAAACCTTGGGAGAGACTTCTACAGATGACACTTAGCTGAGATGTAAATGTCACCAGGAGATGGAGACAAGGAAGGAGAGTATTCTAAATATGAGAGATAGTCAAAGAAAATGCCCAGAAACAAGAGATGAAGTGTCTAATTTATGGAAGGAAACAAATATTCAAATTCTTGAAGAAACAAGGATAAAACAAAAAAAAAATAGTCCTTGATCTCAAGGACGTTGCATTCCACTGGAGGATTCTGGAAGTGAGAAATAACATGCACAAATGCCTGGATGGAACAGTATGTGAGGGGAAGTAAGGTATAAGTAGTGGAACATGCCAAGAAAGGGGGACAACCAGTACAGAGGCAGGTAGATATGTGTAAAGAGCAAAAAAAGCCACCATAGCTGGATTATAGATATGTAGAGGGGAGTCAACCATAAGAAGACTAGAAAACTAGGATGTGACCAGTTTGTGAAGGACTTTAAAAGCTAGATGAAGAACTTGATGTATGCTACTAAAGGTAATAAAGAGCTGCTATTAAATAGGAGAGTAATGTAATAAGACCTATGATTTAGGAAAATCACATTTGGTGACTGAATGGAGGAAAAATTGGAGGGGAGAGAGACTTGATGCAGGCTCTTGCAATATTCCAGTTGTGAGATGATGGGGACCTACACCCGAGTTGGGGTAGAGTCAGAGGAGAAAAGATGACATATTTGAGAGGTATTGCAAAGGGGTAATCAACAGACTTTGGCAACAACTTTGATATGGAGAGTAGGGAGTGGGATGAGGATTCCAGGATGACCTCTAGGTTGTAAACCTGAGGGACTGGGAGGACACCATTGCCCTCTTCTACAATAATAGGGAAGTTTGGAGGGGGAAGATTTAGGGGGAAAGAATGGGTTCTATTTTGGACATATTAAGTTTAAGATGTCTACTGGACCTCCAGTTCAAGATGTCTGAAAGGCAACTGGAGAGAAGAGCCTGAAAGTCAGCAGAGAAGTAGGTTTAGGTAGAGGCAGATTTAAGAATCATCAGCAAAGAGGTGGCAATTAAGTCCATGGAAGCTAATGAGATCACCAAGTGAAAAATAAAGAGTTTTAACTTTCTAATTTCTAAGGTTCCTACCACCTCTTTATAAGTAAGGAATGATCAAGGTGGTCATAATCTCCTGTAGGTCAGAAGTCCCATTTTATTGTCAAAGTAAGAAAGGAAGAAGAGCTCCATGCCAACAACTGCCCATTTACAGACCTTCTTTGAATTGTTCCTCTCTTTCATCTCCCTGTTCTTCCTTTCTTGGCAGCCGCAAAATCCATCCCAAATCAAATGACAATGCAACAGCCAGACTTTAATCAAACCAATGTACACACTGTCTTTTAATGAGTTTAAACAGACTTTGACTTTGGTATTGAGATATTAACTGGGCTTCACATTGAATTAAGCAAACACATGGACTGAATTACTTTCATTGAAAACTCTGGACACACACACACAAATGCCACTGATAAATGCTACACTCCCACCTTAAAAGAAAGAAAGAAAGAAAGAAAGAAAGAAAGAAAGAAAGAAAGAAAGAAAGAAAGAAAGAAAGAAAGAAAGAAAGAAAGAAAGAAAGAAAGAAAGAAAGAAAGAAAGAAAGAAAGAAAGAAAGAAAGAAAGAAAGAAAGAAAGAAAGAAAGAAAGAAAGAAAGAAAGAAAGAACTTACATAGATTTGAAACTGTTGGCTTTCATTTGATTTAGGAGGATAAAAGAGAATATACCTTAGACTTAAACTCATGTTATTACAGAGGGAATCTTCTTCCTGGCTTAGATAATGACTACTTCAAGGTTTAGTTGTTGTTGGGCTTTTTTTTTTTTTGATGGATTGGTGGTGGGTGGGTGTGGTGGTGGTGCAGGAGGTTCATGTGAAGATTTTTAAGAGCTAGGCAATTATAAAGCTAAGTAAGCAATAGATGAATAAAGAGGGATTGAGATAAGGGCACTTTTATGCCTTCCACATAAAATTTGCTCCTGACTACATTTTAAAGTGAAATTATATTAATGTTACTGCACGCCATATGCTTATAAATTCCTAGTAGATCAGAGCAAATGGTATTCAGATACAACTCTTCACCTTTGGATGGTATATTACAGAGAGGTCTCTTTGCTTGCAAATCTATTTCTTACATACCCAAAGAAATGCTTTGGAAACTTACTTTTCCTCCCTCTGCTGTCCATCTCAGATAGCACCTTCTCTTTTAGAAGAGAGCTTCAAGAGTTCAGAGTTTGGAAAATCTGGGCTGGGTTCTGAGTATGGCCATCACCATTTCTAGTTTATGCATGTGTGTGTGGTGTGCATGCGTTTATGCGTGTATTTGGGGGTGGGGGTAGTCTAAGTCACAAGCTCTCTGGAGCACCTGAAAGAGCAACCAGGAGATAACTAGGGTCCCTAAGAATCTTTCAGAATCATTGAGCTAAAAACTGTTTTTGTGATAATGCCAAGACATTTCCATTTCCAGTATGGCCAATAACAATAACTCATATAAGCAAAGACTTTGGGGAAGTCTCCAATCATTTTTAAGAATATAAAAGGGTCTTGAGACAACAATATGTTTGAGATCCTCTTCCCTTGAGGTTACCAATGGCTATCTCACTACCAAGGAAGGGTCCTCAGGGAATTTGTTTCCTTCCTTCCATCCTACTGAAAGTACAGATATTGACCAGAACTAATGAATTTAATCATTACACAGCACAAGTAAGACTCAATGAATCAAGAAATCTGGGTTTTTAACTTGAGTGAAGCTACTATCACCACTTACTTTTGCCTCAGTCTGATTTTAATCTCATTTACCCTCCATTTTGCATCTCTTTGTTATTGAAGAAAGAGGCATACCTGAAAAAGGATGCTATCCATTTCTAGAGAAAGAATTGTTGGAGTAGAAATGCAAATGAAAACAGATGATTTATCACCTGTTTATTTAAATATATGATTTGGGGTTTGGGTTTCATAAGATGACTCTCTTACAAAAATGAATAATATGAAATATGAATTGCTTGTCAACTCTGGGACAGGGGAAGGAGACAACATGAATCATGTAACTTCAGAAAACTTGTGTGTAAATTTGTTATTGGAATAAAATAAAGATAAATTATTATTTAAGAAAAAAAGATATACCTTGTTATTTGGGTGTGGTTTGGTTTTCTAGTTTTGTTTTAGACTAATGGACTAACCTAATACTATTAAGATGCTATTTCTTTCAGTAGTCCAAGAATTTATGGAAAGATCACTAGTTTTAGTGGCAGTCATATTTGGAATTTACTAATTAGTATTCCTATGAATTTGAATACATCCATTAACTTCTGTTCTTTGTGTGTTTTGCCCTCAGATAGAATGTGAACTTTTTTTTTTTAACCTTCACCTTCTTAATACCAATTCTAAGACAGAAGAGTGGCAAGGGCTAGGCATTTGGGGTTAAGTGACTTGCTTAAGATCACACAGGATGTTTCTGAGACAAGATTTGAACCCAGGTCATCCCAAATCTAGATCTGGCATCTTATCCACTGTGCTACCTAACTGCCCCAGAATGTGAACTTCTTGAAAGAAGTTATGGTTTCCCTTTTCTACTTGTATACTAAAAAACTTAGCATGGTATCTGGCACATAAGGGTTTTGTTGTTGTTGTTGTTGTTCATCATCCATTCATTTATTATCCAGACTTTCAATCTTCATTTATAAAATGAAGCAATTGGACTAGAAAACCTCAAAGGTAACTTTGGAGCTCCATGTATATGATTCTTTGCTTCAATGCTTCTTTAACAGCACAGATCACAGATTTTCTTCATCTCAATAAATGAGTTTTTATCATTCTAACTGAAAATACTTTTTAAATACCAGGGATGATTTTTTTCCAAGATATTTTATTTTACTTTATTTTTACCAATTATATGGAATAACAAATTTCCACACAAATTTTCCTAAAGTTATATGATTGAACTTATCTCCTTCCAGATCTTTCCTTCCTCCTTCTAGTGCTAGTAGATGATACCTGGGGTTATATATGTATTAAAATGCAAAATATTTCCAGATTGTTCATTTTTGTAAGTGACTAATCTTATGAAACCAAGACCCCCAAATACAAACCCAAATAAACAAATGAAAAATGGCGTGCTTTCATCTGCATTCTCACCCCAACAGTTCTTTCTCTGGAGGTGGAGAGCATTCTTTTTCATTTAAGTCCCTCAGAATTGTCCAGGATCATTGGCTTGCCAATGATGACTAAGTCTATCGCATTTGATCATTCCACACTATTGCTTTTACCATGTATAGTATTCCCAGGAATGATCTTCTAATGACTTAGCTAGACTGGTCCGGAAGCTGACAAACAAGCAATCCATCGCCAGGTCCTTATTCTAAGCCTCTCCACCTTCATTTCATTGGCACAGATTTAGAGAATCTAGTCACCCCCATACCACAGTGGACAATGATAACATTAACTAGGGATGAATGTAAATAGGATTTGAAAAATCAACTGTATAAGTACTGGATGGGAGGACATGGCTAGACAACAGTTACCATGACAAAGCAGTGGAGACGAGGGAGACTGGCAACCAGGAGTTCAAAGATTCTGGGATGGGATATGGCAGTCAATAAACATTAATGAGACCTCCACTGGGATTGATAGAAATGAATGCTTATGATGAGTGTCTCATGTTACTGTGTCATGGCCAGACTGTGTCTGCAGTATTGTATTCAGAGCTGGGCGACACATTTTAGAAAGAATATTCTTAGAGGAAAGTGCCTAGAATATGGAGGGAACAAGAAGCTATCCCACCAAAGAATGGGATGAAGGAATGCTCAGCCTGGAGAAGAAAGGACATCAGGGAACATAAGGCTAGTGGTGATGCTTATAGAGTAAACAAAGTTAACAAAGCACTTTTAACTTTTTTCAATCTATTCCTAGATTTATATAATTTAATAATATTGATAACAATGAGAAAGATGAAAAGGATGATACTAGTTTAGTCAGATGCACTGTAAAATAAAGGTCTAGCAAAAGAGTGTTGGGGTAGCTAGGTGACTCATGGATGGAGAGCCAAGTCTAGAGATAAGGGATCCTGGGTTCAAATCTAGTCTCAGATACTCCTAGGTTTGTGACTCTGAACAAATCATTTAAACCCAATTGCCTAGCCCTTATTACTCTTCTGACCCGAAACCAATACTTAATATCTAGTGTAAGATGGAAGATAAAGGTTTAAAAAGAGTTTTTTAAAGAAGTGTGTTGGCCAAATTAGGTCATGCAGTAGTTTGATGGGAATCACACTGAGTTTGGAGTTCCCAAACAGGTAATATAGTTGGACAACAAGTAAATAACTTTCCAACTCTGAGGTTCAATGATTCTAAATCATTACTTTTTAGGATTCTCAAGAAATCTACTGGGAAGATTTCTGAGTTTTTATGAAGGAAACTAGGGAAAAGAATGTCTCACATGGATCATGACCTACTTATTGACCATTTTTAAAATGGGAGAGATTGAAAAATTGAATTAGCAGTTGGGTATTTTTTATTTCAATTCTAAGCCTTAAGAGCAGCAAGGGCTAGGAAATTAGGGTTAAATGACTTGCCCAGGGTCACATTGTTGGGAAGTATCTAAATCTAGATTTGAATCCAGATCCTCCCAACTCCAGATCTGGTACTCTATCTATTATGCCAACTAGCTGCCCCAGAAATTGGGCATAAATTTAATTGATTTTTAGAATGCAAGAACAGATGCTACTTTATCACTTGGTGGCACTGTCAATAAAACACTGGACCTGGAGTCAGGAAGATATGATGACAATAATAAAATAATAACAACAATAATAATAACTAGGGTTATATAGCACTTGTGAGGTATCAGACACTGTAATAAGCACTATGATGATAATAGGAATAACTAATAGCCATTAATATTTACATAGAGCCAATTTATGTCCTAGTCACTATTCCAAGCACTTTACCAGTCTCATCTCATTTGATCCTGGCAATAGTTCTGGAGGGTAGGTGTTCATGTTATTCCCATTTTACATTTGAGAAAATTGAGGCAAACAAAGGTTTCATGACTTGCCTGGGATCACACAACTTGTAAGTCAATTCACTTCCATTTCCTCACCTATAAAATGAGGGGTTTGTTCCTGATGACCCCTGTCTTTCAATCTATGATCACTACAGTCCTTGGCCAGTACTCAAAGAGTCCTCCTATTTCATGGGAACAGAAAAATGGAGAGGAAAAGTCATCAGCTTCTGTTTACCCAGATCTGAGATGAAGACTCTGAACCCTAATGGAAGTATGACATCTTCCCACTCACTTATTTCCCAACACATATGTACCATTTATGCTACACCACATAATTAAGTTTAATTAAAATGATTTTGTTTAGATAATTGAGAATTTCATAACCCCAGTGAGATGATTAGAAACATTGCAAAACCAAGACTGGGCATCTCAGCCCTGAGGATAAGTTGGACGTTTAACAAGGATGGCGCACTTTAACTCTTACAAAGAACTTTCTTCAGCTTGGACCTGTGCGGTAGGTAATGCAAATATTCTTGTGCCCATTTTACAAATGATGTCAATGAGGCTTAATTGCTGAAGTGACTCGTGCAGGGTCACAGAGACAGGAAATACCTGAGTCAGGAGTGGAATCTACTCTTTCTGACTCTTAAGTCTAGTGTGCTATCCATCTACCTGCTTTGCTACTCCAGTGTCTCCAGTATTATTGATCAAGAACGATCTGCTTTAGATCATGATTTATCGTATTAGAATTTTTTTTTTTGGCGAGATTTCTTGACATAAAAGTAATCACTTACCAAATGTTGGTTGGTTGGTTGACTGGATAAATGACAACCATCTGATTGTAGCCCTGTCACAATAAAAGTTGCTTTTCTCTTATTCTTTCACTATAAAAAAATAACTCATATTTTTATAGCCATGTTGTGTGTGCATACAGATACATACATATGCCTATATGTATATATGCATGTGTTTGCACACATCTACTCATGAAATGGAGCTATAAAAAGGATCCCAGCTTTGACGTCAGAAGATCTAAGTTCAAATTCTAATTTCTAATATTTACCATGTGATTATGGGCAAGTCACTTCTTCCTAGACCTCAGTTTCCTTGTCTGTAAAAGAAAGGGATTAGAACTGATGACCTCCATGTCCTTTCCTGCTCTAGAGTTCATTTTAAGATATTTTGCTCACATCAGCCCTATGAAGAAAGGAGCATATTTATTAAATTATGCATATTCCAGATTATGTTTTATATGTCCCCATTAATAATGGGGGAGAGTCATTAAGCTTGAGGAAGCTGAAGCTAAGGAAAGGGAATTGCCCAGGATCACAGCATTATTAAGGAGCTGAGGCACCATTTAGTCCCAAAGCTGCCTGATACAAATCTCAGCTCTCCAGCCTCCAAGCCATTCAATTCCTATAAATGTTTGGCTTCCCTGCAAATAGGATGCCCTTTTGGTTTTTTAAACCAGGAGCTGTAAACAACCAAGGCAATCACATTAAGCATTCAGATGCTACTTCCTATCAGCCAAATATTCCTGCGATTAGCGGCTGCCCATTAAATAGCAAGCATGGTAGGCTGTGGGGTTATGTGATAGAGATGAGGCCAGGGACAGGAAATCATGTCCACAGTTTAGAAAAACAAACAAACAAACAAACAAGTGCAAAGACGAAAACTCCGAGCTCCCCAAATCCCAGGCTTCTGCCTGCCGCCCAGAGCTGCGCTACCTCCCACACTGTGCATGCTGCAAACTTTTTGTGGCCCATCTGTCTATGGTTTGTTTTCCAGATTTTCAGGAGTTAGTACTTCTAGACCCAGGAGCAGATCAAGATGTGACTCCAAATATGTAAATACTTGTGAAATGCAATACATGTTCTGTTTATAAATACATCATCCATAGGAATATATAAAGTGAGGCTTACCTAGGATTATGCCATATAGCGTGTATTATGAATTTATAGAAATATGTAACATATTTAGAGATCTCTATATGTGTATAGCTTTGTGTATAGATGGAGAGAGAGAGAAATATGGAGAAAGAGATAAAGGGGGGGAGAGAGGAGGGAGGGAAGAAGGGAGGGAGAGAGAAGAAGAGAGAGAAGGGGGAGGAAGGGAGAGAGAGGGGGGAGAGAGGGAGGGAGGGAAAGAGAGGGAGGGAGGGAGGAAACGAGGGAAGGAGAGAGGGGGAAAGAGAGAGAGGGAAAGAGAAGAGGGAGAGGGAAAGAGGGAGGAAGGGAGAGAAGGAGGGGGGGAGAGAGAGAGGGAGGAAGGGAGAGAAGGGGGAGGGAGGGAGAGAGACAGGGAGGGAGGGAGGGAGGGGAAGAGAGATAGAGAGGGAGGGAGGAAACGAGGGAGGGAGAGAGAGGGAAAGAGAGGAGGGAGAGGGAAAGAAGGAGGAAGGGAGAGAAGGAAGGGGGAGAGAGAGAGGGAGGAAGGGAGAGAAAGAGGGAGGAAGGGAGAGAAAGAGGGAGGAAGGGAGGGAGGGAGGGAGGAAGGGGGGGAGGGAGAGAGAGAGAGAGAGAGAGAGAGAGGGTCCAGCTGGGGAGGAGAGGAAGGCAAAAGGTGAGAGAGTGAGAAATAGATCCAAAGGTAGAGACCACAAAGGTCTGGGTCCACGCCAGCTTTCTGGCCCAAGCCTATTCAGCACAAGCGGTCCTGACAAGAGCAGCAGGGCCCAGGGCATTTGCAGGCTTGGTTGTGGGCTGCATGTGGGCACAGCCTGGCATTTGGAATCAGGCAGATTCAGGCCGTGATGTTTTCTCCCAGTTAATACAGAGACCATAGATAATAATTATGTTGCTGAGCCTCCAGAGAATCTTACCCCTGGTCCGCTATTAAACTGGCAGAAGAAGAGGATCACGTCTCCAGCACGAACAGAGTTGGCAGGAAAGTAGCTGGCGGCTCCTCCCACTAATGCACCATCTGTAAGAACCTTCAGGGTTACCCAGGATCCTGTTTTTCCACATAGGTTGTTGTGCCTGGAGTAGGGGAAGAGGATAGGGAGGAGACAGAAACAAAGACAGAGAGAGAGAAAGAGACAGCCAGAGACAGACAGATACAGACAGAGACACAGAGACAGACAAACACAAAGAGACAGACAGAAATAGAAATACAGAGACACAAAAATAGAGAAACAGAGGCAGAGAAAGGAGAGAGGGAGAAAAGAAAAAAAAATTTAAACAGAGACAAAAAGAAAACAGACAGGGAAAGAAACAGAGACAATGAGAGACAATGGAGAGAAGAGAGACAAAAAAGAAAGGAAACCGAGAAAGGGAGTTGACAGAGAGGAATGGGAAGAGGAATTCCCTTAGGTGATAGATAGATGACATCAGAAGAAGAGAAACTGTCTCTCTCTCTCTCTCTCTCTCTCTCTCTCTCTCTCTCTCTCTCTCTCTCTCTCTCTGTCTGTCTGTGTGTGTGTGTGTGTTCTTCTAAGTAATCCTCATTAAGCAGTGAATGAGTGATGCCGACCTAATGATGCTATGCTGTTATTCATAAAGAGCCCACATTGAAGTCTTTCTGGATATGAAAAAGGAAGACAATTTCCATGCACTGGCATTATCAGTAGCTTATTCTGTGTCTGCCACAGAATTAATTGAACCAGGATTATTTTTAACTGGGGGCACTTAGTTGCCTCAGTCACTAGAACATGTCATAAAGATCTGAGTTCAAATCCAGCATCAGACACAACCCAGCTGTGTGACCCTGAATAAATCCCTTGACTGCTGTCTGCCTCCATTTCTTCAACTATAAAATAAGGCTACCCATCCCAGATTTTGGGGAGCTTCAAATGAGATTACATTTGTAGCATGTTTATAGCACAGCACCTGGCACACATTAGATGTATGTATACATGCACATTCATTTCCCTTAAGTCATTATAATATTTTAGATATTGGGCATAGAAGGATGAGTGGAACAGTCTCACTTCAAAGGAGGTTGTTATACGAGTAAACAGCAAGTAGTTACATGAAGTGTCTGTAAAATTCATACCAAAAGATCCAAGGCAATGAGAGGAGGAGGGGCATTAGTAACTTGGAGGATAACCAGGATTCCCATTAGAACAATCTTGTATCTGGAAGGCTGAAAAATAAATATGTATCTAAGTGTTCATCATTTTCTCAGTTGTTAACTCAGTGTACCATATTCACCCAGTTCTGTCCCTTCTCTGGTAAAGAAAAAGAAACAGGAGGGGACAATGAAAGCAAGTGAGGTCATGGCATCCTCCATTTAGAAATGAAAGGGGCTTTAGCTCAACCCCTTCATTTCACAAATGAAGTAGCCCAGTCCTTTAGAGTGGAAATGATTTATTCAAGGTCATGCAAGAACGAAATGACTAAGCCAGGATTTGAACCAAGGTTCTCTGACTATGATCTGGGTCTCTTCAAAGGTGCTGGGAGAGTCATTGACCTCAGAGGTCTTCTCCTCAGTCCAGTCTTCAGTAAACTCTCCCTCCTTGGTCTCACTCATTTTTCTATCCCAGTCATTTAAAATTTGCCAGTTCCTGCCTTGTTTGGTAGTTATCTGCAGAATGTCAGAGGCAGAAAGGATCTCAGGGGCCATCCTGTTCAACCTATACCTGAAGAACATACAGTTTCAGACTCTTTCTCATCAAGCCGTTGCTTAAAGGTGCCTAGGGAGAGTTAATGTATTACCTCCCAAAGCAGTTTATTCTACTTCTGGAGAGTTCTTATTGTCAGAAAGATTTTTTCCCCTTTTTTAACAAGTTTATGTCTACACCTTGTCAGCTTTCACTCCTTATTCCTATTTCTCCCCTAAGGGCTATGCAGAACAATTCTATTTCTTCATCCACATGACAGCCTTTCAAATATTGGAAGACAGTTGAGGTTTCTCAGGGATAAACATTTTCATCACCTTGAACTGATCCTCAGGTGATATAACTTCTAGACCCTCCACCATCTTGGTTGTCATCCTTTAGACATGCTCCAACTAATCAATGTCCTTCCAAAAATGTAGCAACTGGAAACGAACAGTCTTGTCCAAAAGTCCTCTAACCAGGGCAGAGACAGTCAATCCATCAATCAGCAAGTATGTATTGTTCTTTAGGTGCCAGATACTGGACTTAGCAAAAAAAACATAGACCCTGCCCTTCAGGAGTTTGCATTCTAATAGGTCCAGAGGGATTTATATCTGCCTGGTTCTGTTTTTATACTTGGTTTGCCTTCCTTTCAAAAGTTTAAGCTCCTTGAAGACAGGACTTAGTTAAATCTCCATCTTCTTTGTATTTATTCAGCTCCTGGCAGATAATGGGTATTTAGCAAGTGTTTATTGATTGATTAGTTGATTTATCCAAAGTATCTATCACAATACTTAGTATACATTCAATAAATATTTGTGGAAAGAATTAATAACTGCTAAGAAATCACTTTGGGGAAGCTCTACCCATATAAAGAACATGCTCCATGAACCCAAGAATCTCCACACTGGTGGTGATCACTGGAATCATTTTCAGATATCATGAGGCACTATGGACAATACATCTAAGTTAAAGGGGAAATGTAGCCAAAAGACATTTATTCTAACTCATATCTGATGTAGAATTCTCTCTACAATGGACCCATAATCATAACCAATCATCACCAAGAAATTTCATTATCCTACAAGATTGAATCCGCCTTGGTATACCCTCTGCTCCTCAAATTAGACCCCCCGACTAGAGAACAGAGTAAAGGGCTCCAAGACCTCAATATGAGGAGGGGGATCAACATACCCTTCTACTAATTTGCCATCTATTCCACTGCCTTTGGACTTATTTGGATTTTTCTGTCATGCCCTATGACAAGGAATTTCTCCCCTTCAATTGTGCTGTTTTCCCCATTAGACTATAATCTCTCTAATGGCAATCTTTCTTTTTATTTGTCTTTGTATCCCCAATGCTTAGCACAGTACCTAACACATAGTAGGTGCTTAGTTAATGTGTGATGATTATTATTGATACCTGAAAGGTATCATAAGGTTTCTAGTGAGAAACACTCCATGACAGATCAACCCCCTCCCCTTGAGTTAAACCTAGTTATCAGCACTTTTTGATCAAGCCTACATCTAATTCTATCACATTTCTACCCACTGCTCTGATTTCTGTCCTAGGGAGCCAAATAAAACATATCTAATTTATAGAACTTTGTAATAGAAAACATTGACGTCTACCATTTTGCTTAATAAGGAGAATTGGCCTTTACAACAGTGCTTTCAGGTTTACAAAGGGTTTAACATATATCACTTAACAATCTTAGGAGACAAGTTACAAATATAATTACCCTCGTATTGGAAATAAGTAAACTGAGGCTGAAAAGTGAAAAGATTGGGTTGGATGATGTCAAATATAAAAGGAAATTAAGTGACTCAATAGAGTGAGCACAGGACTCATAGCCAGGAAGAATTGAGTTTGAATTCTCACAGTATCTGTGTGAACCTGAGCAGTTTACTTAACCTCTGTCAAAGCTGGTTCTCCCATCTTTAAAATTAGAATAATAGGGGGAGGTTAGTTAGCTCAGTGGATTGAGAGTCAGGCCTGGAGACAGGAGGTCCTGGGTTCAAATTTGAATTCAGAAATGTCTTAGCTATATGATCCTGGGCAAGTCACTTAACCCTCATTGCCTAGCCCTTACCACTCTTCTGCCTTAGAACCAATACACAGTATTGATTCTAAAACAGAAGTTAAGGGTTTAAAAATTAAATTAAATTAGAATGCTAACTGTACCTACCTCAATAATTAGGGATTGCTTTCCATGAATTCAAGAGTCTCCACAATGTTGGTGGATCTTGGGATGATTGATAGGATCATTCATAGAAATCATGAAGAGCCATTGAAATGGCAGCTAAGTTTTTTATTGGTGTTACTATTTGGTCATTTCAGTTGTGTCTGACTCTTTGTGACCCCATTTTGGGTTTTCTAGGCAAAGATACTGGAGTGGCTTGTCATTTCCAGCTCATTTTCCAGATAAGAAAACTGAGGCAAACAGAGTTAAATTCTTTGCCCAATGCTGATGCTGAATTTGAACTCAGGAAGAGAAGTCATCCTGACTCTGGACCAGGCTCTCTATCTCCTACAAGAGCTAGCCAGACCTGAGCTAAATGTATTAAGCAGCAAAGGGTAGATCTTAATGACATGCCTCTCTGTTACTTCCCTCACAGAATTATATAATATCAGAATTATGATGAAGCTCAAATATAATGTATAAAAGGCCTTGTAAACCTTAGCATTCTATATAAATGCTAGCTTTTAGTATTATTCTAAGATCCCTCCCAGCTTGAAATCTGTGAACCTTTGAGGTACTCGGTGTCTGCAGAGGGATTCAAACCAAGGTTGTCTTGGCTCTAAACCTAGTGGAGCATACCAGTCTTCCCTCACCTGTTTACCTTTGCTAGTCATTGTTCAATCATTTATGTGTTGTGTCTGACTCTCTGTGACCCCATTTGGGATTTTCTTGGCAAAGATACTAGAGTGGCTTGCCATTTCCTTCTCCAGCTCACTGCACAGATGGGGAACACAAGCAAACAGGGTGAAGTGTTATGCAACTAGTAAGTGCCTGAAGCTGGATTTGAACTCAGGAAGATGAGTCTTCCTGATTCCAAGTCCAGTGTTCTGTCCACTGCGCCACCTAGCTGTCCCCATCTTTACTAGAACCTCCCTGGAATAATAGGCTACTCATTTCCCTCTTATTCCTTTCTACCTGGTTGATTCCCACACCTATTTCAAAGGCTGATTTTTGACTATTACCACTCACTTGAAACTTACCAAAACCTATCTTGTATTAGAAAAAGTCCTTCTTCCTGGGTATGTTGGGTATGACCAGAAAGGGAGATGGACTGGTCATGTAACAAGAAAAAGGGGATAACTTAAGGAGAGCTCTTAATATCCACACAACATCAGGAGATTGAGACAAAGGCCAGGAAGACAACCACCATGTTGGGTGGAACTTCTTGGATAGGATTACAAGGAAGATATGAAGGAGAGTTGCAGGGGTTGAGAAGGAAAAAAAAAACATGGGTGGGTTATAATTTGCAACAATGATAGGAGTCACACATACATCCAAGTATCAAAGTATCAAAGCCCTTCCTCTAGACTGGAGACTCTAAGAAGGGTTATATTCTTGTATTCCCCCATAGCACCTATTATTATGTTTTACTCATAATTAAGGATCAAAAAGTCATGATTGATTAAACTTTTACAATACCAAGCTGAAAAAAAATGGTGCTTCTCACTCACAGTCTCTGCTGTGAATTTCAAAACTATTCCACCCTAATCAGACCATTCTTTAGAAGATCTGATTTAGCTATTTCCTGATCAGTAACAATGGATATACTTGGAATAACAGAGTCAGGTCTTAGAAACTCTACATTCTTCACCTTACTCAGTTTAACAAGATTTTGAAGGTCTGCATCAAACTCAAGATTTAATTATCTGAGGAGATGGCCTTCAACAGACATGTGCAAAAAAAAAAAAAAAGGACCTCTGGGCTGTCTTAAGTCAAGATAAGTCCTCATTGGTACAGATGAGATGCAGAAAAATGATGTAAAAATGTCCATAGAAGGCATGGCACTTCCTGGCCCCTCCTCTTTCCCTAGAGAGTCAACTCTGGCTGGCAGTATGCTAGGTGTTCCGACACCTTGGAGTGTTGGGTGGTGAGTTTTGCCTTTGAGCTGATTCAGGTTCAAGCATCTTAGCTAAGCCTCTTTGGAGGTCAAGCTGATTCTTTCCTCCTTCACACTCAAAACTTTATTTTCTAGATCTCCTATCTTCCTGCCTGGTACTAGCCCCTTCCTTCCTCCTCCTTCTTAAAATATTCTCTACTATATCAATTAAATCACCATAAAATTTGGCAGCTGACTTGGTTATTTTATCATTTGGGATTTCCCTTGGTGACCACTTAAATTTAAATTTTTTTCAGTCTCAACCATAATTTTACCCTTTACACTTCCAATAGAATGCAGAACTGCAGGGCTAGAAAAGATTTTATCAATCAATTTTGATGCAATTCCTTGATTTTTCAATGGAAGGAACTGAGGCCAAAAATGGTTCATTGGTTTGCCTAAAGTCACACAGTGAGCAAGCAATATATCTGGGATTTGAACTCGAGGATTCTGAGGCCATGCTCTTTTCTCTTTGTAGCAAATATTCCTTGGTCTAACTTTAGGACTCATCTTCTTAAAAACAAACAAACAACTAAAAACCTTTTTTGGAACAACTCAGAGCAGGGATTCATAGAAGGGTGTTCATTCTTTTATGTAATTGTCAGAACTCAGTTTTATTTATTCCATAAACCTTTATTGATCCATGATTAGAGAAGGGCAATGCTAGACAAGGTGAATGTTACAGAGCTGAATAAGGGTTTTTTGAGTACAAATGACTACTATTAATCTTAGGTTGTCAAATGGTCATTTAAGAAGTAGTCAGATACACCAGCCTAGAGTGATATCTTCACAAAGAGTTGCCCAAACTAAGCTATTCAGCTCTTAAGGTTTCTCTGGAGACTGACTCACCAACCCTCTTAGCATATAGACAAATGAAGATCCCTGGAGGGAACTCCTTTTGCCCATCAACTATTAATGCAACTAGCCTTGGTGTAGTCAATGTCCTGTGTACACCCTGGCCCCAAGCAGAACATAGGCACCAATCAAGCTTTCCAGTCCATGGAGAAAGAAAGAGGGAAAGGGAATAAGCATCTATCTAGCATCTACCATGTACCAGACATTGTGCTAAATTCTTTGATGTCCTCAAATTTGAACTCAGATCTTCCTGACTCCAGCCTCAGCACTCTTTCCACAGCACCATCTAGCTACCTTGAGTCTTATGCTGCTTGAAGGTCATATGATGCTTTCAGCACAAGATCATAGACTTAGAGCTGAACAGTAGCTTAGGGGTTATCTAACCCCAAATTCCTTATTTTGCCTTAATAGTAGAACTTCCTAGCTTTGGCAGTAAGATAAATTAGACAACAATAATTAGTTAAAATTGATAGAGTGCTTTGCAAACTTAATGGATCTTCATGTCCCCATGAGGTTATAAGTATTTTAATACATTTTTATTGATAGAATTTGGTTTCATAATACTTACATTTCTGGATGTGTCCTTTCCTATTCCCTTTACAGAAAATTATCCTTTATAACAAAGAATTTAAAAAAAAAAAAGCAAATATTATCTTCAGTCTTAGAACCAAGTAGAATTGGGCAATGGGGGTTAAGTGACTTGACCAGAGTCACACAGCTGGGAACTGTCTGAGGCCAGATTTGAACCCAGAACCTCCCATTTCTAGGCCTGGCTCTCAATCCACTGAGCTACCCAGCTGCCCCCACCAAATTTTTTTTTAAAAGACGATTCAAATAAATTGACACAAACAGTGAATAAACTCACCATTATGTTCAGTGTCCCATACACATAGTCCTCTACTTATACAAAGAAGTGGAATGAGTACTTTCTTATATATCTTCTTTAGGATCAAGTTTAATCACACTCTCGTTTAGTTTCAGGAAATAATAAAGGCATGTTGAATGAGTCCACTATAAATTTATTTTATCCAAATTCAAATTGCCCTTCTTTGCAGTAAGGCAAATCTTCTTTACCTCTCAACTCTCTATTCACCCCTTCTACTCACCACATCAGTGGTTCTAAATCTCTTTTCTCTTCAAATCTCTTATGGCATTCTTCTACTTTCTCCAGCAGTCAAGAATTTGTACTCATATTTCAGTGGCAAAAAAGAGACCATGGGTTGAGAAATCCATTTTCCTTTCCACATCTCCCATCACTCAATCATCTTCATCCACTCTGATCTCAGATAAGGATCTGGTCTTTCTCTTTACCAAGGCAAACCTCTCCCTATTTCCTTTTGATCCTCTTCCCTCCAGACCTCCAGAAAAGTGCTCCCTTTCTCAACTCTATGTTCATCTTCAAACTTTCCCTATCTTCTGGAACCATCATTGCTTCCTATAAACATGCTCTTGCCCCACACTTAAAAACAAAAGCAAACAAACAAAAAACTCAACTTGACGCAGTCATCCCTGCTAGATACTGTCTTAGAGCCCTCCTTCTTTTCTTGGATAAACTCTATGAGAAAAGGTACCTACTCTGTGAGTCTTTAATTTCCAACTTTTGAATTCTCTACAACCTGGTTTCCAGTCTTGTTCAACTGGAAATGCCCTCTACAAAGTCAGAAATGATCTCTTAATTGACAAATCTAGTGGCCTTTTCTCAATTCTGAACCTTCCTGACTTCTCTGTAGTGTCTGACTGCTGAGAAGCTTCTCCTTGATAGTCTCTGGAGGTTTTGTGACACTTCTTTCTTTTCTGATTCTACTTTAGACAGTATTTGTCCAAACACCAGCTTCCTTGGTAGATTCCTCATACATATTTCAAACACTAATTTTGAGTATCCCCAAAAAGGCTCTGTCCTGGGTCCTTTTCTCTTTTTATTCCATAGTATCACACGTGGTGATCTTATTAGCTCTCTCAAGGATTCAACTATTGTCTCAGAGGATTCTATTGGCACAGTAGATAAAATGTTGAGCCTGAAGTCAAGAAAACTTGGGTTCAAATCCAGCCCCAGAATTTACTAGCTGTGTCCCTGGATAAGTCATTTAACTTTGGTTTGCCTCAGTTCTTTCTACTATAAAATACAGAACAGCACCCATCCTGCAGGATCATTGTGATTTTCAACTGAGTTAATAAGAGGGGACATGAGCTGTGCCTTAAAAGAAACCAGATATATAGAATACTTCAGTAATACAAAGTACTTAAAGTATTCAAGATACTTAAAGTACTTAAGAAAGGAACAAAAGGATCTCAAGAGGAAGAGGTAAATAGGGAAACTATCCTAGGAAAAGGGAACAGAGCATGTGAGAGATGGAATGCCACAGATGGGGAAAAGTCAATCAGCCATTTTGGCTGGAATATAGAGTATTTGAAGGAGGAGTGATGGTTAATGAATCCAGAAATTGAGGCTGGAACCAGATTGTGAAAGCTCTTAAATACTAGACAGATGTGTGTGTGTTATCCTAGGTGCCATAGGGAGCCACTGAAGCTCCCTATGAGCCATTGAAAAGGAGAGTGATGCAATAAAACCTGGTCATTGGAATATTAATTTGGCAGCTATGTAGAGAGGATGGACTAGAGAATGGCGAGACTGGAAATAAGGAGAGCAATTAGAAAAGTCCAGTTGAGAGATGGTGAGGGACTGCATTAGGCTGATGGCTTAATAGGGAAGCAAAGACTGGTTCTGAAAGATACTGTCATGGTAAAATTGACTTGAATTTAATTATTCCAAATCCAATTCTTTTATCCCTATGCTCTGCCCCTTGCATATCCCACTATACCCTTCCTATCTGGCTAAGGAAAATGTAATAAATTCCAATATATTGTTCTCTATTAAACATTCTAAAATATTCTAAAACATATTCTAAAACAAACTCTCCTGCTCATGCTTTAATTCTTATGAATTCCATTTTCCTGTTTAAGATTAGCCACTCTTAGTCATTTCTTTCATCTATTATTCTATGGAACCTACTTATCTTGATAGATCTCTTTGCTTTTCAAATTCTAAGTTATTTTTTTCCCACAATTTAGACCAGGGATTCTTAAAACTTTTTTGTTATTTGGCAGTGTAGGGAAGTCTAGTTCCCACTTCTCAGACCTCTTCTCAGAAACATGGTTTTAAATTAATAAAATAACATAGAGAAGATTACTGAAGTCAGGGAAACCTGGGTTCAAATCCAACCTCAGAAATGTAGTAGCTGTGTGACCCTGGACAAGTCATTTAACTTTTGTTTGCCTCAGTTCCCTCAACTATAAAATAGAGATATAATAATTATACTGAAATACAATTGTCAAAAAACAATGTTTAAAGATTCCACATTAAGAGCTCATGCTATAGATGGATGGTATTCAAAAATGCATTTCCCTCTATGTACCTTCCCTATCTGAGATCTAGACCATTTCCCATCCATTTCCAAAAGGAGTATAACTTTACATCTGACAATTACATGGACTCCAGATTGGAGCCCGGGCATAAAAAATGACCTTGTTACCAGGTTTCCAGGAGAATGGAAGAACAGTCAGCTTCAAGTTCTTTATAAACAAGTATGACAATTCTAATGAATCAGTGAGAAATCCCAATCTAGACACCTAGGAATCCACTTGTGAAGCCGTGTGCATTAATTAGGATATCATAGACATTTGCTTCTCTGATTTTTTTCTAACTAGAAACTCATCCTAATTAAAAAAGTGGGAACTAGACCTGGTATTTGTTGCAGGATTTACTAGCTCATCTGTTTAATGCAGTGGAAGAGATCATTTTATATCAACTACTTATTCTGTCATATTCTTCTTGCCCTAGTTCAGAGGACTGGTGGCTATATAACCATGGACAAACTATTCAGTGAGTCTCAATTTCCTCATCTTCAAAATAGGTATAGAAATCCTATTACTACCTATCTCAAAAAGTAGTTGTGAAGAGAAAGGACGTTGGGAAAGTGTAAGCCTGATATAAATGCCAGTCAACAATGTGACATGACTATCAAAAAAGTTGACATCTTGCCATACATTGAGAGGCAGAAGGCACAATCAATCAATTAAGCATTTATTAATCACCAGCTGTGTACTAAGAATTGAGGCTAGGTGGCATAATAAATAGAGTACTTTACCTAGAATCAGGAAGACTCCTCTTCCTGAGTTCAAATCTGGCCTCAGATACTTACTAGCTATGTGACTCTGGACAAGTCACCTCACCTTGCTTGCCTCTGTTTTCTCATCTGCAAAATGAACTGGATAAGGACATGGCAAACCACCCCAATATCTTTTCCAAAAGAACCCCAAATGTGATCATGGAAAGTGGGACACAACTGAAAATGCCTGAACACAACATTCTCTGAGCATAGTACTAGGCTTTAAAGATACAAATATAATTAATAAGCATTCCCTACTAGCAAGAACCTTATCCTATAAGGCTCAGATGACTAGAACACTATACTCTGCTCTGAGCAGACCACACCTAGAATATTGTGTTCAATTCTAGGTGCCATTGATTAGATAGATGGGTAGTGGCCATATGAAGGCACCTTGAATGGTGAAGGGTCTTAAAATTGATATTAAGAACAAAGCTTCCTCCAAAGAGATCAAAATCATAAAAACCAATTAATTAATTAATGAAAGAGACATTTGCAACTCAAAGAGACCAGAAGTATAAAAAATAAATAAATAAAGAGAAGAAAAAACAATCTTCCAAATAATGTAAGTTGTCCAAAAGTAGAAAGGACTGTCTTAGACAAAGACCAGAGATTTAGAGCTAGAAGAGATCTTAGAGGCCATCTGACCCAACTCCATCATACAGTCTTAAGGGAATGTGTATGCTTCAGTCATGAAGTCTTTCCTGATCCCCACAGTTTTTAGTACTTGCCCTCCCTTAAAAATCTGATTTGTATTCAACTTATCTGTATACCTAGGAATCTAGATTTGTGGCTGAAAGCTCATTTTACAGATAAGGTTATAAGTTCAGAAGTTATATGATTTGCCCACAGTCACACAGAAAGTGGCAGAACTGGCATTTCAAACCTGATGATGAGTTTCCCCTCACTGAAAGCCTTCAAGCAAAGATTCGATGACTTCGTACTAGTAATGGAATATTTTCCAAGTTGGTAGATAGGTTTCTGAGGTTCCTTCAAATTCTGAAAAGCTGTAATTCTGTAATATTATTCTTAAGCATTCATGGACAAATGTGAATAACTCACAGATAATCATTTAATTTTATAGCTCCAACATTCCTCAGGGATCCTATGAGATAATATATGCAAAACACTTTGGAACTTAGAAGATTTATATAAATGTGAGCTGTGATTGTTATCATCTAGCCATTTTTGAGCCTGAAGATAGGAAGATAAAATAATTGGTCCATGCATATTATGTTACAACAAAGCACTATCACCCAGGTCCCAGGGCTCTGACTTAGTACGATTTCCCTTAAACCTTCCTACCTCCAAACCACATTGTAAATAATGAATTTTAAGTGTCAAGCTGGCTATTATATCCCCAGTCTAATGAGGTGTGATTATTAAATAATGAGACTAATTTGTAGGGGATTTGTGGAATCAATTCCATTTCAACATAGTCACACCTTGTATAATATGGTAGTCTTCCCTGAGTGTGTTGCTTATCTCCCCATAAGCAGAAAATATGATGGTTTTGGTATCCCTGAAGTGTTGATGGGTTAGCAGTGATTTTATAAATAGATATTATTGTGGATCCTTGAGGATGGTGGTATATTTTTGCAAAATGGGATCTCTGATCATAGTATTCTAGATGGGGAGCTAGAAGGATCTTTGAAAGTCATTTAGAACTTCCTCATTCCACAGATAAGGAAAATGATGGCTCAAAAGGCTAACTAACTTGCTGAAGGTCACAAAATTAGTGAAAGTCAAAGCCAATCAGTCACCTAGTAAGTACTTATTGGTGACATGGAACTCACCTACCTTTGGTATCCAGCTCTGAACCAATTCTCTCCTGTGGCTCTAAGAAACTGTAGCATGAGCAGAAGCCACACCTCCAGTAAACCATCTCAGCAGATGGGCAGAACAAGGTGAGAGTAACCAATAAGCCTCAAACCTGTTGATGAATTAGGAGAATATCTAACACAGAGCTGTGAAGACTTCCCCTAACAAAAGAGATAGAGGGGAACAATTTGTTCCAAGAGCCATGAAGGTAGCTAAAGCAGACTCTGTGGAGAGCTTAGAGTTTGGTCAAACATCAAAGGTGCCAAGACCATCACCAGTTATCCTGACTTTTTTCTTGGAACTAGGCTTTGATGGTTCTGAAAGAGGGTGAGGCTGATGACTTGGGCAGCTCTGCCTCACTTAAATCCAACTCACCTTGCAAGTCAAGACATCAGCCCATAATATCATCGGCCCTCTTCAAAAATGAAGGATGAACAAGTAGAAAGAACACTAGACAGCATCAGAAGAGGATGAGATTTGGATTCTGCCTCAGAAACTTACTAGCTATGGATCCAAGGACAAGTTCCTCTGAAACGTCATTTCTTTATCTGTAAAAGGGGCTAGAAGGGATCATAATCTTGGATCTGGATGTACCTCTTCATTTTAAAGGAAAGGAAACTGAAGACAAAGACGTTTAATGTTTGCCAAAAGCTACATAGTTCCAACATAGACTGGGTGTGATTCAAAAACAAAATTGGAAAGACATATATAAAGTGATATAAGGTGAAATGAGCAGAACCAGGAGAGCATTGCACATAATAACAACAATAATGTATGATGATCAACTGTGAAAGACATAACTACTGTCAATAAGGGGAGGATCCAGGATAATTCCAAGGGACTTATGACAAAAAAGGATATCCACCACCATAAAAGGAGCAGTTTCCAAATGCAGATTGAATTTCATATAAAATGTGTGAATTGAATATAAAATGTACCCCCTTATTCTGTTTCCTAGCCCCATACTTTGACTAGCAGGGTATGCTGTGGCTTCCTGGAAGAAGTGGCTATAGCTGCAGCTGTCCTGGAGGGAGAGTGGATGTCCCCCTGCAACGGATGACTTGCCTAGAAGTCAGGACTCAGGCTGAGGTTTTAGCCTGTCCAATCAGACCGTCCCAGGAGGAATGGTAAAAACGGGCCATATAATCAAATGGAAAGGAAGTGCCAACTTTCTCTCTCTTCCTGGACCTAAATGCTCTCTCTAGAACATTTAATGCTCTGCTTGAGCCATGGCTAAAAGCATGGAAGCAGTTTTTAATTAGGTTGATCTGGTGATCTTTCTCCCTCCTTCTCTCTCTCTCTCTCTCTCTCTCTCTCTCTCTCTCTCTCTCTCTCTCTCTCTCTCTGTCTCTGTCTCCTCTCTCTCTCTGTCTGTCTCTCTCTCCCTCACACACACACACACACACAACACTCACTTTTACTAATAAATCATTGTAAAAAAATAATAATAACTAATAAATCATTGTAAAAAAACAGTCTCCAGAGAATTTAGCAATACCATTCTTCATTTGATTTCCTCCATGAACTTTTCTCTGGCATAAGCAACATATGACTTGTTTCTCAGCGTGAGGAACAGGGAAATATGCATTATATGCTATCATTTCAGATAAACTATGCTTTCTTTTTTCTCCTGTTAACCTGAAAGAGGTCATTTGGGTCCAAGCTTTTGCTTTCCGCTTCCCTCCAGATTATGCTCAACTCTGCCTTCTGTCCATTGCATTTTCAAATGTTGAGAAATTATATTTTAATTTATGTATTGTATGTCCTACTATTATGACCAAAAATTTTACCAGCATTAATTTTTCAATGTAGTTTGTTGGTTAAAAGAATGTAATCATCAAATGATAAATATTGTCATGCTACTTTTAACTAGACTTGGGTATCAGGGTTTCATTCATTCTGTTAAATGTATACTTGTAAATAAAATAGGCTCAAACCTTAAAAAAGAAATGTACAACCTAAATCATATTACCTGCCTCCTTGCGGAGGGGGTGAGCAGAGAGGGGGAGGGGAAAAGAAAGAATGAGAAACGGATTTTTGGATGTAGCTAATGTGAGAATCTGTTTCTCTGGGCTAAGCATATTTATTATAATCTATCACATATGTATAACAAATTATATTATTATGTTACATATCATATTATGTCATATGTAAAAAAATAAAAATAAAGAATAACTCAAGAAATGTAGTAAAATAAAGATGGCCAGTGTGGTTTCATAGAGAAAAAGTTCTCTCATTCTATCTATCTGTCTTAGTATCTAGCCTAGCCAATGCTGTGAGGATCAGAAGAGGCAATTATGTAAAGTGCTTGGTAAACCTTCTGCATTAGCTTTTATTGAGAGATTTAAATGGATAAATGAAGATTTTTAATTACATCAGATCAGTGATCTAAGCAGCTGAGCTACCCAACCATATGCCTGGCTTCTTGACCAAGAAGGTCTAATTCAATCATTTGCTCCAAAAAGGAGCTATCTGTCATTCCTTCCCCCCATATGGTAGAATTGCATTGTTGATTTGCTAATGGAAAGAACAATCTTCCTCTGATAGGGAGAGTCTGTGTCTGCTGGGTCAGTAGGGATCTAGAGAGGAAAATAGATTTCCCCATACAAATAAATGATTCTGAAAGCCACCCGCCAGTCCTCACAAGAAACTTCTTCCCCTAGGGAATCAGAGAATTTCTGGCACTTAGCATGATTAAATATGTCATTGGAGCCCTCTGTATCCATAGATGGAGGCCAAATGATTAAGCTCAGCACTTAGCAAAATTGCTTTCTATCATTTGTTCAAATTGTCATTATGAGTGAAAGAGTGTGTTCAGGTTGACTCTAAGAGAGATGACCTGGCGTGATCGTAGCCAGAATTTATATAGAGAGTGTTTCAAAGCTTTCAAGATACTTTTCTGGTATGGTATTTCATTTGGTCCTCACAACAACCTTGGGAGGCAAGTGCTATTATTACTCCCATTTTACAAGTGAAGAATCTGAGGCTGGGAACAGTCAGGGGTCACATAGGCAGTAAGCATCTGAGCAAGGTTTCAAATTCAGGTTATCTTGACTCCAATATTCTATTCATTTGGCCAACTAGCTATAATAGATAAAGTTCTGGACCTAAAGTCAGAAGGACTTGGGTTCGAGTCCTGCCTCAAGACTAGCTAAGTGACTCTCAGTTTCCTCATTTCTACAATATAGGTTTGGTTCTGAACCTGAAAACCTCTAAAATTCTGACTGGTTCTAAACCTTTATTCCTCTGATAAATAATACAATAGAGTTAGAAAGGTGCCCAAAGTCATCCAACCTAACCCTCACTGTAAGCATGAATCCATTATCTTTATTATCCCCCAGAAATGGTCACTTTTCTATTCTAAGAGCTACATTTAAGGATAGTTTATTATGTCTGGAGGCAGCCCATTTTATCTGGGGATAATCCTAATCATTAGGAAGTTTTCCCTTCTTTTGAGACAAAAATCTTCTTCCCTGCATCTTCCATTAGCTAGTCATAATTCTTTTCTCCAAGTCAAATGAGTCATGCTTGTAAGAAAGAACACTACCCACATTCAGAGGAAGAACTGAGGGAACAGAAACACAGAAGAAAAACAACTGCTTGACCACATGGGTCAATGGGGATATGATTGGGGATGGAGACTCTAAACGGTCACCCTAGTGCAAACATCAATAATATGGAAATAGATCTTGACCAATGACACATGTAAAAACCAAGGGAAATGTGTGTTAGCTGTGGGATGGGGTGGGGGAGTGGAGGGAAAGAACATGAGTTTTGTAATCCTGGGAAAATACTCTAAATTAAACAATTAAATAAAATAAGTCATGGTATCATAGAGCACCTAGTCTAATGATTTTATTTTATAAAGAAGGAAATTGAGGCATATTCTAACTGCATGGCTTCCTCAATGGCCACATAAGGTCTAAGCAGCAAAGTCAAAGTCTTAACTCAGGTCTTCCAACTCCAAAACCTATCCCCCTTTCCTCCATATAAACTATCTCTCCTTGCATAATCCATCTTTTGTGTGATCATTCTTCAAATAACTGAGGCAGCAATCCTGACCTATCTTCCTCCACCATGCTCTCTTCTTGAGGCTAAATATTCTCATATTTGATCCTCTTTGACAGTGTTTCTTATCCCATCTTTATCTTCCCTTCTAAACATTAGCCAATTTGACCTCAAGCTTTCCTTTATGGGACTCCCCAATTGTGCCCTCCTCCAAGACAGCATGAAACTTCATGTTCCCTGATTGACCCATTATGCTAAGATAGTGCTCAGTGCTTCCAAATTCTCTGTGTATTTCTCTGTCTCTGTCTGTCTCTTTCTTGTTCTCTCTTTTAATCTCTCTCTTAGCCTCTGTTTCTGTGTCTGTCCCCATCTATCTCTATTTGTGTTGTCTGCCTCCTATGTTTCCTTTCTGTCCATCTCCGTTGCTCCTAATTTCTGCCTCTCTTTGCCTCTGCTTCTGTTTGCTTGTCTCTGTCTTCCTCTTTGTCACTCTCTCTCACTTGCTTTTCTGTCCAGCTCTGTGTCTATCTTTCTTTCTGTACTTCTGCCTCTGTATCCCCATCTTCTGTCTCTCACTAGTTCACTCTCCCATTGGCTCTCTATTTGGCTCTGCCACTGTCTCTGTCTCTCTGTCTCTGTCTGTCTTTTCCTGTCTGTCTCCATCTGTAAGTATGTAGATCTATCTCTGGCAAATTGTAAGTATTTAATAAATGCTTGTTCTCTTTCCCTCCCATTGTAGAAGAATTCCATCCCAATCTAGACTCATATCCCTAGGGTTTAGACAGACCTATACTTATCCTTGCATACATGGGGACAAGATGATGTTCTCTGGGGCATTTATCCCACAACATTTGCCCAGCAGCAGAAAGTCCAAGAATAGTACTCTTTTTTTTTTTGATGGTAGCCTCAATTCCCAGGCAAAACCAGGGAGCTTAAACGTTTTTGGTACCAGAGTTGTTCCAGGGATCAGCAAAATGTTTGGATTGAATTAAAGCCAAAAGTTTTTATTTCATCCGAGAGAACTCACAAATCTTTACTTTGAAAATCTGAAATGCCTCCTAGCCCAATATGTAGCAATAATGAAAAAGGAAATAATTGCAAGGATAGATGACCTCAAGAAAGACTCTTTAGATGAGCAGCAGGTAGGGTAACTTAAAACTAATACTTACGTCCTCAGACACAACTTTAAAAGTACCATTTGGGGCTATGAGTGATGTTAATTGTTAGCGATGGGAGTTCTTTCAAAATGCTGTGAGCTCTCACTAACCTTTGGAGAACTGAAGAAGGAGAACTTTGTAGTAGTATAGGATTCATGAGGCACTTGCTAACAAATCCACAGTGCTCTTCAGTCATCAGCCGGTAAATAATGTCTGCACGACAATGATGGTTGTCATTTTGGAATGGAAACTAACGGAATTGTAGGAGCACAGAAATCCACAGGTGGAAAAGCCATCGATGACTGTCCAGTCCAAGCCATGCCCAACAAGAGTCCCTTCTACAGGAATTAGGTGGCCCAGAGAATAATCACTTTCATTTGTTGTAGTACAAAAAAATTCCATTGTATAAATCAGAAGAGCAATCAGTTTGGAGTCAGGAAATTCTGTGTTCAAATTCTGCATCAGACACAATCAATCACTTCATCTCTCACCTCAAGAAAAGAAATAAGAAGCATCTATTAGGCACTTACTATAAACCAGGCATTATACTAAGAGCTTTACAAATATTGTCTTATTTGAACCTCCTGGCTGCATGACCCTGTGCAAGTCACTAAATCCCAATTGTTTAGCCCTTATGACTCTTCCGGCTTAGAACTGATACTTAGGGGGAAATCCAGGCCTGAGGTTCTGTGCATCTCCCCAAATTAGTCTTCCTACTCTCATTAAAGACCTTTATTATAATTATAAAAAATAAAACAAAAAAAGAATCAATACTTAGCATTGATTCTAAGACAGAAGATAAGGGTTTTACATATATACCTCAGTAAAAACCCAGGAAAATAATTGTTATTATTATCTCTATTTGAGAGATTAGGAAACTGAGGCAGATAGCGGTTTAAGGGACTTTGCCCAGGGTCACATAGCTAGTAAGGTGTTGAGGACAGGTTTTAACTCAGGTGTTCCTGACTCCATATGAGCAGACTCATCTTCCTAAGTTCAAATCTGATCTCAGACACTCACCACTTGTGTGACTCTAGACAAATCATTGAACCCTGCTTGCCTCAGTGTTCTTATCTGTCAAGTGTGCTGGAGAAGAAAATTACAAACCACTCCAGTTATCTTTGCCAAAAAAAAAAAAATCCAAATAGGCTGACAAAGAGTCAGATATGACTGAAAATAATTGAGCAACTTCCTGATTCTAGATCCAGGTCTCTGTCCACTAGACAGCCCCTCAGACATATGAAGGCATGTCCAAGTCTCAGCCTTTTCTTCTCTAGTCTAAAGACCCCGAGGTCATTCAACCCATCGGAACCCAGTTGTGATTAATCAAAGGAATGAAGAAATACGGCAAGCAGATCATAAGGGCTTGCTGAGCGAAACCCATTGCTTGCACATTAATCCCTGGACTTGATCCTAAACTTTATATATTTTTTTCTTTTACACTTTTATCTTCTGTTTTGGAACAGGATCAATACTGGTTCCAAGGCAGAAGAATATTAATGGCCATGTAATGGGGGTTAAGGGACTAACTCAGGGTTGCACAGCACAAATCTGAGAAAAGATTTGAACTCAGGACTCCCATCTCTGTGGTCCCTGATTCTCATTCCACTGAGCCACCTCACTGCCCCCTCTGTATTTCTTTTTTGCTGATCCATGGTTGTGAACTCAATCATTCATTCTTTTGTCTATACAAATGTTATTTCATTCAACAAACCTTTTTAAGGCATCTACTATGTGCAAAGTGCCAATAATGGTAATATAAATGGGCTCTTATAGAGTCTTGGATGTCTTCTGGTCATGTCACCATCCACCACCATAGATGGACAGATAGGTGATAAACCCAAATGGGCAGACAGATAGAGAGAGAAATATAGGTTACATTTATACAATAATTGAAGGCTTCCAAAGTGCTTTACAGAGAGTTTATGCTCATAAAATCCTGGGAGGAAGAAGCTGTTATTATCCCCATTTTATAGATAAGGAAAATGAGGCAGAGTTTAAGTGACTTGCCTAGGATTTCACACATGCACACTCACTTCTAGATGACGCTGAATCACTGGAAACTTTCCCAAAGTCTCAAAATGCTTATCTATCACATAGGCACCCTGACATGAAGAACTTAAAATGTAATAGGGGAAAGACACATAAACACACACATATACACAAATATATATGCATATATAATAGAGCAAAATAACTACAGAGGAGAAGTCTAGGTAAGGTTAAAATTTTTGAGAAGAAAGTTACTTTTTTTTCCAAGTTAGAGGGTGAAAGAAGACTTTATAAAAGTGGTAACATTGCAATTGAGCTTGAAGGAAGAGAAGGAGTTCAAGGAAGTTAAGTGAATGAAAATGTAAGATGATTTAACCTAAGCTGCTCATGGACATCAATGGCTACCTTCAGTTCAAACTCACCACTTGGGCAAATGGCCAAGCTCCTCTCTTTCTTGCCCTTTTGGACAATGATTGATTGGCCTCCAGTTCCGTTTTGATCTATGGTTCTACGTACTGATGAATCTCTTCCTCTGCCCCTCTTCTCCTATCCTTGGACCCTGCTCTTCTATCCCTTATGCCAAGAGTTATTTGCACCACGAGAAGGCAATTGATATCCCCTCCAAGTGGGATGAGACAAGAGCTATGTGAACCAAAGCTAGATGAGTTAGTACTGTAAAAACCAAAATAAAGCAATGGTCCAAACCATTTGCCTGTTGTTGTGTAGGCAGACCAATCAACTAACTACCTTTGTCATCTCTTCAGTTTTCAGCTTTAGGTAAATGTCATTGAAATTATAAAAACAAATTTTCAAAGATGGCAGGATTATAATAATATTAAGCATAGATTCGATGGAATTTAAACCACTGAGAATTGATTAGGTGTCTCCTATGGACAGTGCCCAGGAGAGACTAAAAGTCAAAAGCAGGACAGTGAATGCAAAAATCCTAGTCTTTAAGTCAGGAAGCCAATGGTTCAGTCTTTGCCACTGGCTAACTAGACAAGTCACTTTAACTTTGTGGACCTCAGTTTTCTCTTCTATAAAATGAAGCTGTTCCCCTAGATGGTCTTTAAAGTTTCTCCAAAAACCTAACCTTCTACGAGTCTATGAAATTTAGATTTGCTTGCTTCTTTAATCTGACAATCTCTAGGTACACTAATTAGCTTTCAGAATGTGGTAAGGTATGAATTATTGTATCTACTTTGTTCTATTTTTTAAAAATAATTGCCTAATTTTTTTTGAAAAATTATAGAGCAAGTTGGTGACAAGATAGGGAGTTAAATCCATGAGGGCTGAATCCTATCATGCTTTGCATCTCTAGTATTATTTCACAAAGTTCTGTTAATATGCAATGCTAATATTAAGCTGCACTGTAGAAAAGATGATTAGTAATCATTGCAAAAAAAAAATCAGTGGGGGGGGGGGAGCTGGGTTCTCAGTGGATTGAGAGCCACTCCTAGAGATGGGAGGTCCTAGGTTCAAATCTGGCCTCAGACACTTCCCAGCTGTGTGACCCTGGGCAAGTCACTTGACCCCCATTGCCTAGCCCTTACCACTCTTCTGCCTTAGAACGAATACACAGTATTGATTCCAAGACAGAAGATAAGGGTTTAAAAAAAATCCATGGGAATCCCTTGAATTTATTCCTTTAAGTAAGAGCTTTTGTCTGTGAATATATACATATATGTAAGCACATATGTGTATACATTTTTATCTATTTACCTATGTACCTATTTGACAGGTAATTAGCATTCCATTGGGCATCCCCCATAGGGAGATCATTTCCCTATCTCACTTTCCCTGCAGCTTTTCCCAACAGGGCTTTCTTTCTAATTTGTGGATTCAAACTTAGTTTCATATCTCTATAAACCTAATTTCTATCTCTTTTATTTTACTATAAAAAATATTTCCTCTTTTCTTATCATAAAATTATAGCTGTATTTTGGGAAACATCTAAGTTTTCTAACAATTAGATTTAAAAAATTGTTCTAACAATTAGAACAAAAGGGGAAAGGTAAGGAGACTCCCCCATGTTGGAGGTCTTTATGCAAATGTTCAATGACTACTTGAGGGATATAATATAGAGGGTCTTCTTTGACAAGCAAGAATTGAACCAGATGGCCACTGAGGTGTCTTCCAACTCTAAAATTATGTGATTCTGAAAGGTTATATGTAAATCATCTTTTTGTATATGGAAATTATATTTCAAATGCACTAGAAGAATTGAGAACCTATAATTAAAACAAGGTGAATCTCTCCCTAAGGCAAATTAATCTTTTGTGGTACTTATAACCACCCCCTGAATTTGTCTATTTTATAATTCGACCTTTTTACATATTGATTTTCTGAAAACATGGCATTCTCTCTTACTGAGCTTAAGTAGAAACATTTAAAATAATTTTTAAAACTCCCTAAAGCCTAAGGATATAACATGCAAGTAGAGTATTTTCAAGTTAAATGTGCTATCATAATATACATAATGGTCTGAGGTTAGGTTTGAACTCAGATCTTCTTGACTCCCTGTGGGAAGACTCATTTTCCCTAGTTCAAATTTGACATCAAACATTTACTACCTCTGTGACCCTGAATAAGTCACTTAATGCAGTTTGCCTCAGTTTCCGCATCTGTAAAAATAATGGTAGGAACATGACTTTTTAAAATTGTTATTATCTGGATCTGTTTTGCAAATGTAAATTCAACATCTCATCATCTTGAATCTCAGAACCTGCATTTTCAGAAAGGGTGAACCTTTAAAAAAAAAACTGAAACCTAGGATGTCTACCACGATTTGGGGCAATTTTTTTCCTACTGAATTTGAATGGATACTGAAGAGTTAAGATTGAAGGAACATACATCTAAAGCTTGCAGGAAACTTAGTCATATGATCTAAACCCTTTTTTAAGATATGAGGTTAAATGACTTGCCCAGAATCACCTCTGTAATAAGTGTCAGAGGTAAAATGTTAACTGGGAGTATATTCCAGTTTTTTATTGGAATGGAATAGTTATAGCTAATATTTATGACAGTACTGCAACACTTCATGATTTTATCATTTTGAGTACATTCTGCACCAATATAGATGGCACCCTTTTATGTCATCTTAGCCAGGCTTCATAATTAACTTTGTCCAAAAAACATCATCAATTATTAGGCAACTCTAAGTCTCTCTAAAATTAGGTAGGCTTTCTCTAAGACGACAGCCTTCCATTTGGCTGCTAGACGCTGTACTTGCTCAAGGTCATATAGGTAATATGTTGGCAGAGATAATATTTGAACCTGGGACCTACTCAGATTTGTAGCTGGACTGAACAATGCTATCTCTGTTCAACCTAACTATCCACATTGGAGAAACCAAAAAGATGACAACTGTCTATTGTTCACACTATGCAATTAACTGGACAACCCATAAAGCCAGGCAATCAATGAACATGACTTGGACAGACACTATAAATGAAAAATGATTTAAGCCCAAAATTGAACTGGTAGAGAAGAGCAAGATAGATTCCTTTGGAAAATCATAGTGTTTTTAATGACTCCAAGCTTCTTCCTAAAGCAAGTGACCTTCCCTTCAATTATGTGACTTGAAATCAGGGTATAGTGTAATCTCTAAAGAATTAAAATTGGCGTGGCCCAAAGAATAAAAGACAGATACATGACAGTTATGGGTAACTTGCAATATTCTACCAATGAAACACACAAAATATTCAGTGGATAACAAGCTATCAGACAAATATGTCACTAGAATGTAGTGGTCATGAGAGGAGAGTGCCCTCCCTTCATTTAATTTACCTTGAATTTTTTCTCTAAATATTTTGTGTGTGTGTTTTCTCCCTGATAGAATATAAGCTCTTTGAAGACAGAGACTCTTGTTTTTGCCTTTGTGTCCGCCATGTATATATAGCACACCTAACACATAGTAAATACCTAATTTGTTGCCAGTTGGTTGTTTGATAATTCATAGGAGACTCTCCACATATTCCAATGGCATTCACATAACATAAAGAAAACTAGGGAAGTCCAGTGTGTTGTATGGATCTCCAATGGAGTCTGGTGAAAGGATATGAACAGGAAATACCCAGGATCAGAAGATGAATGAGTGGTGTCCTGTATGGATAAAGGAAATACTAAGGGAACAGTCAGAAGCTCAAAGCTCTAAAGATAAAGAAACCTAGAGAATGGGAAGAGATTCAACCCCAAGAGTGATCTGGGTTGAACCCAGTCTCTAGAAAGTAGCAAGCCACACTTTCAGGATAGTGCTTGAATTTCAAAGCAAACAACTTTTGCTTTGGGATGGAGGGAGAAATCCTGAGGATTCACAACTAGGTCTTTGAGAGTGGGTAAGCTCAGAGTTTGTTCTCAGGAATGCTAACTAGGTCATATCTGAATCATCCTGATCTTCCCCCAAGGTGTGGAGGAGGAGAAAAGGATTTATCCTGAGGGCTCCAAAGGATCCCTTGGGCCATCCTTATGTGTCCTACTTATAGGTACAGTATCACCATGCTTGATGTATAACTGGAATTCACAGCCCGAAAGTGGGTGTCTTTGGGACTGTGGCCAGTCATAGGGAACACCATCAAGAGTACATTATGCCCCAACAGGCCCACTGACTCATAGTCCTGTGGGAGGCCACAGAGCTGTTGGAGTCTCTAGAGGAACTAGACTTCACTGTTGATGTTTTGGGGGTCTTCTAACTTTTCATGCAATTGAGTATAGTGTTAAAGTTTTGTCGCCAAAAGATGCCATGGATAGCCTAGTTTTAGGTTTTATATTTCTTCTTATTTGATACTAAAAGTATCTAGCCTAGTGATAAAGGTTATTAAAGGGGAAGAAATAATGTGTGAATCATTTAATATAAATACTAATGTTGATATGATTTCATGTTGTGACAGTTAAAGTTCTTGGGTATGTACATCTACAAATAGTCGGCTGACTCAGAATTTCTGACCTTGGCCATTGAACTGATTTTTCCATCTTTAGTTAATTCTCTGTCATTAAATGCTGGATTTTGTGCCATCGTTATCTATTTCATTACTCTATTTGTTGTGTTTCAAACTCTGTTGTTTTAAAGAATAGATCATATTCCAAGAAAAAGTGCAAAAGGTGTGACTTTTAAAGAGCACCCTTCACTTACTGTTAGAGATATTGAAACATAAACTCTCAAGATCGTGGAAGCCAACAATGAAAACAGACCAGTCAAAGTATAAAGTACTCTCAGATGAAAAACAAATTAAAACAAAATTCCAAGAGATGACAAATTTTATGTAAAACAACCAATTAAATCTCAGAAGAAAAAGTAAAAGACCTTCAGGAGAACTGGAGAGTCCAAGGACTTGTATGGATTATTATGATTCCTCTACAGTGCAATTCAGACTATTTGAAGTTGGAAGAATAATAAAAAGATCAACAAAAGGAAGCTATTAAAAAAAAAGTCTGTCAAAAACAACACAAGACAAAAACTAAAATATTGAAACTGGTATTCTTTTATTTGATAAAAACCTTTTTTTTTTCAATCACAGCTACACAAAATAATTTTCAGAAGTCCACTGAAGCCTTTAAGATTGGTCACTTTACTACCTCTCCCCCCAAAAAATTCTTTTAGGGTTTTTTTACTTCATCCAGTAAGTCTGAAAGTCTTGACCCCTTTGAGGCAATGATGAATTCTGATAAATTCATTTATATACTAAGAAAGAAAATCATTTAGACTTACAGACTTATCAGAATTACAGACTTCTCAAATGAAGATAGAATACTGCAACATGACCTTCCATTATGTCAAATGCCATGAAAAGCTAATGAAAGATATAGATAAACATTCTTCAGTGGCCTGGGAATTCACCTGATTCTGGCACAGGGCAGGAACTTGATAAATATTTATTCAGGAGGCAACCAGTTGGCTCAGTAAGTTGAGAGTCATGCCTGGAGACAGGAGGTCCTGGGTTCAAATTTGAATTCAGAAATATCTTAGCTATATGATACTGGACAAATCACTTCACCTCCAATGCCTAGGATTACTGTTCTTCTGCCTTAGATCCAAAATATAGTATTGATTTTAAGATAAGAATTTTTAAGTGTATTCATTGATTTATTACTAGTTAATTTGAAACAACACAAAAATCATTTATTCGGGTCTATTATTTACCAGGTATAGTGTTGATGCTGAGCATACAAAGGGGGGAGGGGGGGGAATAAAAAGCCTTCAGGGATCCAGGGATTCTGCTGAGGAGCAATCTTATCTAAAGAATATACCTAAGCAGAAGTTAACCAAGAAGCTCTTTTTCATGTCCTGAGAAATCACAGAGATTCTACAGCTATCTATTCTGGCTTTATGACTACTAACTTATCATCCATCTCTTTTCTAAGAATAGTCCTATATCTTTAACTGTATTACTATACAGATAGTTCCCCAATTACTTAGTGCCCATGATGACCTGTTTTTTGCTGTCAGCAAGATGGTATGAGCAAATGCTACTGTGGAGCCTAGACTGTGACCTAAAGCTAGAAGGTAGCTCATAGTCCACCTTGTCCAACCCCCTCATTTTACAGATGAAGAAACTGAGGTTGATGTTAGACTCATTTCTTCAAACTGGTCAAATCTCATCATTAACTGTACAGAATCCACATGGTCTACCAAAATGAGCCATCTACCCATAAAGAATATCTTCTATGGGTAAACCATAAATTCATTACAAAAAGAAGTTGGCGACAATGTTATAGCAGCTAAGAATGTTAAGTCAGAAGAAAAGAATGCTGGGGATATGCCAGGATATGAGAGCAATGGTGAAATATTCAAAAGCCTATCATAAAAGATTAAATTTATTTTGTTTGAAGAGGTTTGAGAAGTTGTAAAGAGTTAAATTGAAACTTGATATAAGAAAATCTTAATCATTATAGCTATGCAAAAGAAGAATGAGCTTCGCCATGAGGCAATGAATTCTCCGTCACTGAAAATGATCAAGTAAAACTGAATAACAATTTGTTGATGCATTATAGTGAGAATTCTTTTTAGGGAATTGCTGTTGAGATCACTTACAACCCTGAAATTCAGTAATTCTTAATCTTTTACATCCAAGCATTGCCTAAGAAATTACACTTGGCCAGAAGCCATGTCCATCTGATATTAAAAAAAGAATATAAAGAAGGGTTACAAATACTTTTGGCATTTGTAACCCTTCTTTATATTCTTTTCAATATGCATACAAAAACACACACATATATGGAAATGATCAGAAACTCTTGGTCAAAAATGTATTGATTTACAACACCATTTAAATTCTTTTTGATGAAGACCAACCCATCAAAACTCTCAGAATCCCCTAATTCCATTTCATACCTTATCATAACAGTTACAGATACGTGCCAAGTTATTTGTAACACATGTAGTCTATTTACCCTAATGGTTTTTTTTTAATGTGTAGATTGTAATTCTACTCAGTTGTCAGTCATTGTGCCACATCTCCTGAAAGCATATGGTCACACTGAAAGGATGGTACCAACTGCTAAGAATTCCTTGAAGGAGATGGCTTCAGGAGATCTACCAACACTTCTTATTCCTCAATGTAGTTTTACCATATTGTTGCCTGATGAACTAGTGAGAATGTCATCTAACAACTTATCTTGAATATTTTGTCACTATCATCATCATTATCACCATCATTATCATTACCATAAAAGAACATATATGAAGTGCTCACCATGTACCAGGCACTGTACAAAGGACACAGACACACAAAAGAGAAGAACATGGTGCTCACCCTCAAGGAGTTCATATAGAAAGACTTACTAGACAAACAATACTATTTTCGGTAGACTGTTCCCTCTCAACTTTCTCCTTGTTCATTTTTAACCATAAGAAGTAACCTTGGCTTGGAAGAATGTAAATATGAACCAAGATGGGTTCTTACTGTGTAATTAGAATTCTATCCCTAGGGACTCTCTTTCCCAGCATCCCAGTTATGTATCTACGTAATATACGAACATAGGGAAGATATAAGTTTTGTGTAGCTCCACCCTCTGGCTCTCTTCTCCCTGAGGCACAGCTGTGGTGGTTGGGTGAGTGCCAGGCAGGAGAATTTTACTCATATGACTTCACTCAAGCTTTTACCTTTGTTTTTGTATTTCTTCTAATTCAAGTGATTACTAATAAATCTTATAAAATATAATACTTGGAGTTATTGGTTATTAATTTAAATTTTACATTACCATTATATTAAAGACCATGGGATCTATAGTACACATAATGGAGAACATAGGCATGTAGTGTTGCCATACTAATTAAACAAGGAAGAAAATTTTCCTCCTAGAGTGACTTCACAATAGGAAAATCATTAGAAAGATTTACTTTATTGATAAATGTATATTTAGTCCTTGAAGACTCATCAGATGCACTAAGCAAAGAAAATAATGCTTCACCTTCAAAAAAGAGTGACAGAATGTTTAGAGCACTAGAGTTGGATGGGAATGCTTTAGTCCAGATCAGCACTCAGACACTTCCTAGCTGTGAAAGGCAATAAAACCCCTCTGTGCCTCCAATTTTCATTTATAAAATGAACAGATTGGATTCATTGACTTCCAAGTTCCCTTCCAACTCCAAATCAATAATTTGGTGATATCAACCCCTATCCATATGAGTGGAGGTATACATTTTTACCCCTGCTAGTATATATACTAAAAGTCAATGAATCCAATCTTTTTGCTTTATAAATGAAAACGTGAGGCATAGAAGGGTTTATTGACTTTGATAGCCAAGAAGTATCTGAGGATTGACTTGGACTAGATATTCTATACTTGCCACTGTGTAAGGGTTAAAAACTAAAGGGGACTTAATCCCATCTTTACAACTGCTTGTATATATGTGTATGTATATACACCTACATGTATATGTATATAAATATGTATATGTATGGCAACTCAGTGGCACAGTGAATAGAGCACTGGACTTGGAATGGAGAAAATTTTTCTTCATGAGTTTTTTAACTCTTCACAAGTTCAAATCTGACCTCAGACTCTTATTAGCTGAATGGCTCTGGAAAAGTCACTTGATCCTCTTTGTCTCAGTTCTTCATCTATAAAATGATCTGGAAAAGGAAATGGCAAACCAAGTAAACCCCAAATCAGGTCACAAAATATCAGTCACACCTGAAATGGCTCAACAACAACAAAAATATATGTGCTTGTAAATGTATGTGTGGATCGATAGATTGTGTGTGTGTGTGTGTGTGTGTGTGTGTGTGTCTGTGGATCCTTCTCAAATTTCCTTTAGGTTAGATGATTTCTGTTTATTAAAGGTGAGGGCAGAGGTAATAGTGTGGAATGGCTGTGGTTCAGTGTTAAGTTCTCTGATCTTTTTGAGCTCTTGAAGGTGTCTTTATGCACTTATTTAAGAGAGGTTTAAAAGTTGTTTTTTCCGCCAAAAAGGAATGCCATGTTGAAGTCTTGTTCATTCATCCCTTGCTTCTCTTCTTTGTCCTTCAAATGCTCTCCATTAACATCTTTCTTCACTAAAAGGTAGAAATTAAATCTGGCTACAGTGAATGGCTCCAAGTTGTTTACTAGCAGGAGATGGGATTCTGTGGCAAGCACCCTGACCCTGAAGTCTAGAGGAATTGGGTTCGAATCTTGCCTTTAGGAGGGAAAGTCCCTGAAGCCCACTTGCCTGGGTTTCAGTTTCCTTCCTGGTCAAAGGAAGATTTGGAATCAATAAGCCACAAGGTTCTTTTTTCTAGCTCTGCCTATGATCCTCTGAGCTCCCTGGTCTTGGTATCATTATCTGTAAAAGGAAGCTTTGGACTAGAGGACCTATGAGGAGAACGGGGTTAGGCAGGGGCAGGTGGTCTGGACTCTGAATTGCAGGTCTATTCTGAGGAGCAGGTGAGGGGGGTGGCAATAAATGCATAATAAATTCTGTCCTCCTTCAGCATTATCTGGAGTGAGACTGCTTTGTCATACAGCTTCCTGAGACAAAGCCTCCACCCTTGCACAACCTTCTTAGTCTAACTGCCAGAGTACCTTTGAAGCCAGGGTTTTAATCACTAAAAATAGACTCAGGATTACTGGTTGCAGATTGAGGGAGAACTTTTAAGACTTCTTGGTGGGTGAAAGAGGAAAAAAAAAAAGCCTTTCTTTTTTTTAAAGTGAGATAGTGGACTCTGAATTAGCACAGTGTTTCAGTAAATCTGTCTTTTCTTTTCCTGGCTGTCAGAGATTCTTGTGGATTTTCACAATTAGAAATTACAGTCAGTCTACATGAGTAGCTATTTATATTATAAAAAAGGGGGAAAAAAGAAAGAAACCACCCTGCTCTCAGCCACCAATCTAAATTCAGCTCTTTAACAGTCTGGGCACTCTTCCTGGTGCTGTCCTGAGACAAGACCTTAAGCCTTGCCTCAGCCTCCTGTTTGGCAGAAGGACCTCCTGCCCACACTTCTGGGAACAGGCCATATGGGAGAGTCATAAAATAAGGGGATAACCATTCTTCTCTTTCCCTCCCACCAGTCTGCTGCTCCTTCCGCTATCTTAGCCAAAGGCCAAGCCAGACCATGCCAGACCAAGCCTAAAGCCCATCCTTGTCTGCTTTCCAGCTCACTGGTTGACCACTCTCCAGCCCTCCGGTCCATTGGATAATATCCTCACTGGGAAGCTTCTTCTGGAGCTCTGTATCAGACTGCTGTTCCTTTTCCCTCTAGGCGAAGCTTACAGGATGTGGGGGCTTCCTGTGCTGTGCCTCATCTGGGATCACTGTGGTCCCTTATTTCCAAACTGGACCTGGCAGTGGGGGAAGGTGGCCAGATTTCATAAAAATATCCTCAAAGCACTCTCACAAACCCAGGCGATCTAGTCCCTGAGGTACCCTATGGAGTAGGGAAAGCCCAGCTGTTAGCATCATTTATACTCAAGTAGCAGCTGCCTTGGGGGACTCAAAGGATAGGGATCAACTCCTGCACTGAAGAGTTAGTTACCTAGAGCAAGTTTCCTAGGTCACTTCCAGGCTCTCCAGGTTGCCTTGAGGTGTGAGAGGTTGTCCTTCTAATGCTATGAATAGAGATCAAAGCCCCTACCAACATTCTTCCTTCAGGATTATCAGTTGAGAAAAATCAAGTCAGTCAAACTGAAGTACCTTTTAGCATTACTGAGGTGGTATAATTGGTATAAAACATGAGATAATATTTGTAAGGCACTTAGCACATAGTAGGTGCTTAATAAATGTCATTTCCTTCTTTGCTTGCCCAGCCCCCCCCAAAAAAAAATCTGTGATATGGTCTCATTGGCATCTAGAGAGAGTAAAGGGTATAATTTACAGTTCCTAATTGCTGGCAGTCCTTTTCTCCCTTACATGGAATAGAAGAGAGTAGTTTCAGCAGAATGATGATTTCAGCAGGGTTTGGAAGCAAGTGAGAGGAAAGGAAGTGGAGGCACCAATTATAGACCAACTTCTTGAGGAGTTTATTCCAGAAAGAGATAGGAGATACAAGATGGGAGTAATTGGGAATGGTCAGATTCAATTGGAAGCTTTTTTAAGGATGAAGGAGACATGGGAGTATTTGTTCAGAGCAGGGAAAGAGTCAGGAGACAGGGAGGAATTGAAGACTTCAGAGGCTAAAGTAGAGGAGGCAATCTGCTGAAGAGGACAGATGGGAGGTTGTGAAAGTGGCATGTATAGGAATTTGCCTGGTCAGGAAGAAGAACCAGTTCTTTATCTGAGACAGAAAATAGGGGAAGATATCTGAGTTATGTGAGAAGGAAGAGAAGGCTTTATTTTAATTATATTAGTGAAATATGAAGTAAAGGAGAAGCTAATTGGCTTAGTGGATAGAGAGCCAGGAGATCTTAAGCTTCAGACACTTCCTAGCTGTGTGACCCTGGGCAAGTCACTTAACCCCCCTTGCCTAGCCCCTACCACTCTTCTGCCTTGGAACAGATACTTAATATCACTTCCAAGGCCAAAGCTAAGGATTTTAAAAAGAAAAAAAGAGGAAAGAGAGAGAAAAGAAATATGAAGTGAAGCTTTCAGCTGAGAGGAGCTATCATGGGGGACTTAAGGAGAAAAGAAATTGTTTAGCTGTTGTGATGAGTGGATGGAGCGCATCAGTTCAGGATGTGTAAAATGATCACTCTGCTGCATTCAGTACCCAGTGGAGACTATATAGCAGAAGTATGTAGCTGGGTAGTGGACCCAACCTGTGGGGCTTACTGATTTTTCTCCAGCTCCATTCAATAGTACATGGAGAGGAAAAAGGGAAGCAGATGGTGGGAGTAATCCAAGGTTGAGGTTTGGCAAAATATGGTTGGCAATAGAACAAGGGGGCAGGCATTTTAATAATAGTAGCTGGCTAGCACTTACTGAACACTGTAAGAATTGCAAAGCACTTTAAATAGATATTATCTCATTTGATTTTCACAACCAACTTTAAAGTAGGATTATTATACACTATTTTACAAAGAAGGAAACAAAGAATTTTCTGCTTACAAGGAATGCTCTCAGAGGGTGATTTGACTCAGGATCATTTAATTAGTTACCTGAGGTGAGATTTGAACACAGGTCTTTCTGACTTCTTATCCAGTTCTCTAACCAATATAATCAAGTAGAATAGATTATACTCTGTAACTTTTCTTGTTAAGATGTTGGTTGGTTTGTTAGTGAACATTTGATTTAAATTAAGGTTTTGAATCCTCAGTGCCAATATCCACTGACCTTAAGTGGCACCCATAGTCTATACCATCTCAATAATGCATGTATCTAGGTCACATGGTGATAGAGTGCCAGCCCTGGAGTAAGATAGACCTGAGTTCAAATCTAACCTCAGACACTAGCTGTGTGACCCTGGGCAAGTCACTTAACCTTGTTAGCCTTAGGTTCCTCATCTGTAAAATTATCTTGAGAAGGAAATGGTAACCCACTCTAGTATCTTTGACAAGAAGATCCCAGGTGAGGTTAGGGAGTCAAACATCACTAAAAGAATGAACCACAACAAAATCATTATGTAGCCTGTAGAGATACTTATATCAGTCTAGTAGCCCCTTCCTATTTGAGTTTGACTCTACTAAAGACTAGGTTAAATTCTAGACTTTGAAAATTATATCCCAGAGGACTTTAAACAAATTATTTAATCTCCTAAATTTCAGTTACCATATTTGTAAAAATGAGAGCTTTTTGAGCTGGATGAATGTTCTGGTTCTAGATCTATGACTCATTCTAGACTAGGAATGTCTGACTGATGTCTGACATCTCTCTCCTTTATTCCAATATGATCATCATTCCCATTCATTGCCCTTTCTGATAATTCAAATATTTTTACCTTTTCATAATTCATCCCTCGGGCTTATTTTATTTTAAAATTCATTCTATTGCAATTTCCTTCCTGAGGTTTTGAGGGTATAAAACAAAATGTCATTTGTTCCTTTGCCAGGCCAGGATGATTGAGATTTTGGATTGACAAATGGGGAAAGGGGAGATTTCTGCTGCCAAGGAATCAGAGGCCCAACACCCTGAGGCTAGAAAAGACATCTCAGTTAGATCAACAGCTTTTGGTCCCTGCTCTCTTTTTCACTCGTAAAAGACAAAACTGACTTGCTTGAGGAAGATCAGAGCTCTAGCTGTCTACTTATTGCTGTGAATCAGCATGGTAGCCTGAGCATCTTGGATTCAAATCCCAGCTCAAGCACTTACAACATGTGTGACTGGACATTTTATTTCACTTTTCTGGGTATTAATGTCCTCATCGGCAAAATGAGGAGATTAGACTAGATTAACTCTGGGGTCTCTTCCATTTCTAAGTCTATAATTATTTGATGCCATATAAAAACAAAACAAAACAAAAATCCTTGGCTAACCCTATCAACAAAGCAGAGCCTTCTTTCTTCCTATTATTAGGGGAAAGGATCTTTTAGAGATGAGAAGGAAAAAATCAAGGTTGGCAATTCTTGTTGACTCGGAACTAGTAACTTTTTATTATGAACAAAAATACTATTTTGCCTTGTTTAATTTTTACCACGTAAATGAGTAAAACTCTATTCTCTCACATGCATTTCCTTCTCCACGTTTTTCTGCAGATATGCTGCTTCGAAGTGCATGAGTCCATCACTTTTAAAAGAGCAATAATATAGATCCATATTTGGCTTTGTCAAAGAGGGATACTTAAGAGAGCTTACTCAACGGCAAGTATATCTGGAACAGACAGGACAGATAGACAATGAGCTCTTCCCAGAGTGGAAGAGGAGAAGAGTGGGCTGAACAGCTTTTAGGAAATTGCAAATCACTATTGCTGACCCCCAGCTTCCAATAAAAACAAAGAACAAGCTTTTCAATATTAACATTCTACCAGTGTTTCTCTATAACATTGAAACCTAGAATATCACTGTTTCTGAAGAACTAAGACATGGACCATCCTGTGAAGGGCAAAGGAGAGGTACATAGTGGGTGTGAGCAGACTGCAGCACATGACCAATGAAGAATTCTCAAGAAGAGAAAGAGCAAAGGATGTCATCAAGGAACTATATGACAGCACCAGGTTTAACATGGTTAAACCTCAAATCTGTCAATGAGTTAGGAGGATGTCTACACCAAAGATGTGAAGATTTCCCCCACATAATGTGCAGATGAGAACAATTTCTTCCCATGGCTATGAAGGCAGCTGAAACAGGTGCTGTGGAGTTCTTAGAGCTCGTTCAGACATCAAGGATGCAAGTCATCCACTGCATCCCCCACCATCTCCACTCATCCTGACTTTTGTCATGCCATTGGACTTCAATGACTCTGGAAGAAAGAGTAAGAGGAACGACTTTGTGCAGCTCTGCCTCACTTCCACCCAGTTTCCACTCAAGTCAAGATATCACCCATGATATCGTTGGACTTGTCTGAAAATGAAGGACAAACATCAACAACAGTAATGTGACAGGAACATAAAATGGTCTGACTATGTAGCTAGGGATACCAAGGTGATAACCAGAGTACTCAGGATAAAGGGAGGGAGTGGCAAAATTTCAGGGGAATACTGGCCTAAGTCCAGAAGGAATGGATGAGTTGGAATATGCCTCAGTGAAGGAAACTTCTAAAGTGATCATAGCTCCATTGGAGCATAAGAAGAATATAGGTAATGGACCCCCTGAATGAAGTGGTAGTTTTCTCTTTCCCCACTCTGTCTAGTCAGTGTGTACAGTGATAGTGTTTCAATGGATAGAGCCTAGAATAAAGAAGACCTGAGTTCTACTCTAGCCTCAGATACTAACTAGTGGTAAAACCATGAGCAAATCACTTGCCCTCTATCTGCCTCTGTCTCTTCCTTGATAAAATGGGGATCATAGTGGGAAAAATAATAATAGTGTCTACTTCTCAGGGCTGTTGTGAATAACAAATAAGATAATATTTGTTAAAAATCTCTCAGGGCAGTACCTGGCACATAATAGGACCTATATGAACATTTACTTCCTTTCTCCATTCCAGAGCACACACTTGAAGAAAGACAATGATGATGAACTAGATGGTATATAGAAGAGCAACCACAGTAGTGGAGAGCCTCAAGCTCCTTCCATGTAAGAGTGGTTAAAGGAACTGAAGATGTTTAAAAATGATATATCTGTCTTCGAGGGACATAGAAAGTTAAGTCAAGAAACATTTATTGTTTACTATGTACCAGGTAGTATGCTAAGCCCTAGAATACAAATAAATATAAGCAAAATGAAAAATAGTCCCTGCCCTCAAGGAGCTTCTATTCCAATAAAGGGGTGGGAAGATTAAGGGAAGAGGGGATACACATTTACAAAAGGCATATTGACAAAGTCCAGAGAATCAGAACAGAGCCAAGATAGGAAAGCAGGATGACTAGCCTCAACCCTTTCTCAAAGTAGAAGGTGTGGGAATTGCTTACCAATTGGAAGAATTAGTCAGGAGAAGAAAATATCTAATATTTGTGTCAAATGTCCAAAGTCAAAGTGTCAAAGTCAAAAATCAAAAGCAGAACTGGAAGAGGAATTCCGTTGAAGAGAATTTAGATTTTCTTGCTCCAGAAAGCAAAACTTGTAGGAATCAAGTAACAGTTACAGAGAGGATGATTTAGGGGCAATCCAAAGGAAAACATCAACATCTAAAGTGAACCAATTGTAGAATGGATTGCTCTGGGAGACAATGAGCTCCTCCCACTGAAGATCTTCAAGTATTTAAATACCTGATAACTTTTTGTTGGGTAGATTGGAAGGAATTCTTATTCAGGTATGGGCTGGACTAGATACCATGTGAGGTTTCTTCTGGCTCTATATTCTTGAAATTAGATGTGTTTTCAAGGAGCATTTAAATAATTATTTGAGAGGGATGTTGTAGAAGAAATTTCTCTTCAAGATTGGATTGTAGGACTTCCAGTCAAGATGGCAGCTTAGAGAAAGCTAAAGTTCAGACCTCCAGAAACCCTTCCTTACCGATCTCAAATTGAATGCTCCTAGGGCACCGAAATTCAAAACAAACAACAGAATAGACCCCGGGAACCCTCCTCCTCCTGGACCTGGACCTGGATCAAAAGGTACAGCCCCCCAAAAGCCAGAACCTGAGATCACTCAGATCTAAGAGGTAGGCAGAAGGAAGGTCCCAGGACCCATCCTCCCCAACCCAGAGCGCTGAATCTGAGGCAGCAGCGGGAACCTCAGCACTGGCAAAAGGGCCCCAGGGCCATCTATTCTGAAGGCCACACCCTGAAAACAACCTGACCCAGACACGGGGGCACCCAACACAGAGAGCAGGGAAACAGAGAGAGACGGAAGGGAGCCTGTAGCCCCCTGGCTGGATTCTTCCATCTGAGTCTCACCTCACAGAAGGTCCCTGCCTCAGGGCAGACTCACTCCAGCCCAGGTGAAGTTAATCCTATCACCAGCCCTCAGAGCTCCGGGAAGCCACAGTCCCTCCCCATCAGAGTGCAGCCTCGGCTGACCAACAAAGGCAGTGAAACACCTTGCAGAGAGTGCCAAGCCAGGATCAGAGTGTAGAAGTAAGGCAACGAAGAAGCATCGGGAGGGAACTGAGGAGGGCAGTAACACCGAAACACCTAAACACCAGCAATTCCTGGCTTCCTAGGGAAGACAGACAATTTACCTGGGGCTAAAGCCACTGAACACCAGACAGATCAAAGAAGAGCCAGCCCCCCTCACTCAGATATAGATGGAAAACAGCACAAAAAAGTCTCAAAACAACAGGAAAAACAAGAAGAAGGGGGAAACTTTGGACACATTTTATGGAGCAAAAATACAAAATAAAGAGGAGATAGAGGAAACACAAGCAAATCCTTTGAAACCTTCCAAAGGAAATGGAAACTCTCCACAAAATCAGGAAGAATTTGAATCGGGAATGATCAAAAAGATGGAAGCCTTCTGGCAGGAAAAGTGGGAATTAATGCAAAAGAATTTCACATAACTACAAAACCAGTTTGACCAAACTGAAAAGGAAAACCAGGCTTTAAAGGTCAGAATTAGGCAACTGGAAGACAACAAGCAGGGAAAAGAACAAGAATCAATAAAGCAAAGCCAAAAGATCAAAAAATTAGAAGAGAACATAAAATATCTCACTGACAAGGTGACAGACTTGGAAAATAGAGGAAGAAGAGATAATTTAAGAATAATTGGACTTCCAGAAAAGCCAGAAATAAACAGCAAACTTGACATCATGATACAAGATATAATTAAAGAAAATTGCCCAGAGATTCTAGAACAAGGGGGCAATACAGCCACTGACAGAGTTCACAGAACACCCTCTACACTAAATCCCCAAAAGACAACTCCCAGGAATGTAATTGCCAAATTCCAAAGCTTTCAAACAAAAGAAAAAATCCTACAAGAAGCCAGAAAAAGACAATTTAGATATAAAGGAATGCCAATCAGGGTCACACAAGACCTTGCAAGTTCCACTCTGAATGATTGTAAGGCATGGAACATGATTTTCAGAAAGGCAAGAGAGCTGGGTCTTCAACCAAGAACCAGCTACCCAGCAAAACTGACTATATACTTCCAAGGGAAAGTATAGGCATTCAACAAAATAGAAGATTTCCAAGTTTTTGCAAAGAAAAGACCAGAGCTCTGTGGAAAGTTCGATACCGAAAAACAAAGAGCATGGAATACCTGAAAAGATAAATATGAAGGAAAGGGAAAAGGAGAAAATTGTTATCTTTTCTTTTTTCAAACTGTCTTCTATAAGGACTACATTTATATCAATCTATGTGTATTAACATGTGGGGAAATTGTAATGTGTAAATACGGGGAAAAGAAAGACCAAATAGAATAATCTTTCTCACACAAAGATTCACACAGGAAGGGGAGGGGAAGAAAACTCCTATAAGAAGGAGAGGAAGAGAGTTTTTACTTAAACCTTACCCTCAGGGAAATCAACTCTGAGAGGGAAAAACATCCAGATCCTTTGGGATCTTGAATTCTATCTTACCCAACAAGGGTAGGGAGAAGAGAAAACTAAGGGGGGTGGGGGGGAGGGAACACAAAAAGGGAGGGAAGAAGAGGGGGAAGGTGGAGGGAATCTAAAAGGGAGGGGCTAGAAAGGGAAACATATCAAGGGAGGGGACAAGGGGGACTGATTTAAAGTAAATCACTGGATTAAAAGGTTAGAGCTAAAGAAGAAAGGTTAGAATTAGGGAAGGATATCAAAATGCCAGGGAATCCACAAGTGACAATCATAACTTTGAACGTGAACTCACCCATAAAACGTAGATGAATAGCAGAATGGATTAGAATCCAAAACCCTATCATATGTTGTCTTCAAGAAACATACATTAGGAGGGTAGACACCCACAAGGTCAGAATTAAAGGATGGAGTAAGACCTTCTGGGCCTCAACTGATAGAAAGAAGGCAGGAGTTGCAATCATGATATCTGATAAAGCCAAAGCAAAAATAGACCTGTTTAAAAGGGATAGGGAAGGTAATTATATTTTGTTAAAAGGGACTTTAGATAATGAGGAAATATCACTAATCAACATGTATGCACCAAATAATATAGCACCAAAATTTCTAATGGAGAAACTAGGAGAATTGAAGGAAGAAATAGACAGCAAAACCATATTAGTGGGAGACTTGAACCAACCATTATCAAATTTAGATAAATCAAATAAAAAAATAAATAAGAAAGATGTAAAAGAAGTGAATGAAATATTAGAAAAATTAGAGTTAATAGAGATATGGAGAAAAATAAATAGGGACAAAAAGGAATAAACCTTCTTCTCAGCACCACATGGCACATTCACAAAGATTGACCATACACTAGGTCACAGAAACATGGCATACAAATGCAGAAAAGCAGAAATAATAAATGCAGCCTTTTCAGATCACAAGGCAATAAAAATATTGATCAGTAATGGTACATGGAAAACCAAATCAAAAATTAATTGGAAATTAATATGACACTCCAAAATCTTTTAGTTAGAGAAGAAATCACAGAAACAATTAATAATTTCATCGAGGAAAATGACAATGGCGAGACATCCTTTCAAACCTTTTGGGATGCAGCCAAGGCAGTAATCAGAGGTAAATTCATATCCCTGAGTGCATATATTAAGAAACTAGGGAGAGCAGAGATCAATGAATTGGAAATGCAAATAAAAAAAAACTCAAAAGCGAACAAATTAAAAACCCCCAAAAGAAAATCAAACTGGATATCCTAAAAATTAAGGGAGAAATCAATAAAATAGAAAGTGATAGAACTATTGCTTTAATAAATAAGACAAGAAACTGGTACTTTGAAAAAACAAACAAAATAGACAAAGTTCCGGTCAATCTAATTAAAAAAAGGAAAGAAGAAAAGCAAATTAACAGCATCAAAGATGAAAAGGGGGACATCACCTCCAATGAAGAGGAAATCAAGGCAATCATTAAAAATTACTTTGCCCAATTATATGGCAATAAATACGCCAGTCTAGGCGATATGGACGAATATATACAAAAATATAAACTGCCTAGACTAACAGAAGAAGAAATAGAATTCTTAAATAATCCCATATCAGAAAATGAAATCCAACAGGCCATGAAAGAATTCCCTAAGAAAAAATCCCCAGGGACTGACAGATTCACAAGTGAATTCTATCAAACATTCAGAGAACAGTTAATCCCAATACTATACAAACTATTTGACATAATAAGCAAAGAGGGAGTTCTACCAAACTCCTTTTATGACACAAATATGGTACTGATTCCAAAACCAGGCAGGTCAAAAACAGAGAAAGAAAACTATAGACCAATCTCCCTAATGAATATAGATGCAAAAATCTTAAATAGGATACTAGCAAAAAGACTCCAGCAAGTGATCAGAAGGGTCATCCACCATGATCAAGTAGGATTTATACCAGGGATGCAGGGCTGGTTCAATATTAGGAAAACCATCCACATAATCGACCATATCAACAAGCAAACCAACAAAAATCACATGATTATTTCAATAGATGCAGAAAAAGCCTTTGATAAAATAAAACACCCATTCCTATTGAAAACACTAGAAAGCATAGGAATAGGAGGGTCATTCCTAAAAATAATAAACTATATATCTAAAACCATCAGCTAATATCATCTGCAATGGGGATAAACTAGATGCATTCCCAATAAGATCAGGAGTGAAACAAGGATGCCCATTATCACCTCTATTATTTGACATTGTACTAGAAACACTAGCAGTAGAAATTAGAGAAGAAAAAGAAATTGAAGGCATCAAAATAGGCAAGAAGGAGACTAAGCTATCGCTCTTTGCAGATGACATGATGATCTACTTAAAGAATCCTAGAGATTCAACCAAAAAGCTAATTGAAATAATCAACAACATTAGCAAAGTTGCAGGATACAAAATAAACCCACATAAGTCATCAGCATTTCTATATAATTCCAACAAAGCTCAGCAGCAAAAACTAGAAAGAAATCCCATTCAAAATCACCTTAGATGAAATAAAATATTTAGGAATCTACCTCCCGAGACAAACACAGGAACACAACTACAAAACATTCTCCACACAACTAAAACTAGACTTGAGCAATTGGAAAAACATTAACTGCTCATGGGTAGGACAAGCCAATATAGTAAAAATGACCATCCTACCCAAACTTATTTATCTATTTAGTGCCATACCCATGGAACTCCCAAAAAATTTCTTTACTGATTTAGAAAAAACCATAACAAAGTTCATTTGGAATAACAAAGGATCAAGGATATCCAGGGAAATAATGAAAAAGAAAACACAAATGATGGGGGTCTTGCAGTCCCAGACCTCAAACTATATTACAAAGCAGCAGTCATCAAAACAATCTGGTACTGGCTAAGAGACAGAAAGGAGGATCAATGGAATAGACTGGGGGCAAGCGACCTCAGCAAGACAGTATATGATAAATCCAAAGACCCCAGCTTTTGGGACAAAAATCCACTATTCGATAAAAACTGTGGGGAAAATTGGAAGACAGTGTGGGAGAGATTAGGAATTGATCAACACCTCACACCCTACACCAAGATAAATTCAAAATGGGTGAATGACTTAAACATAAAGAACGAAACCATAAGTAAATTGGATAAACACAGAATAATATACATGTCAGACCTTTGGGTGGGGAAAGACTTTAAAACCAAGCAAGACATTGAAAGAATCACAAAATGTAAAATAAATAATTTTGACTACATCAAATTAAAAGGCTTTTGTACAAACAAAACCAATGTAACTAAAATCAGAAGGGAAGCAACAAATTGGGGAAAAAATCTTCATAGAAATCTCTGACAAAGGTTTAATTACTCAAATCTATAAAGAGCTAAATCAATTGTACAAAAAATCAAGCCATTCTCCAATTGATAAATGGGCAAGGGACATGGATAGGCAGTTTCCAGATAAAGAAATCAAAACTATTAATAAGCACATGAAGAAGTGTTCTAAATCTCTTATAATCAGAGAGATGCAAATCAAAACAACTCTGAGGTATCACCTCACACCTAGCAGATTGTCCAACATGACAGCAGAGGAAAGCGGTAAATGCTGGAGGGGATGTGGCAAAGTAGGGACATTAATTCATTGCTGGTGGAGTTGTGAACTGATCCAACCATTCTGGAGGGCAATTTGGAACTATGCCCAAAGGGCGATAAAAGAATGTCTACCCTTTGATCCAGCCATAGCACTGCTGGGTCTGTACCCCAAAGAGATAATGAGGAAAAAGACTTGTACAAGAATATTCATAGCTGCGCTCTTCGTGGTGGCCAAAAATTGGAAACCGGGGGGATGCCCTTCAATTGGAGAATGGCTGAACAAATTGTGGTATATGTTGGTGATGGAATACTATTGTGCTAAAAGGAATAATAAAGTGGAGGAATTCCATGGAGACTGGAACAATCTCCAGGAAGTGATGCAGAGCAAAAGGAGCAGAACCAGGAAAACATTATACACAGAGACTGATACATTGTGGTACAATTGAAGGTGATGGACTTCTCCATTAATGGCAATGCAATGTCCCTGAACAATCTGCAGGGATCCAGGAGAAAAACACCATTCATAAGCAGAGGATAAACTGTGGGAGTAGAAACACCGAGAAAAAGTAACTGCCTGACTACAGCTGTTGAGGGGACATTTCAGAGGAGAGACTCTAAACGAACACTCTAATGCAAATACTAAAACATGGCAATGGGTTCGAATCAAGAACACATGTGATACCCAGTGGAATCATGCATCGGCTATGGGGGGGAAGAAAAGAAAATGATCTTTGTCTCTAATGAATAATGCTTGGAAATGATCAAATAAAATATTATTTTTAAAAAAGTGCTGGGATGAAAAGTTTTCCAGTTAATTATCTTTTAATAGTAATATCAAGAATAGAAGAAAGAAAAGGAAATTGAAAGAAAATTTTCTGTTAATCATGTTGTAAGGAAGAATTATTTTTAAAATAATCATCCCCTTGTTTATTTTCTTTATGTACATACCCTGCTAGTACAGTTTTAGTGTAGCTACTTGTCTAATGCTAGTCAGTGTAAATAATACTACTACTACCTTGGTTTTTAAAATGTTTTGTACTATACTTTCCAAAGTATATTCATATTTCTGTAAAGAAAGTTGAATTTATTCCTTTTTTCATGTTTCACTCATTGACATTCTCTTTTCATATAAACAATATCATGGATTCAAGTGTTCTATTGGATGCAATAAAATCTGTTATCATATGTGGTTCACCTGAAAAAAAAAAAGAGATTGGGTTGTATTAGATGCCTCCTTAAGTTCCCTTCTGATTTTAAGATTCCATGATAATAAATTCTCTGAAGTCAATGGAAGGCAACTAAGAAAAGTGCCTATCTAGGTGGACAATGGAAAAAAAAAACTACTAGAAATGAGCAATTCCTTGAGATTAGGGAACTTACATTAATCCGTTTACTACTTCCCTCTACTTTGCATAGTGTATTACACAGAGGAAGTTCTGATTGTAATTTGTCCTTCATTTTCTAAGAGGACCACTGACATCATAAAGTGATGTCTTGACTCAATTGGATTCAAGTGAAGCAGAGCTGCACTCTCTCTTCCAGTGTCATTAATGTCCAGTGGCAAAATTAAGGTCAAGATGACTGATGATGACCCAAGATGCAGTGGATGATCTTGACTTCTTTGATATCTGGCCACTCTCTAAACTCTCCACAGAGATTGCTTCAGCCACCTTCATGGTCACTGGAAAAAAATCTTCTCATCCACCTATTCCACTGGAGAAGTCTTCTTGTACTTAGAATAGACATTCCCCTAATTTACTGATGAGCAAATGTTTGTTAAAAAGTAAACAAGCACTCATCTATAGAACTAAACAGTTAGCCAGGAAGCAAAAAGACCTAGGTTCAAGTCCTGCCTCTGTTACTTGCTGGGTGACATCCTAAATTGTTCATCTTTCACTGAGTTAGTCAACTCCTGAGTCTATAAACTACAAAGGTAGTGCTGAGTTGCATTAATAGAGGGAGACTCCTCACTGGGAGTTCACTTTCATAATTAAAAATCATAAAATCTAGCCCCTATTCCTTTAAGATTTCCAAAACCTTATCCTGACAACAGATGAAGGAACTAAGACTTTTATTATTGAAGTGACCCACCCAGGGTCTCATGGGTGGCAAGTATCAGTGCAAGGATTCAAACTCTGGTCTCTTAAGTCTCTCCAGGACTTTTTAAAGTACAACATTCTCTTACACTTCAATACTCTGCCAGGATCCAGTCTGTTGGGATTTGTGTGGAGTCATTTATTTTTATTGTTCAGTCATTTTTCTGTTGTGTCTAAATCTTCATGACCCTATTTGGAATTCTCTTGGCATAGATACTGGAGTGGTTTGCTATTTCCTGCTTATTTTATAGATGAGGAAACTGAGGGAAACAAGGTTAAGTGATTTACTCAGGGTCAAACAGCTAGTAAGTGTCTGAGTCTGGATTTGAACTGAGGAAGATGAGTCTTCCTGATACCAGACCTTTTCTTCTGTGCACTTTGGTGCCACCTAGTCACATGATTATTTACTTAGGGAAGGTGTAAAATTAATATCACACTCACCACACCCTTCCTCTCTCCCTAACTCATGGAACAATATACTATTGGGGGGTCTTAGAAGCCCTGGGGTTCATGTTCAGATTCACCTATAACATGTACTAATTTATAGATAACTCACTTCATCTCTCTGGGTCTCAGTTTTCTTATCTGTAAAATGAGTTGGACTAACTGCCTTCTAAGGTCCCTTCCAGATCCAAATCTCTTATTCTATGATCCTGCCATAATACCCCATTATCCTAGAATAAACTACAGATTACTAGAGTATCTTGTTTTAACCAATGGTATTCCCTAAATCAGGATCTCAGATACTTTCAATCTATTCTCTAATTCTTTCCAAAGTGATCTATTGGGTGTTGAGGATGAAGAACTAGCCCTTGCTTCTCTCTCTCTCTCTCGTCTCTTCTCCTCTCTCTCTCTCTCTCTCTCTCTCTCTCTTCTCTCTCTCTCCTCTCCTCTCTCTCTCTCTCTCTCTCTCTCTCTCTCTTTCTCTCTCTCTCTCTCTCTCTCTCTCTCTCTCTCTCTCTCTCTCTCTCTCTCTCTCTCTCTCTCCTCTTCTCTCCTCTTCTCTCTCTCTCTCTCCTCTTCTCTCTCTCTCTCTCCTCTTCTCTCTCTCTCTCCTCTTCTCTCTCTCTCTCCTCTTCTCTCTCTCCTCTTCTCTCTCTCCTCTCTCTCTCTCTCCTCTTCTCTCTCTTCTCTTCTCCTCTCTCTCTCTCTCTCTCTCTCTCTCTCTCTCCTCTTCTCTCCTCTTCTCTCTCTCTCTCTCCTCTTCTCTCTCTCTCTCCTCTTCTCTCTCTCTCTCTCCTCTTCTCTCTCTCTCTCTCCTCTTCTCTCTCTCCTCTTCTCTCTCTCTCTCTCCTCTTCTCTCTCTCTCCTCTTCTCTCTCTTCTCCTCTCTCTCTCTCTCTCTCTCTCTCTCTCTCTCTCTCTCTCTCTCTCTCTCTCTCTCTCTCTCTCTCTCTCCTCTCTTTCTCTCCCCTCTCTCTCTCCCCCTTCACCTCTTCCCCTACTCCTGAAGAATATAAAGCCCAGGCCACCCTGCCTTTTGTCAGTTTCCCTTTGAGTCTCTCATTATGTGGGCAATAATAGGGCTAGAGTGAAAAGCATGCTCTTACCATAACTGTATTTTTTCAAAAACAACAAAGTAGAAGCTGCTGATCCAACCAGAAGTATCAGGGTCATAGGAACCATTAAAACATCCAGTGAAATTAAATATAGCATCATTTTAACAAAAGGAGAAATCAAATTACAAAAATGTATTATTCTCATCTAGGGAAAATGTCATTGCCCAACCACATAAGAACAATTGTCTGTTCCCTAAATCACAAAGAAAAAATCTGTCCTAAATTCTCATCCTGTCACTACCAACTAATTAGCTGGTGACCTCAGGCAAATCACTTAACCTTTCTGGGCATTAGTTTCTTCATCTACAAAGTGAGACCAGAGGAGGAAAACTCCAAGGTCCCTTTCCAGTTCTAACATTCTAGGATTCTCTCCAAATAAACATGCTATAACTTGAAGTGGTTTGATTGGTACTCCAGAGAATTTCCAAAAGATTTTCAGCTGTTGAGTAATGGTAAGGGGATAGACCAACAAATTAATTGTACAGAACTCTTTCTTGTTTTTGTCAGTAGTTAAAAAAAGCTGATACATACCATAATTTATGAAGTCAGCAGGCTCTGTGCCTTCCTATATCATTTCTAAAACACGAAGGCCACCATTGGAATTCAACAAATAAATGAGGTAATTTTCCCAGGGTCAATTTGAAGAGATGGATTAGGAAAGACAGAGAATAAAGAAAGTCACTGCCAACTAATGAGCTCAGATGATATATAATTTGCCACAATAAATACTAAGGGAAATCGTGATGCTCATTATTATTATTATTAGGATTTATATTTACATTGTGTTTTTCCTACAAGGAGCCCTGCCAGAGAAAGCTCCTCTAAGTGTGGGGCCATGGGCAGGCAGCTGAATGGATCCAGCTGTGCCTCACTAAAGACCATTGGAGGGGAGAAGGGAAGGGACAGAAGATCACAGCTGGAAGTGGTCAGCCTTGAAGAGGAGAACATTTCCATATATAGGAAGGAAAGCAGGACAGTGAAAGCCTGGAGCAGTGAGGAAGAGAGATACTGAAGACACCGCCATGAAAAGTCTGTGTCCTCCTGAATTTGGGGCAGATGTCTCCTGATGGAGGGAATGTATAAAGGACTGTGTCAAGATGAACAAACCTAATATATATTCGGAGGAAGAGACATTGGGCAGAGATGGAGATAAAGAAAAGTTCATTTCTGGCCATGAAGGCTGAGGAATGGGCCAGACAAACTGGGGCAAAATGAACAATTATTCCATTTTCATTTGTTAAACTCACTGCTAACATGGAGTGGCATTCCATCTGGGCCAAATCATGGCAATATCACAAGAAGGGGAAAAAGAGTTTTGAAAAGGATGTTAAAAGATATCTATTCCCAATATGGGCACCAAAATAGCACAATGGATAGAGCTGTAGGCATGGAATCAGGAACACCTGAGTTCAAATCCATCCTGAGACACCTTCTAGCTTTGTGACCCATCTGTAAATGAGCTGACAAACCACTCTAGTATCTTTGCCAAGAAACCCCCAAAGGGGGTCACAATGGGTTAAATACAACTGAAATAACTGAACAATAATTACCAACAAAACAATATGGGGAATAGGACTACTCAGGCACAATTTTCTAATTTAAAAGAATGGATACCATCCCAGAAGTCACTTTACAAAATGGCCTAGGAAGAGAATTGGATGTTAAAATAATGTTGGTAGTTGCTGGATGGCAACCAAAAACCAGTCTGATCCTTGACATGTTCTGATAGGGCTTCCCTTTGCCATCCTAATTCCAACCTATTGCTAAGAATTAAAAAGCAGAGTCAAGAATTCCCTTCATCCTATAAGACCATATATGTTCAATGCCATTTTGCTTTCCAGTGCTGAAACAGAATTCAATATCTATTCTTTGTCCCTTTGGGGAATTTTGGTCCATGTTGCTCCATGACAGGAAAGCTTGATCTACTTGTTGAAATCACCATGACCTGTAGAATGGACATGGGCAGGAAAATATGCAAGAATATCTTTATCCTATCTATGGCAGTTCCAGTAGGGATAAGGATAGTATCTATGATGTCTTTGGTGTGGGAAGCTCCCTCTAACAATGCATGTCTGTACCTTAGAGACCTAGAAAGTTACCTAGGACCACTGAGAAATAAGCAGAAGTGCCCAAGGTGACACAGAAGGCAAGTGTCAGAGGTGGGTCTTGAACTCATGTCTACTTGGCTTCCAGTTTGGCTCTCTACTTAGTACCAAACAAAAATGGGTAACTTTAATTAGGGAACAGCCAAACAAGTTGTGGTATGGAAATGTACAATGGAATTTTTAACTACAAATATGAGAAATTCAGAAAAACTTGTATGAATGAATATAGAGGAAAGTAAACAGGAACAAGAGAACAGTATAACTACAGTAATGTAAAGACAAGTAAAGCCAAAAGGCCTGAAAATTCATATTCATACAATGATCAATACTGGCAGAATGATGATAAACAAGAGTGAAATGAGACATATATTTTTGGAGATCTTTAATGTTTCTATTTGTTTTTATTAACTGTCTTTGTTGTTTTTTTTTTCTTCCATCTTAGAATCAATACTATGTATTGATTCCAAAGCAGAAGAGCAAGAAGGGCTAGGCAATTGGGATTAAGTAACTTGTTCAGGGTCACATAGGCAAAAAGTATCTGAGGTCATATTTGAACCCAGGACCTTCTGTCTCTACATCTGGCTCTCTATCCACTGAACCACCTACCTGTCCCTTGTACATCTTTTTGAAAGAAGAGAATATTCTATTTTTAGTGGGAAGGAGTATTCAGAAATTACAACAATGCTTTTTTTGTCAAAAAGCATTTTGAAATCTTTTTTAATAGTTTGTCTTCATTTCCCCATCTGTAAAATGAGCTGAAGAAGAGATCCTTGCCATGGGTCACACAGCCTCTCTTTCTTTTCTTTTTTTTAAAACACCAATCAAGCAGGTTTTTTTTTTAATAAAGGGTACTTTATTGCCCGCAGCCTCAGTTTGCTCAGTTATATTTTAGTGCCTTCTCTCCAAAATGAGTTATCTGACCAGGACATAATATAGTAGCCAGGTTGCCTCCTTATTCCTTCATTCAATGTCATTTTTCAAACAACACACTTCTTCCAGGTCCTTAGGCTCACAACCTATGTGTCATCCTGAACTGCTTATTATCTCGCAGCCTCCCTATCCCCTGATGTTGCCAAGGTTTGACAACTTCACCTTGGTGCCATCCCTCTAATGTGCTCCCCTTCTCTCCTCTCACACACCAATCCTGCTGGTGGGTGAATGCCCTTACCCTCTCACTCCAGGACTCTTGCAATAGCCTGCTGGAGGGTTCTTCCTGCCTCAAGTCTCCTCCCCTCTCCAATGCATCCTCCATTCAATCACTGAAGCAATTTTCCTAAAACACAGATCCAATCATATCACACATCTCCCTACTCAAAAAACCTCCAGTGGCTCCCTGTTGCCCCCAGGATCAGACAAAAAAAAGTTCTGGTTCCTTGATACCTTTACACTCTGTTTACACCTTACTACCCTCTACATATACTTTAATTCAGCAACACTGGCCTCCTGGCTCCACAAACTATTTCTTTTTTTTTCCAGGCATTTTCTCCTATTGTCCCCCATGCCCAGAATTCTCTACCTCCTCCAATCTGACTATGATCTCCCTGGCTTCCTTTAAATTCTAATTTAAAATCTCATCCTCTACAAGAAACCTTCCTTAATGCCTCTTAATTCCCATGTCTTTCTTTTATTAACCATTTCCTTTTTATACTGCACATAACTTGCTTTGTATATATTTGTTTGCATGTTGAATTTTAAGCTCCTTGAAAGCAAGGATTGTCTTTTGCCTCTTTTTTATCCCCAGGACTTAGCATGATTCCTGGCTCATAGTAGATACTTAATAAGTGTTTATTGATTAATAGATTGATGTAGCCCAAAATTCTATTTGATTTTTAGCATTCAGAGATAGAGATGGAGATAGATGGAGATGGAGATGGAGATGGAGATGGAGATGGAGATGGAGATGGAGATGGAGATGGAGATGGAGATCTCACCTTTGGTTCCTGTTGAGCTTGAGGTCTACTACTAGATCTTTTTCAGACACATTGCTTTTTAATCAGGTCTTCCTCAGTCTCCTAGTTATGAAACTGATTTTTACAAAATGATTTTTTTTCAGAGCTGAGTTAATTAGCTGTCCCAGACAGAGATCAGGGAGATGATTTTGGAGAGTTCATCCCAGAAGCCTGTCCCTGATAATAGATGCAGGGCAGTGTCAAGACATATGGTAAGATGGCCTAGGTAGATGGCTACAGACAATGACATTGGTACAATTCCTTGAATCTAGTCATTCACTATCTCTCAAACCACCCAAATTGCATGACTGTCTAGCCCAATGAGAAGAAACCCCTTTTAGGGGTGTGTGAAGTACAAGCTATTTTCATAATAATACCAAGATTTTTTAAAAATTCCTAACATAGTAAAAATTGAAAAATAAACCCATAATAGCAAAAGATCTGGGGAGTGGGAAGCCCTCAATAATTTTAAGAACATGAAGGGGTCCAAAATGAAGAAATATGAGGACTCCTAATCTAATAACTCATTTATGCAGCCATATAAGGGTTGTAAACCTCTTTATAAATATTATCTAATCCTTAAAACAATACTGGGAGGTAGATGCTATTAATAATAACAAAAGCATTTATAGCACTCTAAGGTTAGCAAAGGGCTTTATATTATCTTATTTGATTCTCATAACAACCCTGGGAAGTTGGTGCTATTACTATTGTCATTTTACAGATAAGGAAACTGAGGCAAAGAAAGATTTTTTTTTTTGTGACGTGCCCAGGATCACAAGCAAGAAAGTGTCTGAGGCTGAGTTTGAATTCACATCTTACTGACCCCAACACCAGTAATCTATCCACTCTACCACACAGGTCTCCTGTCTATTCTCCTACCTCTAATGGGAAAAAGAGAAATGCTTACAGGAAACTAAGTATACCAAGAAATTCAATTAATTCCCTTAGACACACAGTTAATAAGCAGGAGGTCAAAATTGAACTGAGTTCTTTCTGACTCAAAACCCAGAGTTCTGTATACTATGGTACCCCAGCAGCCTTTCCAGCCCACTTCTCCATCATTCCTATGAAAATTGCCTGAAATACCCTATGAAATGTTTTGTAAACATTGGCTAAATGGATAGAGAGAAAAGCCTAAAAATTGGAGGTCCTGGGTTCAAATCTGCCCTCCCACTCTTCCTAGCTGTGTGTCCCTTGGGCAAGGCAGCTAACCCCAATTGCCTAGCTCTGGCTATTCTTAGAATTGCTACTGAGAGAGGAGATTTAAAAAAAAATGTTTTGCTAAAATCAAATCAAGCAGACATGTAAATGATCTTGTCACAGTGGATAAGGTAGAATATATGTAAGAAGATAAAGAAAGGCCTTAATAAATAGGACAATTTCATTGTTTTTTCTCCTTTGCTTTTTTGTGAATTTAATTTTCTGTCCTCTTTAACAAGATTGGCTAAATATTTATCAATTGTATTGGTATTATCAAGGAGCCAGATTTTAATTGTATTCATCATTTCCATAGATTTCTTTTGTTTCCAGTTTATCTCTTTCTCCTCTAATTTTAATATCTCCCCTTTGGTGCTTGGTTGTTGGTTTTGAAATGTTTTAAATGCATATTCAGTTCATTAATCCTCTCTTTTTCTATTTTGTTAATGTATATTTTCAGAGATGTAATTTTCCCCTGCCAACTGTTTTAGCTGCATCATAGAATTTGTCCTATGTTGTTTCATTATTATCATTCATCAGAAGTTCTCAATTTTCATTCATGGTTGCTATCAAAAGCCCCAGTCTCTGGGTTATATCCATCTAGATATCCAGGGGGTCTTCACCCAGGATCTTTGAACTTAGTTTAAAATTTTTTTTTGACAAACTATATTGCAATATAATTGGTTCTTTTATAAACTCACATATTTTTGTCATGCATTTTCAAATGTTATTCTGAGAAAGAGGGTTTCACCAGACTGCCAAAGTGACTGCTTTGGACACACACAAAAAGGAGGACAACCCCTGTTTTATCCCATATTTCAAACACTCCTTGATCTCAGAGCAATGTTCCTTCCTCCCCTCCCCTTCCTCTGAAAATGCAATTACTCTAATAGTCTGTTCATCTCTCAGGATTTACAATTCATCTTATTCGGTACTCTATCATCAGGGATGCTCTTTCCTGGAGCTGTCCATTTCTAACCTCTGTCATTCCCCTAGATCTAATGTTGGACTTTATTTTACTTCTAATACAATGAAATGGAAGTAGTTTATGCTTCTATTCACACCTTCCTTTTCCAAGTCAATCTGATCCTTATAAAATGTCCTTGAAAGGACTTGGCATTCCTGGAGAACTGAATTTTCAATTTGGTCATTAGACAAACTAACATAAACCATGGAATCCCAATCGATTCCTGTCCTCCTGTTGGCTCATTCTCCTTTGTGGTGGAGCTGGCATAAAAATAGAATCCTTCCTTTTGAGCCAAAGTTACTTTGATCATAGATAATAATAATAATAATGGCTAACATCTATGTAGTGCTCTCAAGATATCATTTCATTTGAGCATAGAAATATAAATTTGGGGAGCTACAAGAAAATTTAGAGGACAAGTAAATTGAACTCTCAGTTTTAGAGATGAGGAAAATGGGGTTCCCAGGGCTATGCAGCTTAGTAAATTTCTAAAGCAAAATTCAAATGCATAATTTTTGACTCCAGATCCATTGCTCTATTATATGATGCTTCCTCTTACATATGAAGACCTGGCTCCAAATCTTGGCTCCATCTTTCCAATCTTGAGTTAGTTATTTAACCAATTCTGGCTTAAGTTTCCTTGTCTTTTTAATGAACTGGTGTGACCTTACCATCTCAAAGATCTCTTCTTACTATGGTGCTATGGGTAGAGCATTGGACTTCCATCAAGGAAGTTCTGAGTTTGCCTCCTTCCTTAGATATGCCTTAACCTAGACTAGTCACTTAAACTTTATGAAATTCAATTCCCTCATAAAATTAGGGAAGTTCTAGCTCTTTTCACAAAGTTGTTAAAGGATTCAATATAAAGTAACTTGCAAAACTTAAAATGAACTATAAATGCAAGCTATAAATCCATGATTTTCTACTCCTGTCTCAGCTAATGAGAAATTAAATGCTTTTGTTCAGCTGTTTTCAGTCATGGCCTATTCTTTGTGATGCCATTTGAGGTTGTCTTGGCAAAGATACCAGAATGGTTTGCCATTTCCTTCTCCCACTCGTTTTCCAGATGAGGAAACCAAGGCTTAAGTGGTTTGCCCAAGGTCACACAACTAGTAAGTGTCTGGAGTCAGAACTGAATTCAAGAAGATGAATCTTCTTGGCCCAGATCTCTAATACTCTAGCCTCTGTACCACCTAGCTGGCCACACCAAATATGTAGATTGTAGAATCTATCCATTTTAGGAAAAATCTCTAAATAGTTTAACCATAATGCTGAGATTAGTAGTCAATCAAAAGTATATAACAAGGGGGCAGCTGGGTAGCTCAGTGGATTGAGAGTCAGGCCTAGAGATGGGAGGTCCTAGGTTCAAATCTGGCCTCAGACACTTCCCAGCTGTGTGACCCTGGGCAAGTCACTTGACCCCCATTGCCAATATACAGTATTGACTCCAAGATGGAAGGTAAGGGTTTAAAAAAAAAAGTATATAACATGACCAATCTGAAAGGCAGCATGGTCTAGTCATGGATGGAGTATGGGAATAGGAGCTAGGACGACCTGGGTCCAAATCCTGCCTTAGAAGTATGAGATGAGCAAATCATCTCTCTGTGCCCCAGTTTTCTCATCTGTATAATGAAGGAACTGGGCTTAATGACCTCTAAAATTCCTTTCAGTTCTAACTCTTTGATCTTCCAAGTATTTTTCTAAATATATTACACCCCGTGAATGCCATTTTCTTCTCTTTCAATGTGACAAAATCAGGATTTATTTTTTCAACCATTTAAAATGTGTGCCAAAGCCTAGCAAATTCCTATGACTATTCCATCAAGATGTAAAGCAAATAGAAGCATGACATGCTAAGGAGTGTTGAGTTTTTTGCCCTGCTGTCAGGATTTTATCTCTCTATCTTACTCCTCCACCCCTGGAATGTACATTTCCTCTGACTCCACTCTCTGTCCTTTAAAATCTTGCCCAGCCAGAAAAGAAAAACTTTATGCCCCTCTAATGCACTTAGACTCTGTTTTATTATAGTTCTTTACATACTTGTCTAATGTCTCAACAAGATTATAAGTTCCATGAGAAAAGGGACTATATTTTTATTTTCTTTTTTACATTCTGCAATTTCAGTTGTGTGTTCATCAAAGATTGAATGAATGAATGAATGAATGAATGGCCAAAACTTTGATTAAGTGATGAAAGCCCTCACATAACTAGAATTGTTTTATCCTACATCTATAGTATGATATGGTCATTTGTTATTCAGAATGATGACACTGAGATACTGAAAGATCCAGAATCAAGTCACTTAGACTCTAGGTCTCAGTTTTCCACATCTGTAAAATGAAGAGATTGCATTAAATGGTCTCAGTGGCACCTCTCTGATCTAAACATATTCTTCTAAAATTAGATCGTGTCCACTTTTCTTCACTTACTATGGTAAGGAACTGAGATAACAATTCCTTTTTCCACCACAAAAGGAGCTGTGGGTCTCAATCTTTGTTAACTTTCAGGTAAATTAAAAGGAAATTAGTTAATAAGAATGATAACTGAATAATTCTGATGAATCAGTATTTTACAGTATTTCTCTCATTCTATCCCTCTATGGTGTTTTATGCATGGATTCACAGGCTCAGATGAGTCCTGCTGTCTTTTGAGTTAATTTTGGATTCACTCATTTATATACAGGTATTACACTGAAATCAGGCCAAGCACTCCTGCAGAAAGCCAGTGTTTTTCCCCTGCATGGTGGCAAGTGGGAAGAGGGAAAAGGAAGAAATGAGGGCAGAGGGCTTCTAGGGTTACAAGGCTAAGTTCTTGAGAGGGTCAGTCCAGACTGTCCCCACTTATTCAGCTTTCTAAGTCATGGCAGAGAGGAAAACACCAATGTCCTGATCCAAATGTAAATATTCACTTTTAGACCCATCGAGCATGTTTGGTGGGTCACCAACCTGCCCTTCCAAATTTAATTCATGCCATTTATTTGAAGCTAAAAAGTTCTGGAGCACAGAATTTTAAATCTGGAAGCACAGGCAGAGGGCATTCACATCAAAATTCAAATCTTCAACTACACACACACACACACACACACAACACACAAAGTCACACCCTGGTTTTCATATTAGAATCTGGTCATTTTATAGGCAGATAAAAATGCTTTGTTGTAATTCAGATCAAACAATTCAAGTTTAAAATAGAAACAGGGGCCATAAATTTCATTTTCATATGTAAAGTAATCTTTGCCATATAAAAAGTTATTAGCTTTGTTTTCTCACTGTTGACCATTTCACAGAAGGTTTTCTTTTGTCTGTATGTGTTTTCTATTTATCTTGTGTTCTGAAAAGGATTTGAAAAACTCAGTCATAAAAATAAAGTATATGGTGGCTCCTCCCCCCCAAAAAAAAACCAAATACCTCAAGTGTTTTTATAGTCATAGCTGTCTGCTTTCTTTCCTTTGTAGGAAACATGAACTGTGTGTTACCCAAGAAAGAAGACAGAGACAACTCTCTCACAGCAGTGCTACATAGAAAGGTCTCAAGGTGATAGCTATAAATTGTACAATGGTCAACAACATGACTTTCCTCCCATAAAGCTTGTGCTATAAAATGAGACATTCTCCAAGTCCAACATGGGCCAGGATGGCAGAGATAATTCTCCTTGCTTTTGCCTAGGTGACAGCCCAGTTGGTATACAAGGTACATCAAAGAGGCTTTTTTAAAAGTTTATAATAAATAAGATTTAGCAGAGATGAAAACAAGGGGGGTGGATTATTATGTAGATGGTCAGACTTAAGGGATGTGTTGTTTAGCCTTTCTTGGCACTCTAAGTTTGCTGACTGTACTCTGATTTTCTCCTCCCACCAGAACTAGGATTCTCACCCCTGGTTCCTTGAGTTCTGATTAGTGGGCTTGGACTTGATGCATTTTCATCCCTCCCAAGATCCTTACATAGTCCCTAGCTGAGCAATGCCTTTGCAATCGCCCTTTCAGCTTCCACTCTGTTTTCTGACTCTAACTTTTCTTGTTTTACCTAATACAGAGATCTTTCCAGTTATCATCCTGCTCACCATTTCTTCAACCATAATATTATCCCATCACAATCCTATGCTGCAGATTGTTACTTGTTCAGTAATTCCCCCAAATGATAAACATCCCCTCCATATCTAATTCTGACACACACACAAAAAAAAGCTGTTATAAATATTTTTGCATTGCATTGCATATTGGTTCTTTTCCTTTTTCTTTAATCTCTTTGAAATACAACCTATTAGAATTTTTTGCTGAATCAAAGGTTATGCACAATTTTAAAACTCTTTGAGCATAGTTTCAGATTATTCCCCTGAATGGTTAGATCAATTCACTATTCCATCAATTCATTAATGTACCTATTTTCCCTTCCCCTCTCCGGCAGTTATTATTTCTGATAGGTATGAGGTGGTAATTCAAAATTGTTTTAATCTGCCTTTCTCTAATCAATAGTGATTTAGAGTGTTTTTCATAATGACTATTGGTAGTTTTCATTTCTCCTTCTGAAATCAGCCTCTTCATATCCTTTGATCATTTGTCAATTGAGGAATGGCTCTTATTTTTATAAAACTGCCAGTCAACTTTCTAAGACAGCAGTTTTCAAACTTTCTGGTTTCAGGAACTCGTTACACACTCAAAAAAATTTAAGGAGCCCCAAAAGAGCTTGTATTATCTAGGTTCTCTTAATATTTACCATATTAAAAATCAAACATGGTAATATTATTATGAAAATAATTTTGACCTTTGTGGATCTTAGAGACTCCTAAAAGTCCTTGGACCACACTTTGAGGACCACTGTTGTAAAAGTATTAGTGTAACATGGGGTGAGCTACATCATTGGAAGGAGTTTCCACACTGGGCTCCCCATGCAGGTAAATACTTTGGATCTAGGGGAAAATTTTTTTAAAAAAACCAAACTAATTTCTCACTACACCCTAAAACTTATCTCTTGTCAGTTTCCCCCATAGCTCATTCTTCTTAATGTCTTCTCCCAATCCCTGTCATTTACAATGCTCATTCCCCCACCTCCATTACTTTATTCATGCTACCCTCCACATCCATATACATCTGGATTGCTCTTCCTCTTCCCTTCCATTTATCCAAATCTTTACTGAACAGCCCAGTTTCTCCATGAAGGCTTCTCTAAGTAGCCAGCCTATACTAATCTTTCTTTTCTCTGAACTCCTCTTTAGAACAGCGATTCTTAACCTTTGTTTATATGTTATGAGCTCTTTGGAAGTCTAGTGAATCCCATGTACTTTCACATTATAATGTTTTTAAGCAATTGAAAGAAATGCTAAGTTTCAGGGAGGGTTAATTAAAATAAAAATTTAATTATATTTTGCTGTCCAAGTTCATACACCCTCTGAAATCTATCCATGGAACTTTGGGGAGTCTTTAGACCCCAGGTTAAGAAAGTCTGACCTAAAACAAAATGCAGGAACTAAAAAAGATGTTAAGAATATACCTTCCTTCAAAGGATTTTGGGAACTATCACCATGCTCTCCATCAGGCCAGGGAACAATGAGGGCCATCCTGACACTTCTATTCAGCACCTGCTGGCCCACCATGCCAAGGCAGTAGGCTAGGTAAGGCAATTATTCAGGTGACTCATGTAAAAGAGCTGTTTTTAGCTGAAATATCTAGGCAACTCAAGCTAAAGTAGGTTGTTACCTGGGTCATTCAGACAAAATCAGGTTGTTTTATATGAATAATGTGGTTTGCTGCCCAGAATGGCCATAGGCTATTTCCATAAAGAGGTCAGCAGGAAGAACCTGAAAATATTGAGCCCACCACTTTTAGGACAGGCTCCATGAGCAGTAGGCAGTGGGGGTAAATTAATATTTTGTGCCACAACTAAACTGACACACATTACAAACATGACTGCATATTGGCAACTCAAGTTCTCCATCTTTCTTTTCATAGAAGATTGCATTTTGCAATAATATTAGCTAGCATTCATATAACACTTTTAGGGTGACAAAGTGCTTTATATACACTATCTCACTTGGTCCTCAAAACAACTCTATGAAGCAGGTGCCATTACTATCCCTTTTTTACAGAGGCAGAAATTCAGAACACAAAGAGATTAAATGACTTGCCCAAGGTCACAAAGAGAAGCAGGAGAGGAACTCAGTTCTTCCTATCTCTAAGGCAATCTTTTCCACTGATCCACCAATCAGCTGAGCCACAATGAGCCACAATCAGGACAGGCAGCATGTAAAGACCAAGACTGAAAAATTGAGCCTTCTTATTTCAGATTTGTTCTATGAACTCTGATTATGATGCCCATGAGAGGAAACATAATATAGTGGACAGAAAGAGCCAGTCTTAGACTCTGGAAGACCTGTGTTCAAGACAAGGTCTGACAAACTTTAATTATATGAACTTGGGGTCATTTAACTCCTGGAGACATTCCAACAACTCTCTAAATAGTAGAACATCTATTAACTGGAATTAGTTAAAGAAGTTTCTCACCTGGAGTTCATTAAAACAAAGAAACATGTCCAGACCAAAATAATAATAATAATAAATAGGTTTATAATCACTAATGGATACTAAAATCTTTATAGCATATACTCAAAGTGTTACAAAGCAGTTTACTTATAGTTACTTATTTGTTCCTCCCAGCAACCCTGGAGAGTAGGTGTTAATGTTAAATTCATTTAACAAATGTGGAAATCAGGGCAAGGAGAACTTAAGTGACTTTCCCAGAGTTACAGAGTTACAGTGTCCAAGAGGAGATTTGAACTCAGTTCTTCCTAACTAAAAGATTGGGGCTCTATCCACTTAGACTGAAGTTTTGCATCTTAAACTATCCTTTTCAGCATTGTGCCAGAAAAGAGGTTGACAATTGATCTTGACCTAGTACTCCTGGTCAAAAATGTCTCATTTCTACCACCTGGAAAAGGCAATCAACTACTTTTTGATTTTGTGTGATTGTGACAGTGACAGCATTGTTTTTACTTTTTCTGCTATCAATCCTGAATTCAATGATTCTCCTCTGAAAAGCAGAAAAGAAGGGGAAGAGAAAAGTCTGATGGTGATTTTTTTTTGTCCCTGCATATGCTGGCACACCTGGTCCATGTAAACTCTATGTATTATTGTAGAGATTAGACTATATGTTTAATCTACAGTGCTAATGAAACTACTTAGCTTCTCCAACTCATATCAGAAATTTGGCAAAGAAGTATTCCTAAAATGGCAAAGCATGTGTATTAAGCAGAAGGGGACTACAAGGGAATCTTTAAGGGAAGTCTCCAAAAAGTCAACAAGCATTGACTTAAGCACCTCCTTGTGTCAGACTCTGTCCTAAGTGCTGAAGGGTCAAGCAGGCCAATAAGGCTAAAAGCCTAACATGAGACATCTATGGAAATGGGCAAAGGGGTACAGAGGCAGAAGAATCAATTAATCAATCAACATGTATTTGTTAACTGCCAGAAACTGTGCTAGGTGATGGATTTACAAGGACAAAAATAGAAGAATCTCTGACCTCTAGGGGATTAGTCTCTCAGAAGAGAAACATTCATATAAGCAAAGAAGGGTTCAGGGCAAGAAATATCACTGGGTCTTAGGTGCCAGAGGAGATGAAGCCAACTGCATTTCTGTAATTAGCAGTGATGAGTCAGCTGGACTCCAATGTGATGGTCTTCAGGCAACAGCAGGGGGAGGAGAAGACACAATCCTTTGACAGACTACTCTTCAACTGGACACCCTTGGATTTCTCCAAGTTTTGGTCACAACTCACCATCAATGAGGTAAATACCTAGAGCCTTCATCTTCTCCTTAACAAAGCAATTGAATGACACAAATAAAGATAATATATTTTATAGGGAAGAAGAGAGGGAAGGAGAAAGAGAGGTTTGTATAATCATGGCTGGAGAGCTGGAGAGAACCCTAGGGGCCAATTAATCTAGACCTTCAACTTCAGAGATGAAGAAACTGAGACATAGAAAGGTTAATCTATTTGCCCAGGTTCACATAGTGAATGTCTGAGATGACATCTGAACCTGGGAGATTTCCGTGACTCCAAGGCCAATGCTCTGTCTACTACCTCGTATTGCCTCTCAAAGATCTCATTAGATACACATGATCTCTAACATCACAGGCAGGGACATACCAGGAATTAGCCAAAACACCTATCTGCTTGAGGATAGGGCAAAGTATTTATAAAAAGATGAAACATGTGTACGGAGCAGAAGGGGAAATAAATCTTTAAAATCTCAGAAATCTACCTCTTCCCATCCCCCAAACAGATAATTTCCCTAGGTATTATAGAGATGTTTTCCTCCTCCATCAGGATGAATCCTTAGTTTCCTTCAAAGCTCACTTTAATTGCTACCTTCCACAAGAGACTTTTCTAGAATGACCCTCCTCAACTATTAATGATGTACCCCACTCAAAAAAAGAAACCTATCCTTTTTTATTAATATTTCCATTGACTATAAGTACATATATACATGTTATATTCTCTCACTCTGGTGGAATTTAAGTACCTTAAAGACAAGGATAGTTTGATTTTTGCCTCAGCAATCCATTTGACACATAGTACTTACAGAGTAAATACTTGTTGTTTGCTGGATTAATTGATCACTTATAGATTATCACAGAAGCTAGATCACCTCTGTCCAATGTCCCAGGAAAGTAACTCCTATTTAAAAAGGTTGCCATTGCAGTATATATCACAATTTAAGGAATCTAGATTTAATACCCAAATCCCTTCTTGAGAAAAAGTATATGATTTAAGATTTATAGAACAGCTTTTTGCTTTCTCTAAGCTCACCCACGTCATCAGTCCCCTCTAGTGTGCTAATTACCTACATGGATTTTGGTGCGTCATATCAGTGTGTTGGCTGCTGATTATATTTCACTTTGGTTTCTATAATAGATCTCATCCAAAAAGCCTTTCCAGATTAACCTTGCCCACCACTCTGATCTTTCCCTATCTCCACTTGCCTTACCCATATAAGTCCAACTTTTGCATCTTCTGTTCACATGTTCTTAAATTGTTCGCAAGGATTCCATTCATGTTGTTTTCATTTTCCCGTCTGTAGTTGCAAGCTACAAGGATGCAAAGAAAACATAGTCTAACTCTTTTGGGGGGTTTTCCCCCAGTCAGTAGCAAATGTTCAAAAAATATTTGAATATGTGAAGGTATAATACCTTTAAGCTTAGATAGGAAGAGCATTTATCAAATGCTTATTATATGGCAGGCACTGCAGTAAGTGCTAGGAATAGAAATACCAGAAAATGGTTCCTTGAAGGGGACACATTTTAAAAGGCAAAAGACAACACATAAGGATGGAGGAGAGGGGAATAGTGCATGTAGTAACTTACCTGGGAATTATGTGAAGATCAAGCCCTGAGATACACCTATCAGAGTCTAGGGTGGTTACAGAGGCAGAATTCAAGGTTCTGGGAAGGGAGATGAGGATCATGGCTGTATAGTACAGGCTAGACGGGTCCAAGAGACAAAGAAACTTTCAAATATAAAGGGGAAGTGCTTTCAGATGTAAAGGATGAATCCCATACCTTCAAGGATCTGAAGCTATTGCTTATCTGCTCAGAGAACCGGACAGCAAAGAAAATGAACTCATCCCAGGGGCACAATCTACCTCCATATGCTTGTCTTTAGTCATCCTATCATCTGCATAACAACTCAATGGGAAACTGGGAAATATAGCCAGAGAGCTCAGCTGTGAACCTGGCAAAACTATCTAAACAGGAAAGAGTAGACCTCCTTCCTAGAGGTGAGAAACCTCAGCCCCAATAACCTGAAGGAATCAAAGTGGAGAGGCTCCTGGTATTCCTAGGGCAAGGTTCCCTGCCCTTCCTGAAAGAACCCAGGAGAACTCCAGCTGGAAAGGTAATCAAAAAAGCATTTAAGTGACTACAGATATCAGGCACTGCACTAAGCACCTAAGTTACAAAGAGAAGTAAAAGCATCCATCCTGCCCTTTAGAAGTTCATACTCCAGTGAGACACAATATTTAAGTGAACAAATATACAAAACAAATACAACATAAGTGGAAAATAATCTCAGATGAAAGACACTGGTGTTGATGAATGGGAGGTGGATGGAAGAGCTCTTTTGAAGAAACTGATATTTGATTTGAACCAGGCAGTGAAATGGGAGGCAGAGGGAATGCTGGATGGATACTCAAAAGACAAGTCAAGGAAATGGAATTTGGTATGTTAGGAATAACAAGAATTCTAATATGACTGGATCATAGAACACATGGAGAAAAGTAAAGACAGGGAGACAGGAGAGAGGTTTTGAAGGACTTTAAAAGACAAAATGGATTTCATACTTGATTATGGATATAATAAGAAAGCCACTAGCATTTATTGCATGGGGGAGGGGAGAGTTACTTGGTAAAACCTGAACTTTAGGAAAATCACTTTACCATCTGAGTGAAAAAATAAATTGAATTGCCTGAAAAATCTGGGTTCAAATTTGGCTTCATACACTTTCTAGTTGTGTAACTCTGGGCAAGTCTCTTAACCCAATTACCTAGCCCTTGCCACACTTTTGCCTTAAAATTCATACTAAGAAAGAATGTAAGAGTTTTAAAAAATATTAATTAGATTGGGAAGTCCAATTGAAATTGAATCATGGGGGGCAATGTAGAGACTATTAAAATAGCTCAGGGTTTAGGTGATAAGTGCCTGAACTAGGGTGAGTGAATAGAAAAAGGACATGCTTATGAGAGATGTTAAGATAGAAATAAAAGGACTTAAAAACAGAATGGATGGGACAGCTAAATAGCACAGTGGATAAAGCTCCAGGCCTGGAGACCAGAGGACCTGGGTTCAAATTTGATTGCAGACACTTCATTGTTATATGACCCTGGGCAAGTCACTTAACCCCAGTTACCTAACACAATGCTCTTCTGTGAAAGAAAGAAAGAAAGAAAGAAAGAAAGAAAGAAAGAAAGAAAGAAAGAAAGAAAGAAAGAAAGAGAGAGAGAGAGAGAGAAAGAAAGAGAGAGAGAGAGAAAGAAAGAGAGAGAGAGAGAAAGAAAGAAAGAGAGAGAAAGGAAGGAAGGAATGAAGATAGATAGATAGATAGATAGATAGATAGATAGATAGATAGATAGATAGATAGATAGATAGATAGATATCAGGTAAATGTATGTGAATGAGGAGTTCAGGATGACACTAAATTTAAGACCTTGAGTAGCAGGGAAGAATGTGTTACCTGCAATAGCAATAAGGAAATTTAGAAGAGGGTTTGGTACAGAGAAATATAATGAGTTCTGTTTTGCAAAATGTTGATTTTGAGAAGCCTATAGGATATTCAGTTCAAGATGCCAAATATGTAGCTGTTGATATGAAACTAGTGCACTGGAGAGATATTAGAGCTAACTATATAGATCTGGGAATCATTTGCATAGATTTGATCATTGAAGGCATGAAAATTAACAAGCTCACCAAGGGAGACAGTATAGAGGGGGAAAAGAAAAATACATACAGAGACTTGGGGAACAACACAATTAGGGGTCATAATATGGTTGAAGTCCAGCAAAATGAAAAGTCATCAGAGAGTAGAAGAAACAAGAGAAACAGTGTCACAAAAGCCTAGAGAGGAGAGACTATCAAGAAGGAAACTATCCAAGAGTATCAAAATCTATAGGGAGGTCAAAAAGGATGAGGATTTTAAAAAGCAATTAATTTGACAATTAAGCGATTATTGGTAACATTGGAGAGAGTAGTTTCAATTGAATGATGATGGTATCAGAAGCCAGAGTTTAGAAGTGAATGAGAAGAAAGAAAATTGAAGCATATAGTATAGATAATCTCAAAAAGTTTAGCTGCAAAGGGAAGGAGAAATAAAGGACATAGAGGCTAAAAGCCATACCGAATGCAGCTTTTCATTAAAGAAGGAGCTCAGGCAATCTACCGAATCAATCCATTCAACAGAAATACTCTACTCTGAAGAGCCAAATGACCAAGCAATCAGGTTCAGCTAAGGCAACATTAGCCCAGCTGCTAAGTGACTTGGCCAGCTTGTTCTAGCAGCTCTACAGCAGAGCAGCCTGCCTGGTCCACTTTGGCTATTGATTGCCCAGTTGCCAAGTGACCTTTCAGACCTGGGCTCAGCAAGTTATCCTCTTTAGCTAAGCTTCCATACCTTGAAAAGAGCAATTACAACTGGTCACCAATGTAGTAGAGATATCGCTTTACTTTGAAAGGACCCAGACTGACCTAGCAGCAAAGTGACTCTTCCATAAATGTCCTGGTCCTAGAAAACTTTGTGAAGAATGTCTGAATAAAGAAAGGCACCAAGGCCCTCAGATAAGAATTGTATCTTACCTTGTCCACATAAATCTCCTACCTACTACCACTGGACATAAAGTATTCTCCAACCCACCCAGTGAATGTATATATCTTTTTTTCCATGAATGCACATCCCATGTTTTAGGGGAAATGTTTTGTAACTATTCTTTCTGCTTTGCCAAGTACAGTATATGACTTACAATACAAGAGTATGTATGGTAAATGACTTTTCTGAAATCTAATTGGTTAATCATTAATAGGAGCACACTGATAAGGGTTCAGTGTTACGAGGAGTTACCCATAATTTTACCTCTAGAATTCAAGGAGATCCAACCTGCCAGTGATGGTTGAAGGAGTAAATCCAGAAAAGATGCTACAAATGAATGAATTAGTAATTTGTTTTCTACTAAGACTAAAAGGAAAATCTATTAAATTATATATATATATATATATACACACATTACTCTTTTCACTGAGCTTCTCTATTTATTGAACATAGTAGGCATCTTCTAGATTCAGAATTCTTACCCTGAGGTCTATAAATCCCCAAATTATCTGAAGATAGGTTTAAGATTGTCCTTAAATGGGGATGGGAAAATTTTTCATCTTAATTTTGATGTAATCACATTCCTTTGTAATCCTGTGCATTTCATTTTATGCATTTACAAATATGATTCTCAGAATGGGTCCATAGCCCTCACCAGAGTGCCAAGGATTCTATGACACACAAAAAGCTTAAGAATTCCTGCTCTAGATGGCATTTGAGTCACCTTCCCTGCTTGGTTGCATCAAACTTCTTAGGCAAACATTCTGGAATCTCTCTTTTCTCTTAGAAATCAAAGATGGTTTGCATCTGTTACATATTATTTCTGTTTCCAATGGTAATAATTTGATAACACTCTAATGCCTATTATTGACTTTTTAAATTTAAATTTTACAGCCTTTATAGTAAGATCTCAGCTATTTGTTTTTTCTTAGAAATTGACAAGAGTTGAGTGATTTTTTTTCTAAACCCTCACCTTCTGTCTTGGAATCAATACTGTGTATTGGTTCCAAGGAAGAAGAGTGGTAAGGCCTAGGCAATGAGGGTTGTGACCTGCCCAGGGCCACACAGCTGGGAAGTGTCTGAGGTCAAATTTGAACCCTGGACCTCAGGTCTCTAGACCTGGCTCTCAATCTACTGAGCTACCCAGCTATCCCCTTGAGTGATTTTTAAGTCCCAAGAATGTAGGAGATAATTAAGCCAAAGCAAAGACCTATTATTCAAAAAATGATTTTTGCCCTGATTAAAATCACAGCAAAAGCTTCAAGTTATGCTCAACATAAAAACAACCATCTTTGATCATTGTATAAATTATCTTATGATTATGTCTATGCACATTTGGATGAAAATAAACTCAAAGAATCTAAAAGAAAATGTTTGTTCCTGCGCTTTCTAATCTTTTCTCTCTTTTAGCAGTAGATTTGCATCCTACTACTATGACTCTTTGGAAAAAAACAAAAAACAAAAACCTACTTGTGAATCAAATTACTCGCCAGGGAATATTTGGTCACTTAATGATATCACTGCCTTCCTTTGTTGAGTAGGTCTTGCTGATAGTCAATAAAATTCACATTAGGTGACTACCAATATACCTTCCAATTTTGAAGTTCTCTGAACCTTTTGATGAAGTTTACCTGACTTTTCTTTGGAGGGTGGGAGTGAAGGATCCTGGAAAAAAAAAAAAAACCTTTCACCTAATCAGTGTTAAGGGACTCCTGGTATGCAAATGTCCTCAGCTAAAGAAGATCCTTTATAGTTTACAGTCCTATAGAATTGCCTGGGAGAACTGAGAGATTGACAACTTAAACAGTGATTGAGCCAGGATGAATCAGAACTAAAAAGAAAGGGGAAAAGAAAGCATTTACTAAGTATGCCAGTCACTGGGCTAAATGTTTTACAAATATTATCCCACTTGAGCCCAGTCTTCCTGACTGGAGCCAACTCAACTCTCTGGCCATCTTTCCATTCTGCCATTCACAGTGGCTCATATCAGTATGGATATATCAAGCCTCCCACTTAGTAAGTGATCCTGGGTAAATCTGGGTCTCCCTGGGTCTTAGTTTCTTTCCTCATCTGTAAAATGAGAGAGTTGGACCAGATGAATGCTGTCAATTTCAAAAGGAAACCAGGGACATTCATCAATACATAAGGATCCCTGTGGGCTGCATATTGACTTCATTTGGGAATGTAAGGTTATGTGATGTTATTTTACTATATTTGTATTTATTTTGTTAAATATTTCCCAAATATATTTTCAGCTGATTCAAGCTATACTAGACAGTGTTGCTGGCTGCATGTGATGCATAGACTATGTATGTAATAACTTTGGAGTAGGTCATATCTGAATCCTTTTTGAATCTAGATAAAAAATCATCTTTAAAATGAATATCCAGAGAGCAGCTGGGTAGCATAGTGGATAGAGATCCAGACCTAGATTTGGGAGGTCATAGGTTTAAACCTGGCCCTAGACACTTCCTAGCTATGTGTCCCTGAGCACGTCATTTAATCTTGATTGCCTAGCCCTTCCTTACTGCTATTAATTGATACTAAGAAAAAAGGTAAGGGTTTTAATAAATAAAATAAAATGAATGTCCACTTTAAGTGGGTTTACTTCAACCCCACCAAACCCATGAAAGCAAAACTACCTTCTTACATAATTAAATGTTAGAACTTTGTTTATCATCTAAAACAAAAATTCTTGTGATTTAAAGAATAAAAAAAAAAATCCCTTAGCAAAGTCTTGTCCTTCTTCCTTGTGTTCTCATTAGGTATTGGTGATGTCACAAATGCAACTGCTCTGTCCTACCGAACGATTTAGCCTAAGAACAAAAACTAGTCTGTAATTGTCCAAATTATAGTGAACATCCGATGAGAGGTTTGCTATCTCCTGTTTTCTATTTGCAGGAACTGTAACTAACATAGCACAAGCAAAATACCCTCTGTAAGCAACTCTCTGCACTGTAGAAGTTAGAATGCTTCTGCATGAAAATTAGGGTGAGAAAAGTGGCCTGGACTACTCTCCGGAGTAGTTTTAAAGGAGCCCAGGGAGGTGTAAGTCAAGAAAGTGATATTTAAATATTTTCTCTGCTATCCACCTCCAGAGACAGAACTGTTGGAGTCGCCTTTCCCATCAGTGTATTTTTGGTTTCATTTGGGGATTTTGATTATGTATGAGTGTGTTCTTACAACAATGACCAATATGGTAGTATGTTTTATATAACAATTAAAAAGTAGAAATATCTTTCCTGGGGCAACTATTGTAGCACAGTGGTTAAAGTGGTACCAGGCATAAGCCAGATGTACACAGATTCAAATCTAGCCTTGGTCTTGTCTGAGTTGTGTGACCCTGAGTAAGTCACTTAACTATGAAGTTGTCTGGCTCTTGCTGCTATCTTAGGATCTATACTTAAATACCTAGATACTTAAAATTGATATTTAGGGCTTAGAAGCAGCAAAAATCAATTCCTCTATGAAAACCCTTCCACACCAATCAAAAACAAAGTGCAAAATTCAACAACAGGACAGAGCTGGGGGATCCTCCTGTTCAATTCAACTTAAAAGATATGCAGAGAAGGCTGAATTCTTGGGTTTAAGGAAAAGAAAGTAGGAAGGTCCCAGGACTCTTCCCTATAACCTGTGCTGAGACTCAGACAGTCAGGACAGTCAGTGAGATCTCAAGGCAAGGGCTCCAGTCTATAAGGAGTGCTTTGCTACCACAGCTACTTGAGGTTCAGGGCTCTGACCACAGGTGGCAGGGAGGCAGCTGGAGGAGAGGAACAAGAGGAGGACAGCCCAGTCATAGCCTCCAGCCACCACTCTCCATCTTGGGCCTCTGCCTCTAGAAGCTTTGGCCTCAAGATATCCAGTTCTGCAGATCAGCTCAACTGTCTTAATCCAGTCCATCAATAGTGCAGATAAGAAGCCTCCAGAAGGCAGAAAAACTCAATCTCCAACAACCCTCCCCCACCTGGTGTGGTGAGAGCTCTGGAAAGAATCCTGGGATCCCAGGAAGAACAGAATACATTGGTACTACCATGGGAAGCTTAGAGCTCTGACAGGGCAGTTGGCAGAACAGAAGAGAGGAGGATGAGGGTAACTGCCTTCAGCCTCCACACCTTCAGCTTCTTCTGACATCTGGGGAAGATCTGGCCTCAGGGCTCATGAATACAACAGGTCAGTTCCATCAGCCTAATCCAGTTAATCAGCAAAGCAGAGAAGAAGCCCCTTCAGGACAGAAAAGCCCAAACTCAAACCCACAAATCCAGCAAATAAACAGAGGAGCAAGATTACAGTTCATAAGGAAGGCTAAAGAAAGGGAAAATATAAGTAAACAACAGAAAAAGAAAAAAGAAGTTACAGTTGACAGTTTCTATTTAGGTAATGAACAAAAAACCAAATGAAAAAGAGGAGGGCCAAGAAATGCCAAGCAAAAACTCAAGAACTCCAGTGAATTGAACTCAGGCTTTAACTCAAAACAAAATTCAAAAAATAATTAAGAGAGGCTGAAGAAAATTGGGAAAAGAACTTAAAAAGCAAAATAGATCATCTGGAAACAGAGGCACATGAACTAAAACAATAAAATAGTGTCGTGAAAGCCAGAATTAACCAACTTGAAAATGAGGCAAAGAAAGCAAAAGATGACCTACAAAGAAAAATAGATCAAAAGTGAAAGTAGAATCAAGAAGTCAGAGGTGAAATTCAGTCTTTAAAAATTAGACCTGAACAACTAGAAGTAAATGACTTCACAAGGTAGCAAGAATCTATAAAACAAAATCAAAATAATGGTAAATTTGAGGAAATTATGAAACACTTCATTGATAACACAACAGACCTGGAAAATAGATCTGGGAGAGACATTTTAAGAATTATTGGACTACCAGAAAATCATGACAAAAGAAAAAGCCTGGACATCATTCTACAGGAAATTATCCAAGAAAACTGCCCTGATATTCTTGAAGAGGGCAAAGTGGAGATTCAAAGAATTCACAGATCACCTCTTACATTTTATCCCCAACTGACAATGCCCAAGTTCAAGAACTTTTAGACCAAGGAAAAGATACTACAAACAATTAAAAGAAACAATTCAATGTCAGGAAGCCACAGTCAGGATTACACAGAACCTCGCTGCAACCACACTGAAGGACCAGAAAGCATGGTATTTGATATTCTGGAAAGTAAGGGAACTGGGTCTACCACCAAGAATCAACTATCCAGCAAACTTTACTATATTCTTTCAGGGGAAAGAATGGTCATTTGATAAAATAGAGGATTTCCAAGCATTCCTAAAGAATTTATATTTAGATCTAGAATCATTATCTAGATACTTAAAACTAATGTCTAGATCTATAATCTAGATGTCTAGATGCTTAGAACTGATACTAACACAGAAGGTAATGGTTTAAAATACATATATAAAATACATGACATATAAATATATTTGTACATATATTATATTTAAATATAAACTACATAAAATATACATATACACATACACACATTTTCCCAGAACAAAAGTGGAAAGATTCATTTTCCATAATAAGGACTTTGTACCTATAAAGCTCTGGTTTCTTTAGTAGGGTATTTTGTGGGGGAGGATTGGGTTGGAACTTGTGATTTCATTTGCTTGGAGATCTCCCAAAGAAGAAAATTCCTTTCTCAATGGAAATCTGAACTTGTTCTATGGTTTATAGTCAGAGAATTTCCTGGGACACTGACTCAATATTTATCAGAGACTTAAACTCAAATCTTCCTAACTCTGAAGCCAACTCTTTCTCTCTAATGCCAGACACTATGATTTCTCTCATTCTGTCCTGTCCCAACATTCTTGTTATTTGTTATTAGGCATCAAGAGTGTGCTCATGGAGGCAGCTGGGTGGCTCAGTGGATTGAGAGTCAGGCCTGGAGATGGGAGGTACTAGGTTCAAATTTGGACTCAGATACTTCCTAGCTGTGTGATGCTGGGCCAGTCACCTAACCCCCTTTGCCTAGCCCTAACCACTCTTCTGCTTTGGAGCCAATACACAGTATTGACTTCAAGACAGAAGGTAAGGGTTAAAAGAGAGAGAGACAGAGAGACAGAGAGAGAGACAGAGAGAGAGACAGAGAGAGAGAGAGAGAGAGAGAGAGAGAGAGAGAGAGAGAGAGAGAGAGAGAGAGTGTGTTCCCAACATGAAAATAGATGATGTACAAGAACACTGAATTTAGCATCAGGGATCCTAGGTTTGAAATTTGGCTCAAGTTCCTCATTATCTTTGGAGTCCTGAGCAATTATTTCAAGTCTCCCAGCTTCAGTCTGACATCTATAAAATGGAGGCTGTGAATGTTGCCTCTCTTACTACCTATATGACTTTGGGCAAGTGACTTAAACTCAGGTTTCAGGTTCCTCATCTGTGAAATGGAGTTAAACTTGATTGGCTATAAAACCCGGCTTCTGGAACCAAGGTTAGATGATGTCACAGGCCCTTTCTATTTCTAAATCCTGAACTACCAATTCTATGAGGTCCTTTTTATAAGAAAGAAGCATGTAGAGAGATGCAAAGTGGACCTTCCTGAGATCTGGGACAGCAGATCCTTTTACAAGTAAAATTTAAAAGCACTCTGCTATTTTTGCCTTCTTGAAGAGAGAAACATCTTGATCCTGGCTTCCTATGAACTCTCCTATATTCTATAAGTCCAAAAATGCAAGAGTCCTCAGCCAGGAAGCAAATGATAATGGCAGAATGCAATGGTTCATTGCCTCTTTTCTAAAGAAGACTGACCTTGATCCCCCTTCAGTTACCAAAGAAAACCAAAGAAAAGAAGAGCATCATAGAGCTTTAAAGGTTATTGAGTCCAACCCCCTCATTTTTATAAATGAGGAAACTGGGGTACAGAGGAGTCAGATCACTTGCCGCTTGTCACAAAGTATGCCAGGCAGGTTTTGAACCCAGGTCTTCCTGACTCCCACCTCCATCTGCCATTTGTCATTGTTCCATCATTTCAATTGTGTCTGACTCTTTATGAACCCATCTGGGGTTTTCTTGGCAAAGATACTAGAGTGGTTTGCCATTTCTTTCTCCAGTTCACTTTATGGATGAGGATACTGAGGCAAATAGGGTTAAGTGACTTGCCAGAATCACACAACTAGTTAGTGTCAAGCCAGATTTGAATTCAGAAACCTAATTCTTCCTGACTCCAATCCCAGCACTCTATCTACTGTGCCACCTACCTGCCCCTAAGATCCAATATTTATTCAATTAATTGGACCACATGGATAGTCTATCTGATAATTTAAGGCTTTATCCCCCACTTTTTTGGGACAGCTGCTTAGATAAATGTATAAGAGGATCCTTAGTTTTTAAATTAAATAAGAAAGAAACCATTCCTTTGGGAGAACTATTTAATCTTACCTCCCTCTTCTAAAATCTTCTAGTGATCATAAATTTACTTCAGTAGCTTTTTTCACATTCTATAATTTTTGAAATAAAACAATAGAGAAATATTAATTCTATCAATATGTATCTATATAATAGTAACATTCTTGTATTATAATACAATGTATAAGCACATTTGTGCGTGTGCATGTGCATCGTGTATGTGTGTGTGTGTGTGTATGTGTTTCTGTGTGAAAGGAAACTTGGTATAGTGGAAAGAGAAATGGCTCCATTGCTAAGTGGCCCTCACTGGTTTAAATTCTACCTCTGATACATACTGGATCCAAGGCTACATGAGCTCCTGAACTTCTCGACATTCTTGTGTGATGGTATCAAATTCCAATAAAACTAGAGGCCATGAATCCATATTTAACACAGTATTTTCTAGGCATGTTCAGTTCTCCTAAATATGGGGGCACCCCTGAAGGGTCTTTGGAGTACATCAAAATTGCCTAAAATGTTCATTTTAGTCTTTATCCCCTACCAAATGGGTGAGGATAGTCTCTTTTGACTGGCTGCTTGCATCTATTAAATAGAGATGATATAGATAGATTAATAAATTAACTAATAAATGGGTAACTAAAGAAATGGAGAAACAAATAGAAAAATTAATAAATAAATATTAATTAATTAATTGGATGAACAGTTAAATGTCTTACACTTATATAAGGATCTCGCTGAACTTAGTTTTAACATATACTGTTATCTCTTTTTATTGTATTTTTAATTAATTTTGTTTAGATGAATGAATTAAATAGCAATGAATAAATAAGCAAAAACAAATGGGGAGATGAATAAATAGATAAATGAATATTTAATAACCAAGTTAATGAATAAATAATTAAATAAATGGATGGATTTATTAATTAAATGTGTTACACTTACATAAGGATCTCACTGGGGCACCTATTGACTTAGTTTTGACATGTAGTGTTATCTGTGTTTTATTGGGTTTTTCAATTTATTTTGTTAAATATTTCTCAATTTCATTTTAATTTGTTTCATTGGGCACTGAGAGTGTTGTAGCCACATCACATGGGTGCATGTTTGAAACCTCTACTATAGGCAACTCTCTAAGGTGATAAATTGTGGAAAACAGATGTGTGTGTGTGTGTGTGTGTGTGTGTGTGGTGTGTGCCAGGGGGCAGCTAGGTGGCTCAGTGATCCAGTTCTAATGCCAAGATGGCTTGGGTTCAGATTTGACATCAGACACTGCATACCTGTGTGACCCTGGGCAAGTCACCCTTATTTTTTGCCTTAGAACCAATACATGTTATTGATTCCAAGACAGAAGGTAAGGATTTAAAAAATAAAATAAAATAAAATAAAATATGCTGATTTGAATTGATAGAGGGAGACTCCTTAGTTAGAGAGTTCTACATATCTATGAATTAGACCTATGCTGTCTCCCATAACTTCAGTAAATTCATGCATAACCCTATCCATACACAATCACTAAAACCATTGGTGGCTTATTCCATCCCATCGCTGTACACACCTGGATCACTCTGAAGAGTTTGAGTTGAAGCCCCACCAGTCTCCATGGCCAATCAGGCCTCTGTCAATCCACACCAGTGGTGCATCCAAGCCCACCATTTTGTATCCATAGATGCATCCAGCCTTCTTCTTCCAGATACTCCTTAGAGTGCTAGGAAAGGAAATGTGTTAACAACTCACAGGTGGCCTAAGAGAAGCAATGCACTACAATTCCAGAGGTTACAGCTTTATTATTTCCTCCTCGTCAGGAGAGTCAGGCCCATTATCTGATTTAGTGTATCTGTCTTGAAGTTATTTATAAATGTAGGCCATTATTTTAAAAGGCCAATCTGTCGGTGGCTATTGGAACCTCTGCATTTAAATGCATTACATCCTGGAAATGTAATGCATTTTGAATTCATGGGAACATTAAAAATACTGGGATTCACAGAAGAAAAATGTTTATCTTTAGAAAACCACAGTACATATTGCTGCATATATCATCCATCCTGTATATAGTTCTAGGTGTCCGTGATGTCTTCCCCATTAGAATGTAAGAGATCCTTGAAAGCAGGAATGGTTTCCATCTTTAGATTTGCATTTTGAGACCCCAGCCCAGGGCCTGGCACATAGTCAATGGTTAATAAATTCTTGTTGAGTCATTTGTCCTCCTAAAAATAATGCCATGTTTGTAAAGGCATATATAAATCATTTTCACAAATTGCATAGTGTGTATGCATTGTAGATACTCCATATACAATAAGAATATGAAATGCATTAACATGATGTGACACTCTTTGTTTTAGCCATATCTTTTGAATCTCAAATGGCTTCACTGCTTTTTTGTTCGTTTGTTTCTTTAGGAAAAAAAATAGATTTAAATGGCTTGCTCAAAATCACATAGGTAGTACATGTCTGAGACCAGATTTGAACTCATAAAAATAACTTTTCCTGACTTTGGGTCCTGCCCTCTATCTACTGCATGGCTTAGCTGCCCCTTAAATGTCTTTACTTTTACTGAATCTGTGTTTAAAATGTTTCCATTTTTAAAATGGAATCTACTAGTGAAGTATATTTATATAGCACTCCATGGTCCCCAAACTGCAGTGATTAATCTTTTTTTAAGTTAATTAATTTAATTAATTAATTTAGAATATTTTCCCATGGTTACAAGATTCATGTTCTTTCCCTCCCTTCCTCCCACCCTCCTCCCATTGCCAATGAGCAATTCCACTGGGTTTTATTTGTGTCATTGATCAAGACCTATTTCCGTATTATTGATATTTGCACTAGGTTGATGATGTAGAGAATACACCCCCAATTATATCCCCATCAGACCTTGTGATCAAGCAGTTGCTTTTCTTCTGTGTTTCTCTGGATGTGGATAACGTTCTTTCTCATAAATCCCTCAGAATTATGCAGTGATTAATCTTACTTGATTCCCTTAATATGCCTGTGAAATAAAAAGTGAGGGTGATAGGTGGGATGATAGAGCATTGGACTGGAGAGTCAGGAAATGCTAAACTCGAATTCTGGTCTCAAAAACTCTGGGCAAGTCACTTAATCTGTCTGCCTCAACTTCCCCATCTATAAAATGAGAACAAAAATAAACCTTCCTCCCAAGGTTATTGTGATGATAGAAGGAGATAATATTTGTAAAGTACTTTATAAACCTTAAAGAGTTATTATTGTTATGGAACACTAGATGGCACAGTGGATAGAGTGCTGGGTCTAGAGTCAAGAGGACTCATCTTCCTGAGTTCAAATCTTACTAGACACTTACTAGCTGGGTGACCCTGGGCAAGTCATTTAATCCTCCTCAGTTTCCTCAGCTATAACATGGGCTGGAGAAGGAAGTAGAAAACCATTAACCCTTGCCAAACAAAGATAGATAATAATAGATACTAATAAGAGATAATAAAGAATACCAATCTTTGCCAGGAAATCCCCAAATGGAATCATGAAGAAACAACCATGACTGAAAAACAAACAAAAATTATTATTATAGGTGCAAGTATTAATGTTTTTATGAAATATGAGCTACTTAAGAGTAGGGTATATTTTATTTTTGTTGTTTTATTACTGTCCCTTAGCACTCTACCTGGTCTATAGTAGCCAATAAATGTTTGCAGACTAATCAATGAACTGACTCCCATCTGATAAGTCAGATGAAGGGGTTGAATTGTCTGATTTGTAATATGGATGGAGAGAGAGAGAGAGAGAGAGAGAGAGAGAGAGAGAGAGAGAGAGAGAGAGAGAGAGAGAGAGAGTAGATAGAAAGAAAGATAAGTAGAAGAAAGAAAGAAAGAAAGAAAGAAAGAAAGAAAGAAAGAAAGAAAGAAAGAAAGAAAGAAAGAAAGAAAGAAAGAAAGAAAGAAAGAAAGAAAGAAAGAAAGAAAGAAAGAAAGAAAGAAAGAAAGAAAGAAAGAAAGAAAGAAAGAAAGAAAGAAAGAATAGATACCTTTGGAATTTGGGGTATTGGGTAGACTATGGGAGATTTTTAAAAATATTCTTTTATCTTTTTAAACTCAATCATCAACAAATACGAACATTCACCATAAAAAAGAACAAGAAAGAATAAAAAGTTGTGATGTTATTTACACTTGTTTTTAAAAATATGTATATATAGCAAGGGTTGAGTTGGAACATGTGTGGGAGATTCCCTGAATAACCATGGCTGCTCCTAGCTTAATGTTGAATGATGTCAGTACATTATACAGAAAAGTAATTCTTATAGATCCCTTGGTTCTGTGATGGTAACGAGGGTTATCTTCATTAAAATAATTCTCTGAGTGAATTTATCCAACCATCCTGGAGGGCAATTTGGAATTATGCCCAAAAGGCTATAAAAGAATGCATATCCTTTGATCCAGTAATACCACTACTATATCTGTATTCGAACGATTAAAAAAATGCTTCTACAAAAATATTTCTATCTGCTCTTTTTGTGGTGGCAAAGAATCAGAAACTAAAAGGAAGTCTCTCAATTGGGCAATGGCTGAACAAATTTTGGTATTTGATGGTGATAGAATACTATTGTGCTATAAGGAATGATGAACAGGATGATTGCGGATAGAGCTGGAAAGACCAAATGAACTGATGCAGAGGGAAATAAGCAGAACCAGAAGATCATTATACACAGTAACTGCAATATTGTGGAATGGTCAAATGTGATCAAGTTTGCTAAGAACAGTAATACAATGATCCAGGACAATTCTGAGGGACTTATGAAAAAGAATGCTATCCACCTCCAGAAAAAGAACTGTTGGAGTAGGAATGCTGATGAAAGCATACAATGTTTCACTTGTTTATTTGGATATATGTTGTGGGATTTTGGTTTTATAAGATTAGTCACATACAAAAATGAACAATATGGAAATATGTTTTGTGTGATAATGTATGCATAACCCAAATTGAATTGCTTGCCAGCTCCTGGAGCAGGGAGAGGAGAAGAGAGGGAGACAATTTGAATGATATAACTTCTAGAAACTTATGTGGAAATTAGTTATTACATATGATTGGAAAAAAAATTAATTTTAAAAAATATATTTTAAAAAATCAAAATAAAATAAAATTGTTTTCTAAGAAGAAAAAACTATTCACTTCTTAAAATTTTAAAGAGGAAATACTCTATCTTCTTATAGTAGCATTTTTTTTGTATCAAGAATTGGAAACAAAAATAAGTTCTCATCAACTGGGCAATGACTGAACGCATGTGAGTGTAATGGAATATTATTGCATCACAACAAGTTACAAATATAACATAGTCCGAGAAACCTGGGATGACTTACATGAACTGATACAGGCTGAATCAAGCAGAAACAGAATGAGAGGTTTCCACTCTCTCTATCTTCTTCCACTCTCCCAAATGTGCAGTAGGTAACTAACCCTCTTTCTCTGGAATTTCCAGGAGGTGTAGAGAAGGGCTATGTCTTCCCTCACCCTGGTAGAAATGGTGATCTGCTCACCCAGTGTAGTCAGCTTATATAACTTTCCTGAGTATAGGTGACAGAGATAGGATCCTGAGATGGACTTTCTCAGCCTCAGATGGCAACTGTGTGAGATCCAGAGATTGAGACCTCCTAAATCATCCTTTGGTACTCATTGAACTTTAGGAACAGTTCCTAGCAACTACTATGAGCTCTTTTTGAAGAACAGAAAGAGGATCCCAACTCCTGACCTGCCTTTCCAGTTGACATGGAACTTAAAGGCATTATCTGGACTCTGCAGAGCTGAGGAAAAGTAAAACAGAAATTCAGCAGCCCCATAAAATTCTTCATGTTTTGCTATTTTAACCATCCAACTAAAGTGAGAATACAGCAGCATTTATAAGCTCCTGCTGCTTGTTTAAGTGTTTTTGTTGTGTAAATTGACATTCTGTTTCTGCTTGATTCAGCCTGTATCAGTTCATGTAAGTCATCCCAGGTTTCTCGGACTATGTTATATTTGTAACTTGTTGTGATGCAATAATATTCCATTACACTCACATGCATTCAGTCATTGCCCAGTTGACGAGAACTTATTTTTGTTTCCAGTTCTTGATACAAAAAAAATGCTACTATAAATATTCTTGTACATATGAAAGACCTTTTTCTCTATCCTTCATCTCCTTGAAGTACATGCCTAATAATAGCATCTCTGGGTCAAAGGATATGTACAGTTTAGTGGCTTTGGTTATATAGTTCCAATTCTTTTTCCAGAATGATTGAGGTAATTAAGAGCTCCACCAACCATAAGTACATTAGTGTGCCTCGTGGTCTCATAACCCCTCCCAAAATTGCCAGTTTTCAGTTTTCTCATGTTTGCCAATCCACTGGGTTTAAACCGGGACATCAGGACTGTTTTGATTTGCATTACTCTTATTTTCAGTGAATTGAAGGCTTTAAAAATATAGTTGTTGAGTGCTTACATTTCTTCTCTATGAAGCATTTATTGAAGGACATAAATGAGGAAGGACTAAGGCTGAGAAGGGATGGATGGATTAAAAGCTGCATCAACGGAAACAGTATCACTTTATACAAGCTCAACAATCCCTTGACATGTTGAAGAAAATCAGAGGTTCACACAAGAAGAATCAAGTTCATCAATTAATGCAATTATTTGAACATAATTAAATTCTTTCACCAGCAGTTATAGTGGAGTTCAGACTCAAATCCAAGTCTTTAACCACCAAATCCAATACTTCTTTCACTAAACCAAGCTAATAAAATCTACCACTGATTTTGTGACTTCAACTCTTCCCAATGTGAGGTCAACAACCTCTTTCTTCCTACCTTGTATGACTGGGAAAAACATTCAGGGACCATGCAATCCAGCCAACTAGAAAATACCTGCTTAAACTGTGACAAAGCTCAGTTAACAATGAATACTTGCTAGGCTAAGGGTCTTTCCCTCTGTGCAGAGGCAGCCATCATTTTGTGGTGATTTAATCACACTTCCTTTCCATTTAATTACTTGGAGGATTATCTGTGGGTAAATGTATTCCAAAAATAGGCTGATCTACAAAGAGCAGGAAGCTCTCCCTGCCATCTCAGGGGGAATTCACCACTTCTGACTGTAACTCCCCAGCACTGCAGTGATCATGTTTCCCTGAGCCTTTAAGCCATGGGGGTCACCTTGCATGTTTGAGTGCAAAGCAATGTCACAGGAAGAACTGTTTACATGTTAGCAATGTACATTTGTACATTGTTTCTGGCAGGGGTGGGGATGGCTCTTCTTAATCCTGGCCATACAGGAAACGATTTCCTTCCAAATCAAGTCATTAATGCCTGTGCAAGCAACAGTGAGACTGCCAAGGCAAAATCAATTTGCAAAAGAGGGAAGCTCTTTTCCAAATGCTCCAGCCATCACTGGGGAGAGATGCTTTTACAGTCCTAATACTTTAAAGTATTACAGTATTAGGATAGGGTGATCCTATTTTTTTCCTAGTGGGATTTATTTTATTTGATATTCAAGGTGATTAATGTTAGGGAATACTATCTATCATGTGGTTTTTGGTCGGGTTTGTTGTTTTGTTTTTTTTCCTCTTTTTGACTATCAGAAGAGAGATTTCTCAGTGGAAGGGAAAAATGAGTTTTGTTTACAATCCCATCTTTGTATAGGGCAGCCATAGAAGTCTTCCCAGTGTCCTTCATCTGACCTCTGAGATGCCAATGCCTGCTGAAAGGCTGACAGGTTCCAAGTTGATCATGACTCATCGTCCCCTGCACTGGAGGGCAATACCTATATTCTGAATAAGGAAGGAATTTCCTTTTTTCTGTCCTTACTCAGCTCTGTAGGTTATGGGGTTTTTTAGTCCAAACCAACAAGAGGGAGGGAAGGAGAGAGGGAGGGAGGGAGGGAGGGAGGAACGGAGGAAGGAAGGAAGGAAGGAAGGAAGGAAGGAAGGAAGGAAGGAAGGAAGGAAGGAAGGAAGGAAGGAAGGAAGGAAGGAAGGAAGGAAGGAAGGAAGGAAGGAAGGAAGGAAGGAAGGAAGGAAGGAAGGAAGGAAGGAAGGAAGGAAGGGAGGGAGGGAGGGAGGAAGGAAGGAAGGAAGGAAGGGAGGGAGGAAGGGAGGAAGGGAGGGAGGAAGGAAGGAAGGAAGGAAGGAAGGAAGGAAGGAAGGAAGGAAGGAAGGAAGGGAGGAAGGAAGGAAGGAAGGAAGGAAGGAAGGAAGGAAGGAAGGAAGGAAGGAAGGAAGGAAGGAAGGAAGGAAGGAAGGAAGGAAGGAAGGAAGGAAGGAAGGAAGGAAGGAAGGAAGGAAGGAAGGAAGGAAGGAAGGAAGGAAGGAAGGAAGGAAGGAAGGAAGGGAGGGAGGGAGGGAGGAAGGAAGGAAGGAAGGAAGGAAGGAAGGAAGGAAGGAAGGAAGGAAGGAAGGAAGGAAGGAAGGAAGGAAGGAAGGAAGGAAGGAAGGAAGGAAGGAAGGAAGGAAGGAAGGAAGGAAGGAAGGAAGGAAGGAAGGAAGGAAGGAAGGGAGGGAGGAAGGAAGGGAGGGAGGGAGGAAGGGAGGGAGGGAGGAAGGGAGGGAGGGAGGAAGGGAGGGAGGAAGGAACTTACATTCTATAACATGTATAAATTAATTTCAATTCCATGAATTCAAAATATATAAAACAGAGAACAAAGAGCTTTGTTCAAGGCTCATTTGTATGGGTTTGGTTTACATATGTCTGTGTCTCTGTTTTAAAATTAAAAGAAATGACTTAGCTACTATGTCAAGGAGTAAAACATACAGAGTTCCTTATTCACAACTTCTTTCTGACCATTTGTGAACTCATTTATTCATTTGATACTTGCTCTGGCTTGGAAGGGTTCATGTTGCACAAGAATGGCGGAAGGAATTGGGCATGTTTAGAGTGGAGAACAGAAGACTTAGAAGGAACTTGATAGCTGTCTTCAAGTATATGAAGGATTGCCAGCTGGAAGAGGGATTAGGCAGGTTCTGTTAGACTTGGAGGGGTGGGGAGGGGAAGAACTAGGAACAAAGGGTGAAAGTTGCAAAGAAGCAGGTTTTTATTTGATGTGAAGAAAAAAGTCCTGAGCATTGTCTTTAATTTATTTCAAAGATGCCTTTCTTTCACAAAGCAGCTAAATCCCTTTCCCTCAGAAAGAAAACCAGGGAGCTTAAACCCTGAAAAGTAATCGTAAAACTTGAGGCAGCTGAAATATATACCCAGCATCTTAAGAACCCAACCCATGGGGGTGGGAGAAGAAGGTGTGGGAGGAATCCTAACTTTGCAGTACTTCCTTCTTCAGGAAAAACTGCCTGCCATAAAAGAGGGGGAGTAAAGAAGAGATCTCCATGATTAAGAAAATAGGATTATATAAGAAGGAGGAGCAAACTGGAAAAAACAATAGGGCAAATGAAGATTCTTTCTTAGTAAGGCTGTTCTGTCAGGGACTTTTGATTGTCATGTAGTTGTTTTTTTTTAATAGTTTCTAGTTTTTTAGGAAGGGGAAGAATGAGGGGGAAATATTTCCTATTATTTCTGAACGGGCTTAAAAATGAATGATGAGGAGCAAAGATGTGAGTTACCTTCTTAGGGAACTCAAACCCAGGCAGAGTCCAGGGATCAGGATAAGCTTTCAGTAATAAGGATGCCACTTAGAGAAGAAATCTTGAAAACAAGATTGATTGCAAACAGAACGTCAGGCATCCAGAAGAATGTATTTTGCCCAAGTTTGTACATTTCAATGATCAAACCTCCTGAACTCTGACTTGCTCCAGCAAAAGGAGAGCTTCTCTAGAAACCCAATGGCCAATCGAGTCACTGAGTTCTTGGATCCCAAGAGGATTATTTTTTTCCCCTATTAAAAGGTCACAAGGAATTAATAAAGCTGAAATGCAAGTCACCAAAGAAATCTATTTTTTGGAGAAAATCAAACCGGGTTTCCAAAGTGGGTAGCATTCATATGCCACATCTCTTAGTCTTTAAGCCCTCAGACAGCCACAGTTATTTGCATTTCTTAGTGTATCACTTGGAAAGATTTTCACAAGCATGTGCCATGTGTCCCCAATTTGATGGGAAGTCCATAAATACTATAACTTCTATGTCAGAGAAAAAGCAAGCTTTGGTGGATCAAGGAATGTCATTGGAGTCAGGAAGATGTATGCTCAAGTTTTGACTCTAATACATACTACATGTGTGGCCCTGAACAAGTCACTTAATCTTAAGTCCCTCAGGCAAATCTTGGAGGAACTAAGTTAATGATGAGATGCTTATTTGCATTGGTGTTGTTTCCACATTGGAAAATCCCTATGCCAGAGGTTCTTAATTGGTTTTGACAATCTGGGGAAACCTACTTATCTTTTCCCAGAATAGTATCTTTAGATGTTTAAAATAAAATAATAAACAATAAAAGAACTCTGTTTATCCTAAAACACAGTTATCAATTTTTTTCAACAAAAAAAAGAAGGTAGAGTGGTAAATTCATGGGTCCAGATCCATTGGACCACTTATGTCATTTTCTTCTTCAGTAATATAGTATTTAGCCCATGGTGGATATCTTTTCTTAATCACTCAGTCACAGAAATCATGAAAGGGGTTCTGTTTCTCCTGCTTCCTTCTCTCCAAATCCATGGCCAATGCCTAAGACTTACTCACTTTGGAATAAAACAGTTTGACTCAGCTGCCACTAGCCTCCTGCTCATTGAAGGGCTGCCAATGAACACTAGGGCATATCCTGTGGATTACTATGCAAAAAAAAAAATGCAAAAGACATAGGAAATAGCATAATGGTCATTTTTTCATCTTATTTTTAGTATTATCTTTGGTTTATGCCTCAACTTTATTTTGAAACCCTTTCCCTTCCCTTAATCAGCTTAGTAGCTTTTATAAGAAAGTAAAATTGACCAACATATTTTTTTGTTTGGCAGAATATGCAAGGTTCCACACCCCAAATCTCCACTTTGTATGGAAAAGAAGAGAGGAGGTTCAGGGGGCAGCTAGGTAGCACAGTAGATTGAGAGCCAGGTCTAGAGATGGGAGGTCCTGGGTTCAAATTTGGCCTCAGACACTTCCTAGCTGTGTGACCCTGGGCAAGTCACTTAACCCCGATTCATTAGCTCTTACCACACTTCTGCCTTGGAACCAATACACAGTATTGATTCCAAGATGGAAGGTAAGGGTTTAAAAAAAAAAAAAGCATAGAGGAGATTCAGAGAGAGACAAAAAAAAAGGACAGTTTTAGAGATAATGAGGAAGTAACACATCAGTGTCAGTCTGTTAGGGAGATCACCTCCAGAGAATTATGGGATCAGAGTAAACTTTGTTTCTAATTCCTAAAATTGCATTTACTACATACTTTAAAGAAGTGTACATAGTAGGAATTCTTATCTTCACATACATTTTTTTGCTTTTTGCATATAGAAATATTAATGTTTGCTTGTGCTTGGCAAATTCAGAAAAACAAAAAATAAAATAAAATCATTTTAAAGGACAGTAAAAACAATTATACAGTAATCAGTTTAGCTTCCAAAAATTCTATTTATATTTTTATAGTCTTTATTAAACATTTATTTATTTTAATAATATATATTTATAATAATTTATTACTTGTGAGTTCCTCAGTGAAAAGGGAACTAATTTGATGACAAGCAATGCATGTATATATGTCCACATATGTTGTGAAAGAAAACACAGATTAAAAACAAGGTTTTAAAAAAAAGAATGCATCATTTTGCACTCATACTCTTATCTTTCTCTAGAGGTGGATAGGAATTTTCATCAGAAGTTCTTTAGAACTGTCTGGGATAATTGTATTGCTGAGAATAGCTGTCTTTCACATTTGATCAGCATACAATATTGCTGTTATTATATACTATTCTCTCTTGGTTCTGGCTTTGCATCAATTCATGTCTTTCAAGGTTTTTCTCATTATTTCTTTTACCACAATTTGTCCAGCCATACCCCAACTGATGAACCTCCCCTCAATTTCCAATTCTTTGTCATCACAAAAAAGAGTTGCTATAAATATTTTCATACAAATAGAAGATTTTCCTTTTTTTAAATCTCTTTGGGATACAGACTTAGTAACATTATCTCTCGGTCAACGAGTGTACACAGTTTTATAATATTTTGGACATGGTTCCAAACTGCTCTCCAGAATGGTTAAAATAGTTCTCAATTCCACAAACACTACAATTTTCTCATATCCCTTCCAAAATTTGTCATTTTCCTTTTCTGTCACGTTAACCAATCTAATAGATGTGGTGTGGTACCTCAGAGTTATTTTAATTTTCATTTCTCTAGTCAATAGTGATTTAAAACATTTTTTCATATGACTAAAGAAAGGTAAGATTTCTTCATCTGAAAATTGCCTGTTCACATATTTTGACCTTCTATCAACTGGGAAATGACCTCTATTCTTGTAAATTTCACAAATGAGGCTTTTATCAGAGAAACTTGTAAAAGTTTCCCCCCAAATTTCTGCTTTCCTTCTAATCTGGGCTGCATTGGTTTTGTTTGTGCAAAAATGTTTTAATTTAATATAATTAAAATTATCCACTTTATATCCCATAATGCTCCTTTTATCTTGTTTGTTCATAAATTTTTCCCTTATCCATAAATCTGACTGGTAAATTATTCCATGCTCCTCTAATTTGCTTGTGGTAGAACCCTTTATGTCTAAATTACATACCTATTTTGACCTCGTCATGGTATACAGTGTGAAATATTGGTCTATACCAACTTCTACCAAACTGCTTTCTAGTTTTCCTAGCAGTTCTTGTCAAATAGTGAGTTCATGTCTTCAAAGCTTGGAGCTTTGGGTTTATTAAACATTAGATTACTATAGCGATTTGCTACTCTGTATTATGTATTTAGTATGTTCCACTGATCCATCACTCTGTTATTTCTTATCCAGCACCAAATTATTTCAAAGATTATTGTTTTGTAATACAATTTGAGGTTTGGTACAACTACATCACCTTCCTTAATATTTTTTTAATTGCCTTGATATTCTTGACCTCTGTTTTTCTAGACTAATTGTGTTATTATCCTTCTAGTTTGGTATGACACAATAAATAAATGAGCTTAGGTAAAATTGCCTTTTCATTTTCAAATTTTAAAATTAGTTACCTATGAGTAATTAACAGATTTCCAATTGGTTAAATCTGACTTTATACTGTTATTGTGTTCATACAATTCCTGGGTTTGTCTTGGCAGGTAGACTTCCAAGTATTTAACATATTGTCTATGATTACTTTAAATGGAATTTCTCTTTCTATCTCTTGCTGCTGGACTTTGTTGGTAATAAATAGAAATGCTGATAACTTATTTGAATTTATATTATATCCTAATGAACAACTTTAAGTCCCTGAAACAAATTTGAACTCAAATCTTCCTAACTCCAACCCAGTCCTCTATCCATTGTGTCTCCTGACCTTTGAGAGGCAAAATGGAACAGTGGAAAAATGACTCACTTTAGATTCAAGAAGACCTGCCACTTTCTATTTGACCTCAGGCAGCTCACTTAAAATTCTTGAGCCTCAGTTTCCTCATTGATAAAATGATGGCCTCTAGGGTCCCTTCTAATCATCTGTAATCTTATGGACCCAACACTACTCCCACACAAAGTATCAGAGGATGACTTTAAGCAGATACTACTGTAATATTATTTTAATAACATTGGCCATCATAGCCAAGCACATCCCAAGAATCTCTTGCTGCAATGGAAATTTCTTGAGAATAAACATATTGAACTTCACCCCCATGCTGTGGCTGCCTTTTCTCTCTTACTTCCTTTTCTCTCTCCTCCTATCAGTGAGCTTCTATTAAAAACTCATTTGTTTATTTGTTTGTTTGTTTAATTTTCCTTTTTTAAAAGATTTTTAGATGTTTAATTAAATGTTCCCCAATTGTATTTAAAGAAAATTTAACATTCATTTTTTTAATATTTTGAAATCCAAATCCTCTCCCTCCCATTTGTTCCTTCCCCATCCCTTGAAAAGACAAATAATAGGATATTCATTATCTATGTGAAGTCATGCAAAACATATTTACATGTTATTACTCCTCTTTGGTCCAGATCAGCCATCATCCTTTATTTTTTGCATGCCCTCACACAGATATCTTAATCCCCTACTTCCCCTTTCCTTCAGTTCCATTTAAAATGTGTTGTCTTCTTCCATTAGAATATGAGCCCCTTGAGGAAAGGGTCTCTATTTCTTTGGGTTGGTATATTTTTATAGATAATATTTTATATGTTATTTGTATTTGTTTATTCATATATTATATTATGATATATATATATATATATATATATATATATATATATATATATATATATATAATCCCCAATGCTTAGCACAGTGCCTAGCATGTAGTTAAGTATCTAATAAATGCTTGTTGACTCAACTGGTTACAACAAAGGATTAGAAATAATGTCGTCTACAATACTGTCAAAGCATGACAGATCTCTAAATCTTGGAGATTACAGCCAATTCATCTTTCACGTCATGTTCCATCATCAGTTGACCGCTTTGTTAATAACAAGCTTTGTTGCTAGGTGGTACCAGACTGGATTGTCTGAGTCTGGAGTCAAGAAGACACATCTTCCTGAGTTCAAATCTGGCCTCAGACACCCTATTAGCTGGGGGAACCTGGAAAAATCACTTAAAACTGTTTGACTCAATTTCCTCATCTGTAAAATGAGCTGGAGAAAGAATGGCAAACCACTCCAGTGTCTTTACCAAAACAATAGACAAACAAACAAAAAAATATGGTTTACAAAGAGTCAGACAGGACTGAAAAATAACTACATTTGAGATTTGCCTTGTTTTTCTTCATTTGCTTCAATAACTTTAATTCTGCTGCAAGTTTTAAATTTCTTTGTGTGTTGTTGGATTTTTTCTGGGTAGGTTTATCTGAACTTTTAGTTAAGTGGGACAACTCTATGAAAGGATTGTATTGTGGAAGGATATTTGGTCTCTTGCCCAGGATTCATCAGATTCCTAGTATATCTCTATCCCAATACTACAAAATGTGAGGGTTATATTATGAAATATTCTTAGGAATATAGCCATAGCTCTAGGAGGCACCTAAGAGCTCGAACGGGCCCTAGAAGCTAACTTTTTTTTTAATTCAATTTTATATTATTTTCAGTTGCAAATTCTGTCTCACCTATTAAAAAGGCAAGAAATATAAAACTGATTAAAAATGTGGTCATGCAAAATAAATTTCCTCATTAGCCATATTTCTAAAAAATAAATATGGAATAACTCAGTTATGCATCAAAGGAGTTCTGTTCTATTAACAATAGAAAGTTGCCATCAAACCAACTGAACTGCAAAGTACAGTCCTTACCCTAAAAGAGTTAGCTTCATTATAGAGCAGCACTAGGCTGGGAAGGGGGTGAGAATGTACAACAATTGAACAAGACAATCTATTTCCCAACTCCCAGAATCTTTTTTAAAAATTTAATTTAATTTAATTTGTTTATTTGTTACATTCAAATACCCTCCCACCTTCAATTCTCTACATTAGAGAAGGTATCATTTGACAAAAAGATATATACATCTATATAAAACTATGTCTTGCTTATTTCTATTTATCAGATGTCTTCACATATCCCATAGCTGGAATTCTCTCTCTTCTTTGTATCTCTTTCCTAGCCTCCCTGGCTTCCTTCAAAGCCCAGCTAAAGCCCTACCCTGACCCCTATATTACTAATGCCTTCCCTCTCCTGATCTTCTCCAAATTATCCTGTCTTCTATCTTCTTTGTACATTGTTCTTTATGTCTTGTCTCTCCCAGTAGACTGTGAGCTCCTGCAGGCTGGGACTATTTTTGCCTTCTTTATAACCTCAGTGATTAGCACAGTACCTGGCACAAAGTTGGCGTTTATTGTTTGTTCACTGATTGATATTTCACCTTTTTGCTCTCAATGCCTAGCACTTGGGAGGCAATTATAAAAATTAACAGGTAAAGGAAATTTGCCTATTATATTATTAATATATTACTATATCCCTATTTGATCAAAAGTTTATTGAATTTTACTAAAATGTTAAGGCGTAATAGTATAAAAGTACGGTGCTAAACAATTGGGACACCCAAGGGAGAGCATGGCCCCATTTGGGCACTCTTGATTCTTCCCTCTTCCTCTCCTGCTTCAGCCAGTCCATAACCTTTCCTAGGTCTTGCTTGGAGGATAATTCCTGCCATGGTCCCCTCTGCCCTCCACTTTCCATCTAGAACTCCAGGGGAGACCTCCAGAGACCAAGCTTCCCTTTCCTGGGGAGAGTCCATCAACTCCCTTTGTGATGTGGTGGGGAGGGGAAATTACCTATATTATCATAGACAAGTGGTAGAAGCCTGTGTAATTAGACACGTCCTCTTTGATCATTTTCTATTGGTTGCAAGAGAAGCTTAGCTATTAGTGGTAATAATGTAAATAAAAATATAAATCAGAACAGTTCCACTGAAAGACATGACTGCAATTGCAGCCACAAACTTATAATTTTATTCGGTGCCTGGGTAGAACTCTCCCTGAGACGGCTGCTTACTGCTGATAAATATAACTTGCTATTTAAGCTACTTTACTTGAGCCTAACCCCACTGAGAGATCTACTGAAGCAAGAACCTGTAAAGTGGCCCTGCCCAGCTGATCCTCCTTGGGCAGAGGAAGCACAGAAATGATTTGAAAACCAAAAAGGAGAAACATCTCCTGGTCAAATGATCATTAATCTAAAGATGATATCCAAAGAATGAGAGAATTGCTTCCTTTGGCTAGAGCAAATTCCAGATCTTTTTTCACCCTCTCTGTGCAGCAATATGACAGCCTGTCACAAGCAGAGCAGGAGAGAAAATCCTCTTATCCTAACTGCCAAAAATTAAGTGAGTGGGAGGAAGTCATTACTTTGTTGTTTTGCTAATGCAAAAGAACAGACAAATAATTTGCATGGTTACCATGCTTGAAAAATACTGGTCCTATCATTTCATCTCATTTCATAGGGAATCTGTCCTGGAAATTTCCAGATTGCAGCCCCTCAAAGTCTGGCATCTGCCCCCACTACTCTGTTGAAACTGCTCTCTCAAAGGTCACCTAGGACCTCTTCCTTCCACTCTGAATCCAACAGTCTTTTTCCAGCCCTAATCCTCCTTGACCTCTGGGTAGTAGACACTGCAGAGCACTCCCTCCTTCTGGTTAGTCTCCTCTCCCTGGCTTTAGGATCATGGGATTATAGGATTATGGGATTTAGAGCATGAAAGGACCTTAGAAACCCATCTAGTCCAACATCCCTCATTTTATAGATAAGGAAAAGGAAGCCTAAATAGTTTATGTGACTTGTCCAAGGTCACATAGCTAATGAATCTTAAAGTCAAGGACTCCACTCAGAAATACCTCACTTTCTTCTGTGTTTCTACTCCCACAGTTCTTCCTCTGGATGTGGATAGCATCTTTCTTATAAGTCCCTCAGAATTGTCCTGGATCATTACATCACTGCTAGTAGAGAAGTCCACTGCTTGATCACATGAGTCAATGGGGATATAATTGGACATATAGACTCTAAATAATCACCCTGGTGCAAACATCAATAATAGGGAAATAGGTCTTGATCAATGATACATATAAAACCCAGCGGAATTGCGCATCGGCTACAGAAGGGAGGCAAAGGGAGGGGAGGGAAAGAACATGAATCATGTAACCATGAAAAAAATTTCTTAATTATCAACTAAATACAATTTTTAAAAAAAAGAAATACCTCACTTTCTTGGTTCTTCAACTTCTCTGGTTGTGCCTTCTCTGTCTTCTACACTGACTATTCTTTTTCTTCTTGTTTTTATAAGGAGAGTAGTTTCCCAAAAGATCTTTCTTTCATCTTCTTCTTCCCTCCTTCTCTCTCTCTCTCTCTCCCTCATTCCCCCTCCCTCTCTCACTTCCCTAGCTGTCTCCTTCTAAACAGGTGATTCCCAAATCCAGTTTTCCAGCTTTAATCTCAATGATTCTAAGTTCCTTGCTTTTAAAAAATTTTTTAGAAATGTCAAAATTTTTATTTTAATTTTTTAAACTGTGAACTGTAAATTATGTTTATTGATAATTATATGTGTATACGTATGTATATATGCATATATATTAAAACCTAGACTATACCCATACAAAGAATGTCCAAAGGGAATATTATATATGGAACCTTGAATCTATTATATATATAGCTTAGATTTTCTTTGCTTCTCTTGTTGTTCTTTAGTTATTTCAGTCATGTCAAACTCCTCATGATCCCATTTAGGGTTTTCTTGGCAAGGATACAGGAGTGATTTGCCATTTTCTTCTCCAGCTCATTTTACAGAGGAGGCAGCTGAAACAAACACGAGTGAGGGATTCACCCAGGATCACACAGCTAGTAAGTGTCTGAGGTTGGATTTAAACTGAGAAAGATGAGTCTTCTTGATTCTAGGCCCTACACTCTACTCACTATGCCACCTAGCTGGTCATTTGTTTCTTTTTTAATACATTAGAATATTAACATTACCCAGTTGAGTTGTTTCCCCTTCTGAACTTCATACTGCTCTTTATCTGGGCAGCTTTCTAGGATTTTAGGTTGCAGAATATCTATTAGTCTGCATTTTGGTCGGGGACTTTCCACACCAGAAGTTTTCTTCACCCAGGGAAGTAGAGGTCCAAATCAAGGAACTTAGCACACATAATTTTGTATTGTAGCCTTTTGTTCCTGCACCACCTCTTCCTTCTATACTGCAAATTCTACTGAAGCAGACATCACATCATATCGAAAGTCTTTATTCTTCCTAGAGGCTAACACAATACATAGGATTTTTTAAATTAAATTTAATAGGAAACCATATTTATAGAAAAACTTATCTCTGAGACCTTAGTCCTGCCAGTGAAAAATTGAGACATATTTATTGCCTTGTTTTCATTGGAGAGTTTGAAAAATTTTATTCAAAGAATCACCTATTTCCATTTACTATGGTAATTTCCTTTTATTTCTACTGCAATGGAAAGTATAAAATTATTGACATCCTCTGTCCTCCTTATGGCAATGGTAGAGACATTCTCAGAGCAAAATTTAATAAAGGCGCACCAAATTGAAGAGTAGTGAGTCAGCCACAGAATTTTCGAAGAAAGACCCATGCCTTTAATTGCCATGAACCTTAAGGAATGAAAGAAAAATAGAAATTCTGCCATTATGGGCCATAGTTAGATGCTCAAGAATTTTGTGTGAGACAAAATGAAGTTAAGGAGTAAGTAATTTGTACAGAAAAAAATTTCAAATATAATGTAAAATGCCTTCCTTTGGGACTTCTGGCACTTTCATAAAGAACATAAAGTTATGGAAACATTAGTGGCGTTGTCAATCTCCAACTCATTATTGTTTTCCAATAATCCTCTGAATATTGATATTAAACAAGGTATTTGAAAACTCAATAAGTCATAGAATTATGCTCAATCATGTAGAATCTTAATTAACATGTTCAACTTTTTATAGATTCATAAATTTAGAGCTGAAAGGGACATTAAAGGTCATCTGACCCAGCCCCCTCATTTTATGGAAGAAGAAATTATGACTATCCGATCAATGACTTCACTGAGACTGTGCAGATTTATAGTAAGTGTCAAAGCTGGAATCTGAACCTAGGTATTCTGATTCCAAATGGACAAAAGTGGTCACCACTGTAATGAAAGGGACCCTCGGAAAATTCCAAGTGAAAACTAGAATTCTTTGCCTGTAGCTAGATTCTCTACATGCTCCTACATGCAAAATAACATTGTGCTAATTACATCAGACATCAGAAAGCAACAGTGGTAGCATCCTTGATAGAATCAATGTTCACTTAAAAGAGATTAATTCTGGTATCCACCAAGAAGAAATCAAGTAGATGAAGAGTGAATAATTCTCAGATCATGACATTCAGGAGTATTCATCAATCTGGTTTATAAATAAAGATATATATGTATATTTCATGTATAGTATGTATATGCTTGCATGCCATGTGTAAACATATATGTGTGTGGATATGTATGTGTGTATGGGCAACATAATATAGTAAAACAAATAATGAACTTGGAGTCAAAGGACTGAAGTTCAAATCCCACTTGCTCCTTGTATATGCTACACACACACACACATATTTCTTGTCTTCCCATCAGAATGTAAGCTTCTAGTGAGAAATATTTCATTCATCATATTTGTATGCTTGGTGCTCATCAGAGTGCTCAGCACATAGGTGGTACCTAATCAATGATTATTTGTTGTTCAATTGCTTCATTAATTAACTTTAAAGTTCCTTTCCAGCTCTAGAGTTATATTCCTTTGATTATAGCATCTTGGACAAACTCCATAGATGAACAATAAGCTAGATCAAGAACTAATCATAATTGGGGACATTTGGGTGACTCAATGAATTGAGAGCCAGTCCTAGAGATGGGAGGTCCTGGGTTCAAATTTGCCTTCAGATGCTTCCTAGCCATGAGCCCTGGGCAAGTTGCTTAATCCCCATTGCCTTGCCCTTATGACTCTTCTGCCTTAGAACCAATATACAGTATTGATCCTCATACAGAAGGTAAGTGGGGTTTTTTTTAACTGAATTAATCATGAGAATTGTGCAACACTTTTAGCAATACCAAGCTATCCCTTACCTACATACTTATACATATGCACATGAAGGTTGTGGGAAAGGAATCTCCCTCCCCATTATTTCACTTTGTTTGACATCATCAATCAGTGACCTGGAAGTCGTTTACCATTGAGATATACAGGTATAGACAAACCTTCAGAGAAAGGAAGTTGAAACCAGAGAGACAGGAAACTGATCCCACAAGCACTGCCCCTGTAGGTGGTTCCAGGCAAATTAAGGAACTATGATTGGTTCCTGAGATGTGATGTGGGAGAGCTAGTGAGTGGAGAAAACTGCTTATAAGGCAAGACCAGGAATGCTACTGCTCTCTCTCACTCTCTTCTGGCTACAGTTTGGAACCTGAAGGAACACCTACTGGTGGTGAGCTTCAATACTTCAAACAAAAATCTTTCCTACATTTCCCTCTCTTTTCAATCACTACTTTGATATAATATAGCTATTAGCAGCCTCATAATTTAATTTTAACTATTATAAGGTATACACTCCATTTTACATCAATATTATTCTAGTAAATCTTGAGAATATGGTCCCTGACAACATTTATTTGTCACTCATGTAGCATCATGATCACATAAGAAACAAAACTGCACATGATCCAAAAGCCAAAGGACAGGCACATGGTATGAATAAACAGGCTGAACTATTCCCAGTGATCACTTGCATGAATGAAGTAATATAAATATATGTGTATATGCTTACATATTTATATATATATATATATATAATCAGTTATATATAGAACTAGAAGTTGAGGTAGGTCCATCATGCAGAGTGAGAAATGACAGATGGACAACTACAATACTGGTATATTTAAAAGATTGAGGGAGAAAGTGGGAATGGGGAGAGGAAGACCAAAGAGTATTGAGTAAATTGTCTGGGAAGGATTTGGGGGAGGATATGAATGAGACAAGAAAATCTCACACAATGAGCAGAGATAGATGGATGATAATCTACATTAGCCAAGAAAGTTTCCCCATTGAAAAATGCATACATGGATAAAACTATTGACAAGTCATTAATACCTTATGCTCCAATGTTTGCATTCCATTAACTGACTGCTAATCTGATCAGTCAAAAAGAAAATGGCTCTACATTTCACAAAAATAATGCATTTTAATATAATCTAGATGTTCAATTAGGTCCTATGATTTAGTATCTTTTAAAGACTTGTACACTAATAGGTATCTATGCATCCATCAAGAGTCCATCTTAAATACTGAGATTCTTATTCATATTCTTCCATACATCCTTTCTCTGATGATGAGTTTCTGCCTGGGGCCAGCATTTAATGAAAAATCCAAACCATAATTTCTCCCTTCTCTCCACACTTCCCTGCTCTTCCTTCCTCTTCTCTCACTTTCCAGCTTCCTTTTAAGTGTTGTCTTGAGGGTAGGGTCTGTATTTACTGATTTGTTTGCTTGCTTGTGTTTGTATTGCCAGAACTTAGCACACTGCCTGGAACACAGTAAGTGCTCAATAAATGTTCTGCCTATGCAGCTTTCTATCTCTCCATCTCCCACAATTGCCCTTATACTTTATTTCGAAATCATTAGCAAATATTCATTAGGAATACAGTATAATCTACTGGCACCCACCATGCATTTCTCTATTATTCTTTGGTTCAGTCATAATTTTGATTCTTTGGATACTGGCATTCCAACACAAAGAACACTTGGGGAGATAATTTGTGTTCAAAAAAGATTTGTTTTAATGTCTGGGAACATCTTGGGATTGGTGAAAATTAGCATATGATTCCTCAAATTCAGTCAAGTCTTGCTTCTTTCTGTTCTGGGCCCAATTCATTGCCTCTCTATAGTGCTTAGCCTAGAAATATTAACTAATGTGGTAAATGAGTAAGCTGGCTATCCAACTGAATGTCATGGCATAAACAACAGGCATGTTTTGTCCATTTACTTTTCCAATCAATGACTCAATCTTTACTTCAGTATATTTCCCCCTGATATAAGGAAGAGATAAGGGACAGTGGCATAAGACCAACAGGGAAAGATTCTGGAATGCTATGGGGAGGGGGAGGAAGCTGAAAAACTCAGAGACTATTGGAGGCTGTCTGTCTGTCTCTGGATTTATTAATGAGACCAAAGGAATTGCTTCTGAGGTGCTAACACAGACTTTGGGACAAAGTTATTGTCCTATTGGGTATCATAGCTATCAGCTTGATCTCTTAACTGCAGTCACTATACCTTGTCTTCAGGAGGGGTGGGGGGCGGGAGTAGCTGCTACTGCTGTGTTAGTCCAGAAGTCAGCTGATTTAGTTTTGGCATGTCCATTGATGGTATACTGTTCACATCAAATAGAAGCACTGATGAGAAAATTTCATACTCAAGCTTATTCAGATCAGAGAATTTCCAAGTATGAAATTATTCTCCTGGGTAGTGAGAACATCCAGTTGAAGAGTTGTAGTATATTAAATCCTGCTACACTTCTTCCTGATCTTCCAAAGAATGATGAACCATTACATTAGTGTGTAGAAGTGGTTGTTTTGGTGGACATGCCTAGGATGGATTTTAAAAACACTCCTATTGAAAATTCAGACTTGGTTTTGTTTACTGAAGGTTCTTACTATTTGTGTAATGCTGTTTGCTGTACAGGAATTGGAATGGTCACAGAATTTGAGACTCTATGGTTTGGCTCATTACCTGGAAATATCAGTGCTCAGGGAGCAGAGCTAGTGAATTGAAGCAAGCCTGTCTTATAGCTGATGTTAAAATTGCAAATATCTATACAAACTCTTGGTATGTTTTTTCAGTTTGTAATGAAACAGGGAAAATCTGGAAATAACATGGCTTTATTACTGCATCAGAAAAACCAATTTCACATGCAGAAATGATAACTGTGTTGCTGGATGCTATCCAGAAGTCAAAACAGCTGGCTGTGATTCATTGCAGAAGTCATACTTTTGGTAAAGACTCAGCGTCTAAAGGAAATCATAGAGCTGATGTAATTGCAAAGTATGCAGCCCAAAATGCTCCAGTTAATGTAATAAATCTTTCCACTATTGAGTCTGCTGATTTTGTAATGGAAGGGTTAGTTGGTGGCAAAGAGAAAACAGAATCCAAGAGAGATAGCTGATGGTTTAAAGTTGGCTCAGAGAGAGAAGAGGGGGTTTTGATTAATTTTCCCCTTCAGCCTTCCCTCCTCAGCTATTACTGCTCTCACAGATTGTCTCTTGTCCCCCTCCACTACTAGAGCATAAAAGGTTCCTTCTCAGGAAGATGTCTCTCCCCATTCAAGCTGTCCCACTCACACCTGAGTCAATTTGGAAAAGGATAACTACTTTAATATAAATTAAGTCAACTAGGGTAAGACCCAAAAAAAATGGTTGACAGAGAAAGAATGGGTGAGGAAAATGGGGAAGGTGTCCCTTCTCTTACTATCCCTTTCCCTCCCTCCTCAAGTTTGGGGAAACTCAGGCCTTGGTCCTGAGAAGCCTAAGTCCCCTGAGAAAGTGTCAGGTTGACTGGCCCTGGTCTTGGCCTTCTGGCCACAGTTCAGACCCAGGGCACTAGGAGCTATGAAGTAAAGTTTTGACTGAGGTTCAAATGTCTTCTTCAGGTGTTCCTTCAGTTGGAAATGGAGGAGGGGCAGGAATGTCCAGTCACCAGAAGAAGAAAGAGATGGGTATATCCCATGAGAAAGACTTGGCCAGACCTCTCTTCCTAGGCTTCTCCAGGTTTAGAGAGATCTCACATTTCAGACCTCCTGGGACCCCTCCCCCCATTGAGGTGAACGGATCCATCAACTCTTCAGCCTGTCACTCTTCCCAGAGTGCAGACCCTCTGTCACAATTTACAACCAGCTTATGTAGACTCAGAGATTCAAACATGGAAGGAGAGGTTTGGAGCTAGGAAAGAACATGGCATATGGGTTGCAGAAACTAGGAAACCACTTTTACCAAAAGATTTGTACCCCTATTTGTGTGAAGCCATTCTTTTTTTTTAAACCCTCACCTTCTGTCTTGAAATCAATATTGTGTATTGGTTCCAAGGCAGAAGATTAGTAAGGGCTAAGCAATGGGGGTTAAGTGACTTGCCCAGGGTCACACAGCTGGGAAGTTTATGAGGCCAGATTTGAACCTAGGACCTCCCATCTCTAGGCCTGGCTCTCAATCCACTGAGCCACCCAGATGCCCCCTGTGTCAAGCCATTCTTAAGAAAGGTCATTTTGGTACACAAGCTATTGTGGATTCTGTCAAGAGATCATGGGTAGCACCAGGAATTAGTTCTGTTGTAAATAGGGTCTGTAGCTATTCTGTTTGTCAAAAGTTCAATCAAGATGCATTCATAAAGAAAGGTTTAGGTGGCCAACCTTTGGCATACTGTCATTCAAGAGTTTGCAAATAAATTTTATAAGCATGCCAAAAGCTGGAAGATTCAAGTTTTTCCTTGTAATTGTTGCTTGGTCAACAAAATGGTCTGAAGCATTTCCATCTACTAAAAATACAGCTGGCTTTGTGGTAAAAGTGTGGCTTAGGGAGATTGTTCCTAGATTTGGTGTTACAATTATCATAGACTCAGACAGGGGATCTCATTTTACTCAAGACATTTTGAAAAGAGTTTATGAGACTCTGGAAATAAAACCTAAATTTCATGTTCCTTACCATCCACAAAGTTCAGGTCAGGTAGAGTGTTTGAACAAGGAACTCAAGACTATGGTGGGGAAGGTTTGGGCTGAAACTCATCTAAAATAGACAAATATTCTTCCCATAGCTTTGTTTTTCCTGCATATCAGACCTAGAGAATATTTACAAGTATCATCTTATGAAATGCTATTTGATCATGATCCTTTGCAGGCTAAAACTTGTAAGACTGTCTATACTTCCCTCTTAGGGGGAGATTATCAAATTGCTTCATATTTAGTTGCTTTACAACAAAAACTTAGAGATTTGCATGATATGGGAGTTTTGGTCCAATCTGGTCCACTGGAATATTCTCTCCATGATTTCCAACCAGGTTTATGTGCAAATTTTTGCCAAAACATAGGCTACACAAGAAAGTTGGGTTGGTCGTTATACTATTGTGTTAATTTTACCTTTATCAGTGAAAGTATTAGGAAGAGATTCTTGATTCCATTGTTCTCATGTAAATTAGCTCATAAAATTGATGATGAAAGTGTGGAAATAGTGGAGGTAGAAGGAGAAATTGCAGGAAGTGGAGAAGAAGAGTTGGTGAATAACTGTGAAGCAGAAAGCTGAATTTCATCAGTCAAATTGAGTCTAAAGGCAAAAAGATCAGTAAGGAAAAGATGATTCCTGCAGAAGAGGAAAGCATTAGAGAGGAGAATCCAGAGACAACAGAGGAAATTGTGCAGAAAGTGGATGATTCACAGAGGACAAGCACATAGAGACTTTAAAGAAGATTTTCACTAAAGAGGATCAGGCGATTGATAGACAAATGTTTATGAAATTTTGTGTCATGCAATATAGCATATTTTCATATTAGAATGCATTCAATAATACATATTACTGCCATGGACTTTGGAGAAGAAGAGATTTCATCAGGCATCATGAAAATATGGAGGATCTGTATATGTATATATGTAATGTATATATATTGTATTTATGTGTACATGTAGCATATGTATATGTTATATGTATATGTACTCTATGTATATATGTAAACTTATGTATGCAGTTGATATTTGATTTTAATTAAGTTCTTTAGATAGGATAGTTCAATGCACAGTTTCATGTAGCAATTTTAATTTTGTGTAATAATAATAATAAGGTATAGTTTGGAATAAGATTGTTTTGAATTTTCATCTACTTTTGAATGTATTTTGCATAAGTAAGTTTTGATGGATTGGTTTGACTTTTTTGTAAAATCTTATGCTATGTTGTATTTATTGTAATTTTCTGTTTTCTATTTTATATTTCGCAATAATTTTCATAGTTTTCTTTTCCATATTAGTTTAAAGTATAGTATTTTTATTATTTTATTGTTTAACATGAAGTTTTGTGTTTGTATTTCTATTTTGATGTTTTTCTTACTTGTTTTGCTTTTGTATATGTTTGCCTTATATTTTGATCTTTGTAACTGTTTATTGTATATTCCTTTACCTTTCCTTTGTTTAAATCCCCAAAGTAAGGTAGTGTTAGATAGGATGAGATACGTGAGTGTAGGCTATTTATTATTTTGGGTAAGAATTTTAGTTTAGGTGGAAATTAAAGTTTGTTGGTGTGCAAATGCCAAAACATTGTCTTCAACACTATTTTGGCTTTGTGCAAAGGGGTGACTGTTATAAGGAAGAGATAAGGCTTGCAAGGGACAGTGGCATGACCAACAGGGAAAGATTCTGGAATGCTGCAGGAGGGGGAGTAAAACTGAAGAACTCAGAGACTGTTGGAGGCTGTCTGTCTCTCTCTGGATTTGAATCTGGAAGGTGTGAATGCCAAATAATGAGGGTTTTACCCTCTCCTTTCTTGCTTGTGTTGCTGGTGTTGTACTGTGTGTCCTGAAGAAGATATGAAGAAGCTGTCTCTGTCCTGTGTCAACATCAAGTTGTCAGTAAGCTGAGGTCCAAGTCCATCTGGACTTGGGACCTTTCCCTGGATCTCTGACTGATCTGTTATTGACCAGAATCTCTAATAAAATCAAGAGAGGGTTTAGTGCAGGATAAATAGACAGGGACTGGGGTTTTACAATTTAGCATGACAAGTAGGTAGAGCAGAAAATCAACTCTATGAAGATCCTTCATGTGAAGGCTTTAAATTTTGGGGTACTTTAGTTAGTAATATTAGTGTTGTGGATTTCCCCCTTACCCTATTAACCTTTCCCTTTTGAAATAAAATAAATTTCCAGTTACTGAGACTTTGTTATCTGTGTACTTGTCTCAGACCAGGCTTTACCTGGTCCAGGTTGACTGTTTGGCCCTTCCACCCACAGTGTAGAACCTGTTACTGGCCGAAAGTACATAATCTAATCCCATCCCCCAAAATAACCCATTACACCCCCAAAAAAGTCTGAAAATTTATGAAGTCAATTCAAGAAGAATAAGCAGCAGCAGAGTAAGCAGAGGAAGAAGAGGAAGAAGAAGAAGAAGTAATGTTAATAGCTTTTTATTAGCACAGTAACAAATGCAGACTAAAGTAACTCTCAACATATAACTAAGTAATTAAGTTGTCTCTGCCTTCAAGGACTTTGTCTTTTACTAATGCAGTGATTCCCTACCACACTGTAGTTCCACCATGCATTAGTTGAGAGGCAATCAGTGTGGTGTATAGAATTAGTACTGACATAGAATTACAAGTCCAGGATTCAAATTCCAGCTTTGCCATTTGCTACCTGTATGATCTTGGACAAGTTACAACCTCTATGATTTTCAATTTTCCCCTTTCAAATAAAATATAACTGTAATGTAATTTCACTGGATAGGGCATTTGATCTACAGTTGAGTTTGTTGTTTACTCATTTTTTGGTTGTGTCCAATGCTTCATGACCTCATTTGAGGTTTTCTTTTTTTTTTCACTTTAAACATTATTTTATTTGGTCATTTCCAAACATTATTCATTGGAAACAAAGATCATTTTCTTTTCCTCCCCCCCCACCCCCTTCCCACCACCTCTCCCATAGCCAATGCACGATTCCACTGGGTATCACATGTGTTCTTGGTTCGAACCCATTTCCGTGTTGTTGGTATTTGCATTAGACTGTTCATTTAGAGTTTGAGGTTTTCTTGGCAGAGATACTAGAGTGTTTTGTCACTTCCTTCTCCAGCTCATTTTACAAATGAGGAAACTGAGGCAAGCAAGGTCACAAGACTTGCCTAGTGTCACACAGTTAGAAAGTGTCTGAGGCCAGATTTGAACTCAGGAAGTTTTCCTGACTCCTGACCCAGCATCACCTAGTTGCCTCAGTCAAGAAGCCTGGGATTCAAATCCTGCTTCAGATACTTTCTATCTGTGTGACTTTGGATAAGTTACAGTCTATTTCCTACTTTCCTCATCTCTAAAATGATGGACTGTCATGTTTCTTCTAACTCAACAGCTCTGATCCTTTGGTCAGACCATTCCTAGGACTCTAAACACTCATCTTCAGGAAGTTAATCCCCTGAGAATAAGTTCTAACCTCAGTTAGGCTGGTCCCCTTGTGCCAGGCACATCTCACACTTAAAACCTTAGAGCCCCTAGACATATAACCAAGCTGGATCTTTGCCTTTGAGACCTCAAAATCACCTTCATACCACCATGAAATAACAGGACGATTTAACTGAGAATTCTTTAATTCATATTAAAAGAGGGTGGTAGTGCAGGTGGGTGGCTCAGTAGATTGAGAGCCAGGACCAGAGATGGGAAATCTTAGGTTCAAATCTGTCCTCAGATACTTCTCAGCTGTGCAATCCTGCACATGACTCCCACTGACTAGCCTTCCCTGCTCTTCTGCCCTGAGACCAATACACGGTACTGATTTTAAAACTGAAGGTTTAAAAAAATTCATATAGAAAAAAAATCATTTTAAATGAGAGTGCAATCAAAAGAATTAGCTGCAGTCAGTAACATTTTCCTTGACAAATGAGGGGGTTGGACTGAGATGATCTCTGCAGTCTCTTCCAGCTCTAACATTGTGCGAGTAAGTAATTAACACGTTTCCTTAAAATGTAGACTCAGCATTTGGGCAGACTCCCTACCTGCATCAAATAATTCAGACTATATTAAAACTTTTAATGCAACATTAAAGGAAAGTCCACTTGGAATAAAGAAGAATTCCATGATTTAGTAGGAAAACCTACTAAATTGCTTGGCATTCATCTTCAGTTGTACAAGGGGTCACCTTTTATTACTAATAAGTGTTCCTTTTTAAGGGTTTGGTTTTTTTTTTTTCATTCCAAACAGCATTTTTATTTTATAAATTGGTAATTATTGGAAATCTAGGTTTTTTCTTGCAGTTTTAATGAGGTTGTTATTAGTGTATTAGTAAGGAATATATTAGCAATTATCTTGCTTAATGATGTCCATAGATGGGTTCACATTTATGATCCTAATCCTCCAAGGACCACAGAAGAGAGACAGTTGTTCTAATTTGTTAAGGTACCTTTTAAATAGCATGTACTCAATAAACATTCAGGTTTTTTTGGGTTTGTTTTTTTTGTTTGTTTGTTTTTTAGGGGTGTTTTTGTTTTTGTTTTGTTTTTACTTTTTAAACCATCACCTTCTATCTTAGAATCAATATGGTGTATTGGTTCCAAGGCAGAAGAGTGGTAAGGGCTAGGCAATGGGGGTTAAGTGACTTGTCCAGGGTCACACAGTTAGGAAGTGTCTGAGGCCAAATTTGAGCCCAGGACTTCCCACCAAGGCTGACTCTCAGTCCACTGAACCACCTAGCTGCCCCCCCAAGAAACTCATATTCTAATGTGATTGATCAAAATGTATACAGAGAAATAATACAAAATATATACAAAATAATGTCAGGATGGAAAGGCAAGGAAAATTAGGGGAATCAGAAGAGATTTATTTTAGAAGGTCATTCTTGAAATCAACCTTGAAGAAAGGCAAGAATTCTCCAAGGTAGAGGTAACAAGGCAGTTTATTCTAGGCATAGGTTGGAGCAGAGAATTGGATAAAAGAAGAGAATCAAGGAAGAAGCTAAGTTGCTCAGTGATCAGAGAGGCAGGTCTAAAGATATGAGGTCGTAGGTTCAAATTTGATCTCAGATACTTTCTAGCTGGGTGACCTTGAGCAAATTACTTAACTCCAACTGTCTAGCCTTTTCTACTTTTCTGCCTTGGAAGCAGTGCACAGTATTGATTCTAAGACAGAGGGTAAGGGTATGTGTGGGGTGGGGGGGAGAGAAAGAGAGGGAGAAGGAGGGAGAGGGAGAGAGAGAGAAAGAGAGAGAGGGAGAGGGAGGGAAGGGGGAGTGGAAGGGAGGGGGAGAGAGAGAGAGAAAGGGAGGGAGGGGGAGAGGGAGGGAGAAAGAGAGAGGGAGAGAGAATCAATTAATTTGCATGTATGAGGAAAAATAAGACAATATGGAGGAATGGATCTGGGACATAGGAGAACTCAGTTCTAATCCTGACCTTGCCAACAACTTGCCACGTGGCCTCTGGCCTATTGTACCTCTTTTGGACAAACTAATAGGTCACCTAAGTCCCTGAATATGAGTTTAAAGGTAGGCTTTGGGCTACTTCTCTAGACTGATTCATCTTCATGAATTCCATGTTCCAACAAAACTGGACTATTATTGTTCCCATAATTCAGCACGTGATTTCCCACCTCTGTGCCTTTACCTATATTTCCAAAAGTCCTGGCTTCATTTAAGATTATGCATATGTCATCTTCTATGAAAGAACTTTCTTGAGCTCCCTAGATGACAGTGCCTTCTGCTCCCTCTAAAAATAATCAGGGATATATTTAAATATTTATATTATATCTCCATTCAACCAAGAACAACAAAAATGAGGAGGAGGAGGAGAAAGAGAAGGAGAAAGAAAGAAGGAGGAGGAGAAAAAGAAGAAAACATTAGGATAAAAAAGAGGAGGAAAGGAAAAGAAAGAGAAGGAAGAGGAAGATATAGAGAGTGAGCTTGTAATTTCCTGATATTGGGAAATATCATGTGGGAAAACTTCTCTACCAATGTAGCACAATCCTTTTTTTTTTTCACTTTATAGACTTTGCATTTACTAGGGCATTGAAAGCTTAAGTGACTTGTCCAGTGTCAAAGTCATTATTTATCAGAAATGGGCTTCCAAGGTCAGCTTTCTATTCATTATGCCACAAATGATTTCCAAGGCGCTTTCCTTTACATTTTTCCATTGATCCTCATGGCCTACCTTATGGTAGGAGCTATCATTACCCCATTTTTACAAATACAGAAAATGAAACTGAGAGAAGATAATTGCTTTGCCCAAGGTCACAAAGCTAGTAAGTGCCTGCAACCACAATTGAACTCAGGTCTGTCTAATTCAGCCCCATGCTATTTCTACTATTTCAAGTTGGCTCTAGAATGCATCCTCAGCCTCTAATAAAAGATTGTTGTTTTTTGGGTTTTGTTTTCTCATTTTGTTTCTGTCTCACCAGCACTGGGCATAGTGCCTTGAATGTAGTAAGAACTTAACAAATTTATGTTGAATCACATTGATTAGATTTCACTAGATCTTGGGTTCTTCGTGTTAAAAAAATACACACACACACACACCTTACATTCTGTCTTAGAATCAATACTATGTATTGGCTCCAAGGCAGAAAAGTAGTAAAGGCAAGGCAATTGGGGTTGTGACTTGCCCAGAGTCATGCAACTAGGAAGTGTCCAAGGTCAAATTTGAACCCAGGACCTCCTGTCTCTAGGCCTAGCTCTCAATCCACTGAGTCACCTTACTGTCTTCCAGTTTTAAAAGAATTTTTAAAAGAATTTGGATGAGAGGATTTCTAAGACACTCCTAACTCAAAAACACTTTGTTGCAGCACAAGGATTTTTCTTAGAGAATAAGAAGAATTCCATTTGTCTTTCTGCTATACTTCTTTAGAGAGTCTCCTTAAACCAAAGGATGAAACTAGAGATACAATTGGCACCTTAGCACATTGGAAACCTGCTCAAAAGGCAACATTCAAAGAGTTCTCTGAAAACTTACAAGGACAGCCTTGAATACTGTCCCTGAATTGTCCTTCAATGGCTGTTGGAAGAATTGAGTCATCCTTGCTCAAGGATCCTTTAGAGAAAAATGCTTTAAAAGGAATGAAAATCAGTTGTGAATGTCTGTTCTTTTCAGTGCATAGGCTTTTATGTCAGCTAGAGGAATATATGAACATGTGGAATTGCAACTATTACCCCCATGTTATGGGGGATGGGAAATATACATATATGTATATATACATATATATGACTTTTGGATTTGGTTAGATAGATGGACAAAGAGATACACAGATACAAAGAAAGAGAGAGGAAAAGAGAGAGAGGAATGGATGGAATGGATAGATAGATAGATAGATAGATAGATAGATAGATAGATAGATAAAGGGATGGATGGATAGACAGATGGATAGATAGATGGATAGACAGACAGATGGATAGATAGATAGATAGATAGATAGATAGATAGATAGATAGATAGATAGATAGATAGATAGATAGAGATAGATAGATAGATAGATAGATAGATAGATAGATAGATAGATAGATAGATAGATAGATGGAATCCAGAAATCACAGTTTGGGTGATCATCCTCAAAGGTCACTGATCCCTGTCTTTAGACATGTATAAGAGTCTAGGCTATGAATAGTACCCCAAAGAGGAAGGCTTGGGGTTTTTGTTGCTATATCTTGTATGTCTTTAAATAAGACCTCATTTGGGGTGGGGGGGAGTTTTCTTATTTGCTTGTGAAGTATCTTTGATGAGCCAGGATTTGAGCTCTGGTCTTTGCTAGTCAGCCTGTAACCTCTAGGGCCATGACAGTATGATGGTTCTCTCTGCTCTTCTCCGGTGTAGCTCAGCCTTATACTGCCTATGTAGTTAAGTAGTGTTGCTGTTTTAAAGGCTCTGTTCATGGCCCTCAAGCTGTCTAGGTAGTGTTTTAAAAATTCAGCTAATAAACAGTATATACTCAACATTTTGTGTTGAGGTTTTTGGGGAGTTTTTAATTTCTTGTTATTTGTGTACTCTTACTTCTAATAAGACTGAACAACAAATCAGTGGACAGAGGGATTATTGAAGATTTATTTCATGCATCAAATTTGTGATCCTTTGTCTGACATTTAAAGCTCCACTCCACTTGACCCCTCCTATCTTTCTAGTCTTCTAACACAATGATGATCAGAAGAAGCATTAGTGGAGCACCCATTCAGTGCCAGGCACTATGCTAAGTGCTTTATAAATATTGCTTCATTTAATACTCACAATAATCTCCCCCTCCAAAAACTTTATGACCCAGCTCTAGAACAATTGCTAGCTAAACACCTCTTGAATGATACCACAGGGGTTGGTCATCTGTGCCAACCCTTGTCTTTTGTCTGCCATCACAATGTAAGCACATTTTGAGTAGGAATTATTTCATTCTTTGTTTTTCTGTCTTTAGAGTATGACATCTAGCAAATAGTAGGTGATTAATAAATACTTTTTAAAAACATAAATTACCTTCTAGCTTAGAATCAATATTGTATATTGGTTCCAAGGCAGAAGAGTGGTAAGGGGTGGGCAATGGGTATTAAATGACTTGCCCAGGGTCACACAGCTAGGAAATGTATAAAGCTAGATTTGGACCCAGAACCTCCCATGTCTGGGACTGTCTTTCAATCTACTATGTCACCTAAATGTCCCCAATAAATACCTTTTGATTGGTTGATTGTCATTAAGACTCATCTTGAATTCTTTCTTCAGGAATCGCCTGTCTTTTCCAGGTTCAACCTTGATTTCAAAAGGAAAGTTGCCATTTCTAGAATTTCCAAGAGATAGTTATGGACTCATAGACCAACAAAGGCAGAGAGTAAAAAAAGGGTACCTAATATTCTAACATGAATCAGTTATGGAACAGGAAGTTTACTCCCACACAAAAAAGGAATGATAAGCAATCAAGCTATACAGTATTAGAAAATCCAGTAACTCGTCCTTACTGTCACAATTGGTCGAGAGGCTAATGACTTCAAATAATTTCTTTGCAAGGCTGCTAATTAGCCATTATACATTTCACCTCCACTGCACAATCTGGTCTCACACCAAAAGGGATCTTCTTTCTGATGGTCTTGGTTTCTCCCTAATGGCAACTCTTTCTATGTCTCCAATCTACTCCCATTCCTGCTATCTCCCCAACTCCTCCAACAAATATTGCTTTGTACCAACACTCAAAGGCCTTCCAAATTCTTCAACACAAGGTCATTGCTAAAGAAAGAAAATGCCCAAGAGAAGCAGAGGCATCCAGGGGTTTTGGCACAAGTCTGGTTAGTTGAATCTCTAATACATGTTGGAAGTAACATCTCCCTGTTGCCATTTTGTGGGAGCAGAGATGGGCTTCTTTCTCTACCTCTGACTGAAAACACATCTTTTGGCCTAGAAACCCTAAGTCAAGAAGGTCACAAGCCAGAAGCTCTCTCTTCCCAATATGTCTGGTGTCTCAGATTATTAGCTTTCCTTTTGGTTTAGCAAACAGTCATAGGGGATTCAACCCAGTGATAGGTCTTATATCAGCATTGGCAATTCAATTAAATAAACATTTATCAAGCATTGAGAAAAGAGCTAGAGATACAAATAAGTATTAAAAAGATTGTCCCTGCCCTTAAGGAGGATATCTATATATGCTCAAGTTTCTATCAGGATTGGTCTACTAAGGATGGGCAGATAACATCTGCCCATGATCCAAAGGACATGCTACTTAGCCAAATGGCCTATTTGCTAATCTTTGAGAATAATATTTTACCTTCAATATTAGTGCCTTTGCATTGACTGATCTCTGTGCCTGGAATGCTCTCACTCCTTACCCCCATCTTTTAGAAACCTTGACTTCCCTCAAAACTTAACACAAGAGTCATCTTCTGGAAGAGACATTTCCTGGTCCCTCTTCCTTTAAGATGCTAGAGCTGATATTCAAAATTCTTTATTATATCATGAAGGACAATGGAGCCTATGGATTCCTTCTTAGAATAATGGATTTAAATGCATACAATAAAATGCAGAAAATTACAAAGGAAATCAATTCTATTGAAATATAGTTATTGAGATTTTTCTTTCAAAGTTCATAGACTCCAGGCTAAGAATTCCTGTGCCAGTAGAGTTCTCTGCACAATCTGTATGTATCTTGTATATGCTGTGTCTTTCCCATTAGAATGGAAGCTCCTTGAGGTCAGGGACTGATTTTCCATTTTCTTTGTATTCTCAGAACTTAGCATAGAATAAGTGTTCAATAAACATATTTTGATTGAGCAAAATCGGTAGGTTTTGCTAGTTAGCATGTTTGCCAACAAGTATTGTATATAGACAGGGAACTTGACCCAGAACTGAATAGTTATAGGAAATGGGGTTAGGTAGGTGGCACAGTGTGTAGAGCACCAGAACTAGAGTCAGGAAGACTGTGTGATCCTGGGCAAGTCACTTAACACTTTGCCTCAGTTTCCTCAGCTATAAAAATGAACTAGAGAAGGAAATAGCAAACCATTCCAATATCTTTGCCAAGAAAATCTCAAATGGGGTCATGAAGAGTCAGATAGGATTGAACTAATGAATATATAGACTGTATTTTATGGAATTGTGCTGGGTTCCTAATGACCCCAAGCTTATCCCCAAAGCAATCCCTTTTTAAATAGTAATGTTCTTCCAGTGATTCTTTTGGTTTTAAATCTTGAACTCATAGACTCTGGGAATAATTTAAAATACAGGTGACCCAAAAGATAATAAGGAGGGGCATGGTGGATATAAACAGACTACAAACAGACTACTATCAATGCATAACTAAACAAACATTTATTTAATAATCTATTATGTGCCAGGAATTGAATATAGAAAATAATACAAAAATAAAGTAGTCTATCTGTAAGAAGCATCCATTCTATCAGGGAAATAACATGTGCTAAATACATAGTAGATAAATAATGCTAATTAAGAATAGCACAGGGGAAGTCACATAAAGGCAGAGATCAAAGAACTATGGATTTAGACCTGAGGCTGTAAGACCCTGGACAAGTCACTTAACTTGCTATCTGCCTCAGATTTTTAAGATAAATGCACCCGCCTCCCAGAGTTGTTTTGAGAATCAAGAGTAATATTTGTAAAGTGCTTAGTACAAGCTTGTCACAATTAATAAATTAATTATTGTCACAATAAATTAATTAATTAACAATTAATAATTGCTTGTTCTCTTCCTTCCCCCAGGTTATAATTAGATAGCATCTAGTATAAGACCAGAAAAGGTGGGGGGTGTCAGTCATGTAGTGAGAGCAGGGTATAATTGATGGACAGTCTGTGTCCTCCATTATTTTCAACTCAGTATCAGGATCTCCAGGGGAAGGCCCTTGGTTTATTAAGTAGATAGCCTGGGGTGAATTACTGAGAGGTCATGCACCAGACATGCACAGGATTGGAGGGCATGACTGGGTTGTGATCTGCTCTGTCCCCACATCAGTGAGATTCTGAGAAGCACGGAAGTACCATAAAGACTACCAGCTGATGGAAGTAATCAATTTAGTCATGGCGACTAACTAAAGTAATAGTTAGCTATGAACAACTTCCCACTGGCATGAATATAGTGAGTTCTAAAATGCATACATTTTTGCAATGATTTTGTCATTTGTAATTTTTGCTTTTGAGTTGCTTTTTTCCAACCACAACAGACAATAGAGAGTTTTTTGAGTCAATTATGTTTCTTTCTACAGAAACCTCTCTTCCCCCCAAAAATGGAAGTGTGGGATATCATAGTAATTAAAACATGACTTATGAAGTTGTATCCCCCCACAGCTATCCAAGTTATATTACTGAAACACAGATCTGATTGTGTCATCCCCTGACTCAATCAATTCCTGTGGCTCCCAATTACCCCTAGGATCAAATACAAATTCCTCTATCAGCAATTTAAAGTACATTATAATCTGACACCATTCTTCCTACAGAACTTTATTTTACATTACTGCTCTTGTTGTTCATCCTTCATTTGCAAAGAGAATCAATGAATCATAGAGTGATATCTCGATTTGCTCTTGAATTGGATTAAAGTGAATCAGAGTTGTAGAAAGTCATCAGCCTCACTCTCCCTTCCAGAGTCATCAAAGTCCAGTGGCAAGACAAAAGGGAGGATTTTTTTTTAACTGATCTTCAACACACTCTTCAATCTCACCTCACCACCACTTTTTAGATTCTGTCAAAGCTCTGCTCACCTGAAGCCTTTTCTGGTCTTCAAGGTTGTGAGAACCCTACCTCGGGTTACCTTGAATTTTTTCTGCATATTTTGCATATATGTGTATGAATTTATGTTGTCTTCTGTAGAAAGTAAGTTTCTTGAGGGCAGGTACCATTCCATTTTGCTAGCTTCAGGCACTTACTAGCTGTGTAAGTTTCAGTAAGTCACTTAATTTATTTTTGCACCAGTTTTCACATCTGTAAAATGGGGGTATAAATAAGACCTATCTTTTGGGGTTATAGTGAGAATCAAATCACATGATATCTATAAAGCACCTTGCACATCTTAAAGAATAACATAAATGTTTTTTATTAAAGTTGAGTCTTTCATTCCCGTGATTCTTCATATATAAATATATGTATATATACATATATATTTTTCCATAGTCTCCTATATCCTTATGATTCTTCACATGAAAAATAATGGGGATTTTGGAGATTATAGAAAAATGCATTTGTATACATAGTATATCTCCATATATTTTATAAAAATTCCATAGAACTCTAGCTACCATTCTTCCAGACACTCATCACTAAATCTTATAACATATTTGTCTGAGAGCTGGGGGGCATTTTAGCATTAAGAAAAGTACTGCATTGCCTAGGACATGAGTAGATTTTTCTGGCTAGATCTCAGAGGATTATTGCCTTTAGAATATCCTTCCCAAGTATCTTATTAAAGAAACATAGTCTGCTTCAATTTAAGTGGCTTCTTTGGTTTTTCCCTCTCCAGGTTGGTAAATTTCCCAATGGATATCTCTGCCAGTTTACAAAAATTTCTGTCTCCAAATCCACAGATCACTGATAATGATACTCGGTATCTCCAATGCCTAAGACACCTCTTTAATTTTCCATCAAATAAGAAACCACTCCTCCAAGACATTTCAAATCTTCAAGTGATATTGTTGGAGCTTTCTTTGCTGGATTGTCAGTAGCAAAAAATATCTAGTTTATTTATTAGGTTATTTCCCAGAGTAGAATGATACTGGACCAAATGCCTCTATAGCAGTCCTACCCGGTGAATGAACAAAAGTTTTCTACCACTTGTAGATGGCTATAAAGAAAGTGTCTTTTTGGAGCTTTGAACCTCCTTATTCTCAGTATGCTTTTTTCCCCCAAGAATACTCCCATATAAAAGAACTGGTCTAGTCTGCATAGAATTTGGAAGCAATTTCCCCTGGCTTTCAGTAACATATCTCAAGTCCAAAAATCTGTCCTTTGCATCAGGAGGTTCCCATCTAAAAATGTCACCATTGGTATCTGAGGAAGACTGAAGCAGGTAGGTGGCACCGTAGATAGAGGACAGGGCTTAGACACAGAAAAGATCTGAATTCAAATCTTTCCTAAGATCTTGGAAAATCATTTATCCTCTCTCAATCACGACTTCCTCATCTATAAAATGAAGGGGTTGCACCAGATGGCTTTCAAGATCCCTTCCAGCATTCTTTCCACTGAACCATGTTTTTCTGTTATTTAAGGGTGGGACAATTCCAACAGCTAACATCTGTAATTGAAGAATGAGTGCTTCAAAGGGATTTCTTAAGTCACTTTAAGAAAGCAGAGTGAAATGAACACAATTGGAGAACACAAGCCCCTACTATATTCATAAAATAAGAAGTCATATATTGGTCAATGTGCCTTTAGATCGTGAGAGACAAAGCACTAACATTTCGAGACAAAACTCAAAGTTCTCTTTCAACCTTCTCCATCAAGTGAAAAAACAAATAAGTTGAACTAAATACTATGAAATATAATTATAGTCCTAGAGAACAGCTCAGTCGAACCATATCTATAATTTGCTGCCTTAACACACTAAATAGCCTGGAAGATGTTCAGATGTTTTCACGGCAAGTGGCACAAGCCCTTTTCTCGAGTCCAAGTCCTTATGAGACCACAGAATGTGACCACAGCACAAATAACTGGGGCGCTCTGTCTGCTTTCACAACTAGTACTGATCCCCACTGTTGCTGTGATCATGAGGCCATGCCCATCTATGGCTGAAATCAGCTGGGCTTCAATCAGTTGCATACACAGACTTGGATTTTAAATAATAGAGTTAGAGGCAGAAGTTTTGGAGAAATCATTGAGTCCTGCTCACTTTGTTTTATATATGTGTGTGTCTGTGTGTTCACATATATGATACAATATTGTTATGACTAAAATCCTTTAAGGATGATTATTCATATGCCCACTGAAATGAGAGATTGGGGAATGTATGAATACTTATATGACTATATAATATATATATATAATAAAATATACCTATATACTGTAAGAAGATAATTAGACTGATGACTGGGGTTTGACTGAACCCAGTCTAGGGTGATGATAAATCTTCTTAGGCCCAGAGAGCAAAATGACTATTCTCTGTTTAAAAATCAATGTACACACACTCTGACTCTAGCTGTTTCACATTAACAGATTTATGGATGAGAATAGTGTGGATTGGGTACTGGGTTCAGGACTAGGAGATTCCCTAACATTAACAAATCTACCTTTTCCTATACCACTGACCTTGCAAAAGGACTCTTTGCCCCCCAACAAATGTTGGGGTTACACTCACTGCCCCACTACCTAGAATTCCCATTTCCCTTTCTTACTACCTAGGCTAAGTCTTTACTTAGAATTGAGTCTTTACTGAAAAGCCAGAGATAGTAGATGAGTCAGAAGATGGTGTCAATAGTGACCTAGTCACCCCAGTGTTGGCAAAGTCCACCAAGGTCACTCAGCAGTTCAAGTCACTGTCAAAACTAGGTTTTCTTGAATGTTCTTGAGATGTTGTTTCAGTGTCTGGGAGTGCACAGAGATCACAGGAATCACCTGATATGATCTGGATGGGTTTTCCACAGGATCAGGAGAGAGAGATCAATAACAGGAGAGCGCTGGGTTTTGGAGCTGTTTTCCTCTCCAGAGCTCAAAACCCCCCTTCTCGATGACCATCACTCAGAATTCTCCTCAGGATTCCAAGCCAACTTTCTTCTGTATTTCCTGGTTTACTTCATTTCATCAAACCTCTGTGTCTCCACTCTGGTCCATTACCTTTTCCCCCAAATCCCTCTTATCAGTGTGTGTGTATGTATATATATTATATATAATATATATATAGAGAGAGAGAGAGACAGAGAGAGAGACACAGAGAGACAGAGAGACAGAGACAGAGAGAAAGGAGAGACAGAGACAGAGACAGAGAGACAGAGAGAGGGAGAGAGAGAGACCCAGAGAGGTTATTCAATATTATAGAATTAGTAAAATTAGTAAAAAGAATTAGTAAAAGAAGGATGAGGACTGAATCACAGATTCTTAGGGGCAGTGTTGTACAGTGGGGAGTGTGCTGAAGTTGGGAACAGAGGATCTAACTTCAATTTCTACATTATTACCTACTTATATGATCATGGGCAAGTCACAACCTGTGGGTCTTTGTTTCTCAACTGTAAAATGAGAGGGTTGGTCTGAATGTTCTCTAGGTCTATATTATCCTGGGACATTTTTTCCACTAGACCATACTGACTGTCTATATTAGGAGCAATTATTCCATGCTCCATCTTGGAATAGCAGAGAGTATATTTATACCATTACTGAAAATTGCAGAGTCTCAGATTTTTGAAGGGACCTCAGTAATCTTCTAGTCTAACCAATACTTAAAAAAAAATATATCTCTGCCACATACTCAACAAGTGGGTATCTAGCCTTTGATGTAAGATGTTCAATGAGAGACAACCCACCCAGGCAACCTCCTTCATTTCTGGATAGCTTTAATTGGTTGGAATTTTTTCTCAACAACATGTCTAGATTTGCCCTTTGGCAGCTTGTGCCCAGTGCTTCTAGTTTAGCCCTGAAATTACCAAGCAGAACAAGTCACAGAATCACCATATTTTCAGAGCTTGATGGCCACTGAAAAAGCAATCTTCTCTATAAGTGATTATCCAGCCTTCTTGTGAAGATGTCCAACAGCAGGAAACATACTACTTCCTGAAGCAACTGATTCCACTTTTGGATAGTTCACATCATCATTCTTTCTAGTTGAATCTGGGGCACCCATCTACCCACTTCCTTCCTCAAACACCACCAACATCTCTTACCCTAAGTTTCTGAAATGCCTTGGATACGCCTTTAACAAAATTTATATTTTCACCCTCTGAAAAGGGTTTTTTCCCAGTCCCCCTTCATCTTGGTACCTTCCCCTGAGATAACTCCAAGTTATTCAGTATATGTTTTGTTTGTATGATGCTGTCTGCATACTTTGCCTCCCCCATACCCCAACACACTCACAAACCACTCTCCCATTTAGACTATGGGTTCCATAAGAGCAGGGACTGTTTATTCCTTTCTTTGGATTCTGAGTCATTGGCCAATGCTTGGCACATAGTGGATGTATAATAAGTGATTTTTGAATTTACATTAAATTTGTAAACTTTGTATGAGTTGTTTAAATATTTGAATATTCTGTATTTTGATTCATACAAATACTATCTCCCTGATAGAATAATAAATTCTTTAAGGGTATTTTTTTGTCTTTGTATCCCAAATACCTATCATTCAGTCAATACTTATGTATTCTCCTCTTTTTCTCCTTCTCTTCTTCCATCTTATGATGTTGAGATTTCAAGTGATCAATTTATCTCCTCCTCCTCCTCTTTCTCCTCCTCCCCCTCCCTCTTCTTCTTCTTCTCCTCCTCCTCCTCCTTCTCTTCCTCCTTCTTTCTTCTTCTTCTTCTTCTTCTTCTTCTTCTTCTTCTTCTTCTTCTTCTTCTTCTTCTTCTTCTTCTTCTTCTTCTTCTTCTTCTTCTTCTTCTTCTTCTTCTTCTTCTTCTTCTTCTTCTTCTTCTTCTTCTTCTTCTTCTTCTTCTCCTTCCTCCCCTCCTCTTCCTTCCACTATTCTTCTCTTTCTCCTCTTTTTCCTCTTCTTCTCCTCTTCTTGTTCTTGTTCCTTCTTGTTTTTGTTCTTATTCCTCTGCCCTTTCCTCCCTCTCCTCCATTTCTTTCTGCCTTTTCTGCTGCTGCTTTTCACTTCCATCCTTCTCTTGCTAGTACTCATTACCATTGTCAGTGTTGCTGCTGCTTTTTCTGTTGTTGTCATTATAATTGAAATGCTTTAAGGTTAATTATTCACATGCAAACTGAAATAAAAAAACTAGGGAATATTTAGCTGCATGCTCAAATGTTTCAGCTTCTACTGCACTATTAATATCATCTCTCCTGCCAACACACAGAAATAATTCTTTAACTTTACTAGAAAATTTCATTCTTCTTAGTTTTATTAACTTGTAGAATCTTTCCACAATGAGTCATATCATGCTGAGGTCAGTCAATTGCATTCTGCTACAAAAAAAATAATAATTTTTATCCTCTTTGATTGCAATGAAAACACAGGCTTGAACTGGTCGGTAAAATGTAAAGAGCCATTTAGGTTTTAGCCCCTCCAATTCATTGAGGAGGACTGGATTCTGGATCTTTGTCAAGATACTCTTCAATTTAGAATCCAACATTATAAAGTGAGAGAAAGATGTTTCTTTTACCCTTGGTCCTTATATTTTATTCTCTAAAAGAATCTACTTTCTTTGACCAGAAGATTTAGAATTTGATCTGGAGAGAACCTCGGAAGGGTCATCTAATGAAAACTCTAATCATGTAGATGAGAAAATAGGGGCATTGAAAGATGAAGTGATTTACCTAAAGTTACACAGATAGTAGGTATGAGACTGGATTCCAACCCAGACCCCAGACTCCAAATCTAGCACTCTTTCCATTGTACCACAAAATTACAGTTTATTGAGAGGCAAGGTCTAGATTTTCTTTCTTTTTTATCTGGTCTAATTAGATACCTCAGAGAGAGGTTTTGATATCCCATAGTCCTCCATCCTGGAGTCCTTTCTACTCATTTATAGAATATTCAACTGGACATCTCACTCTAATTTATTCCCATTTGATTTCATATTACTCTCCATTATATACTCAACACTATAGCCAGATCAGTCTGCTGGTCTTCTTTCTGCTTCCCAAATTTGACATGTCATCTTCTGCATGCATACACTAATACACTCCATCCTCAATCAATTCATTGCACCTCTTCACCACCATATTTTAGAATCCTTATCTTTCTTCAGGGCAGCTAGGTGGCACAGTGAATAAAGTGCCAGGAGTCAAGAAGACTCATCTTCCTAAGTTAAAATCCAAATCTCAGACTGTCACTTAACTTAATCTCAGTTTCCTCATCTGTAAAATGTTCTGCAGAAAACAATGGAAAACCACTCCATCATCTTCCCCCCCCCAAAAAAAAAAACAACAAAATATGGGGGCAGCTGGGTGGCTCAGTGTATTGAGATCCAGGCCTAGATATGGGAGGTCCTATGTTCAAATCTGGCCTCAGACACTTCCCAGCTGTGTGACCCTGGGCAAGTCACTTGACCCCCTATTGCCTATCCATTAACACTCTTCTGCCTTGGACTCAATACATGGTATTGATTCTAAGATGGAAGGTAAGGGTTTAAAAAAAGAGAAAACCCCAAAATGAGGTTACAAAGAATTATATATCATGAACAAGAACAACTATATCTTCCTTCAAAGGCTCAGCCCAGGTGCCAAATCCCTATGAAGTTTTTTCCTCATTCCTTACCTCCTAATTGATCTTCCCCAAATTGTCCTAAACCTCTTTCTCTAATCATGGCATTTTAAAGTCCTACAATAGACTGTAAGCTCCCTGAGGGCAAGGCCTATTCTTTTTGTCTGGATGTACAGAGTGGTTCTCAGAGGTATTGCTAGGTGATGCAGTAAAAAGAGCAGAGGGCATGGAGTCAAGAAGACATCTTCCTAAGTTCAAATCTGGTCTCAGACACTAGCTGTATGACTCTGGACAAGTCACTTAATCCTGTTTGCCTCAGTTTCCTCATCTATACAATGAGCTAAAGAAGGAAATGGCAAAACACTCTGGTATTTTTGCCAATAAAACATCAAATTTGACAAAGAGTCAAATATGACTGAACAACAAAAAATTGCATATAGTATATTCTGTTTATTTTCTCTAGACTTCATGTCTAGTATACATTACCAACTATATCATGCTGCCTCTAAAAAAAAAATTTTAAATACGTAAGATCTGGGTTTGTTTATTTCTTGAAATGTTCGTGATAATGTTTTACTCTGTGTGTCTCAGTCAATTTAACTGCCTTAGAAGAGGTAATGTTCTATGGCACACTTCTATGCCCAAGCATCTGGGCACAGTATCAAGTTCCAAAATGTACCACTCCAAAAAAATCATAAATGTATAGCATTTTCACAGTTAGAATGTATCATTTGGAATCTTTGAGTCATGTTTGTTGGTAGTTGTTTATTCAAATGACCTAATTTTTATTTCTAAGTGGAAATGTGACAATCTTTATATACACAGATTTATGTCTCAGGGCCACCTCTTCCAGGTTCCATAATTATTTTGTCAAGAATTGAAAAATTTCCCTCTTTCTTCTGGCAGACTGCCCAAAAGTTTGGATCAATACCTACCATCTTTAACAATGTCACTGAGCTAGGTAAGTGGAAACTTGGTCCATGAAAAGGTATTCCTTGTCTGATGAGTGAAATGCAGGGAAGAAAAAATTCACCTTTCCCTTTAGTAAACATAAAACCACAACAATACAGATAATCATAATGTTACCCATTGACTGAAGGCCTTAAAATGGATTTCCTTCTCTTTTTTTGAATTACTTTTTTATATTTTTGGTGTGTTTAAGCCCTTAATGATCAATAAATATGTGCTTTTCTTTTTCCCCAAAGTATCCATTTGAGGTGCTGTTTTGAAAGCAAGTGAAAGTCCTTCTTTAATTCTGTCTCTTAAATAAAAAATCTAATCTTGATCATTATTTTGTATGGAAGTTCAACTTAATGACATGACTGTGTGTTTTCTCAAATCGAAGAAATTGTTCTTTTAAAAAATAAATAGTATTTGGTATAAAAAATAATTCTCAAAAATAACCCAAATTGTATGTAGTCCATCTTCATTTGAAATATATATATATATATATATATATATAACAAACTACAAACTATTTAAACAAACTAACAAAGCAATGTATGTGAGTACAATATGGGCATGCATACATTTCAATCAGTTAAACAATAAGTATATAAAACACCTGCTTTGTTCCAGGCACTGTACTAAATACTAGAAATGCAAAGAAAGGCAAAAGAGAAAAGTTCCTGCCCTCAATGAGTTCATAGTCTAATGTATGTTCCATGAATGTGCAAATATAAAAATGTGATTATGTGTGCATGCCTCTACATGTGTGTCTTTATATGCCTAAATGTCTATTGTATATCCTTCCATGCATGAATATATTTGTGTGTGTATATATATGCATATGAAAATATATTTTATACAATTCATAATTTTATACAATGATAAAATGCAATACTTTTACATAATTTATACAAACTTTTATATAACATTTTACACAATAAAATATACATTTATACAATGTATATGTATGCATGTGCAAGCATGTTTTTCTGCATGTTTTTCGGTGTTTATGTGTGTATATGTATATTTTGGTGCATGTTGGGTAAAATGAAATGTCATGTATATATATTTACTATGTTATGTTAAAATACCTGAATAGAAACTATTTCTATGCAGGCAGGTAGGTGGCTTGTTGAAAGCCAGACCTAGAGATAGGATCTCTTGTATTCAAATTTAGCCTCAGATACTTCCTAGCTGTGTGACCTGTAGTCAAGTCAGATTCTAATCTCATAGACCCAAGAGAAGTCACTTAACCCAGGTTGCCCAGCCCTTAGCTCTCTTCTGCTTTGGAACCCATAATCAGTATTGATTCTAAAATAGAAGATAAAAGTTTTATGACAAGAAACTGGTACTGTGATTACCTTGATAGAGGGAACTCCCAGATTAGGAAACTCCCTCTACCCATGTGAGTCAGCACCTTCTCTGCCACTTAGACTCATGGACAGATAGATGCCAAGATATCAAGTGACGTGCCCAAGGTGGTGTCATTATGGACATTTTTGAGCAAGTGTGTGTGAGTGCATTGGGAGTGTAGAGATACCCATTTCTGTGCACATGGGTGTCTGAACCTATGTGTCTGAGTATGTGGATCAAGTCCTGGCTGGCAAGACTTGGCTTTTGCCATCGTTGGCTCTGTTTATGCCAACTCATCACAGGTGCTTCCCACAAGAGTCAAATATCACCTCTGTTAGTTTGAAGTACCAAAACATGCCAAGAAATTGACAACCCCAAAAGATGTATTTCCTCCACGGCTTCAGCCTACTGAACAACCCAATTGTTGAATAACAGCACCGGAACTGGGATGAGGTGGCAATCTCATATGATCCCCTTCCACCAGCCAGCCCTCCTGACTTGTTTAAAATACCTTTGTCTTGGGAGAGTCTTGACTATGAAAACTCAACATATTTCTTCTCTAGAAGCCTAGAGAAAACAACTTGGAGCTGTATTGTGCCTATGACAATTGGCATTTACATAATAGCCAAAATTTTGCAAGGTTCTTTCTTTATATTACCTGATTTGAGAAGCAAAATAAGCCTGAGAGGCATGAGGTCATTGACTTAATAGTGTAGCAGAGCCAGGATTTGAACTCAAACCCAGCATCCCCTTTCCACTATACCATGCCTCTGTTATATGCCATCTGGCCATGCCTAGACAAGTTTGTTTTATTCAAACTAGCAAAACCTAGTTAGGTGTCCATGTTAGAGATGGCTGCTGGGGGCCAAAAACGACAAAGAAGGGTAAGCAGAAAGGCCATACAGAATCTTAAACTACTTCCTAAGCTAGAAAAGGCTCATTTTTTTAACTCTAGCTATCACCACTATAGGAAGACCTAAGCCCTGCCTGACTTAAATTAATAAATGCATAAAAATATTATTTTAATGGCAAATGTAACCATTCATCACAGCATAAGTAACTGTGCCTGGGAATAAATAAGCATTTATAATTTCCTGAAATCTGCTCTGACCACCAACCATTTGAGAGTTTACATTAAAATTAGAAAAATTTGGAGACTGAACTCATCTTGAATTGATCTGAATGATGGTAGTGAGTCTGAAAGTTCCCTCCCAGTTCTGAGACACTCACTGCCTTCTTTGAAAAGTGAGAGAAAACATTTGGGAAAATAGCAGGAAACTAGTCTCAAAGAGACAGGCAGATGGAGACACAGAGGGACATAGACAGACAGGGAGAAGCAGAGACAGAGACAGACACAAACAGTCAGACAGACAGAGATTGAGAAGAGAGGGCAGAAAATAAGGGGGGAGGAGACAGAAACAAGACAAGATAGAGCAGATTGACAGAGAAAAAGAGGAGATAGAAAGAAGACAGGGACAAAAATAAGAAGAGATTGGGCCACAGAAGTAGTGGAGAGGGAGAAAGAGGGGGGAGGGAGAGAAAAAGAGAAAGGGACAGAGACAGAGACAGAGAGAGACAGAGAAAGAGACAGAGACAGAGCCAGACAGAGAGAGAGAGAGAGAGAGAGAGAGAGAGAGAGATCCTCATTTCCTCATTTTATTTCATTCCATTTTATTGCATTACCATCAGCATGAAAGCAGAAGTCACCAACGTCACACCCTGAAATGTATGAAATGGAAATTAGGAAAATGTCATTGCTACTCATCTGTTCCTATGACTAAGGAAATCTCTCTAGAATATCTGTTTGCTATCAAGCCAGGAGGCTTTACATGGATGCACTAAATAGTATACAAAGAACAGTAAATAGGCATTAGTGATGAGTTGACCCTATGTCCTCATATACCCCAAATTTTATTTCATCTCCCTAAAATACCCACTTAAATTGATGCCCAAAGAAATATCATTTGTTTTTTGCGTGGGAAAACTAGATATCTAATGCTTCAAGAAAGATATTGCCTGATAAGACTATGGGATGTAGGAGGAAGAGCAGTGAATCTGAAGTCAGAGGAGTTGGGTTCAAATCTCAATCATTTACTATCTGTGCATCCTTGAATAAATGGATTAACGTCCCTGAGTCTCAGTTTCTTCATCTTGAAATAAGAGCATCAGATTATATGGTCTCCAAAATCCTTTGAATGTCTAAATTAATGATTCTTATAATGATAGATTATATAATATATGAATATTATATAATATAATAAATAATATTATCTAATTTGTAAAGCACTTTGAATAGATTATCTCACCTGACCCTAAGTTACTTTCCTCTCTTGGCCTCAGACTGTTTTAATCAAACAAATGATGGTACTGGATATTTATAGTCCTTTCCTTTCTAAATTTATAATCCTATCATCCTATAATAAGCATATCTGAGGCTTCCCGATCCAGCGAGAAGCCTCAAGGTAGGAAGATAGAGGAAGGATAGAAGTTCTGGATGCTGCAAGGAGGATGGCAGAGCCAAGTTAGAGATATGAGATGGCAGGAATGAGTCAGAAATCCAGGCCTTATTAATTATCAAGGAGACACAGCAGAAACTCCGATCAGTAGACTACTCAGAAGGCTTATACCCGTCCAAATATCCAAATTTAATACCACACAGGTTGGAGACATGATAGAGAGAAGAAAGTGCCTGGCCAAAGGCCAGGTCCCAGGTGGGAGAGGTAGATCAGGAAAGGAATCAAAGATGGAGCTTGGCCAAAGGCCAAGCTCCAGCAAGGACAGGCATCAGTGAGAGCTGAGATCCAAGAGAAAGAGAGGGGCGGAGCTTGCTGCGGCCCTGTATTTAATCTCTTTGATATGCAAATATACACAATACCTAGGGATGATTATCATTGGTTAACGACAAGGTATAGGTGTGGTTTCCCTTAGCCAGGTGAGCACAAAGAAACCTGTTTTCCCTCCTAACCTGGGGGAAGCTGGGGTCAAGGGTTGGAGGCTTTCCCAGCCATGCGCAAGACTGAGCATGCTCTCTTCTAAGACAATCTTTACATTGTTTCCCTTGTCCCTAGATAGGTGTGGACTGCTACAATATCTATATGAAGTAGGATATACCAGACAATTTATGAACATCACTGATCAACTATAACAACTGTTACACTTCCTAGCGGTGTGACCCTGGGCAAGTCACTTAATCCTAATTCCCTAGCCCTTACCATTCGTCTGCCTTAGAAACAATAGTATCAGTTCTAAGACAGAAGATGAGGGTTGTTTTTTTAAGAGTTTATGTTAGGGAACAACTAGGTAGACAGTGGAAAGAGCATTACACCTGGAGTGAAGAAGACTTGGGTTCAAACACTTTCTAGCTATGTGATCCTGGGCAAGTCACTTAACCTTTAGTGCCTAGCACTTGCCACTTATCTGTCTTAGAATTAAAACTAAGATAGAAGGTGAGAGTTAAAAAAAAAAAAGAATCGCTGTTATCCATGAGGGAGGCAATTAATACTCATCCCATCTCAGGATCTTTATAGCAAACTTTAAAGGGACAGTATTTATAATGGAAAGAGCACTGTTTCTGGTCTCAGATAATGTAGACATTTACTACCTGTGTCACCCTGGGTAAATCATCACCTCTCCCCAGGTCTGAGTCACCTCCTCTATACAAAGAAGGGGTTGGGCTAGATGGCCTTATTGTTTCCTTCCAGCTTTAGAGAAAGGACTCCATGAAGATCTTAGAACTCAATAAGCAATACCATACTATACTGGAAAAACTGACAGACTAAGACTGGATACTGATTTCTAACATTTATTTAGCTCTATGAACTTAGGCAAGTCAGCCAAACTTTCTGTGCCTCCATTTCCTCAGCTGTCACAAGCATAATTGTTTTATAGCTCACAGGAAGATTGTGAGGCTCAAATAAGAGAGTAAATATAGAAGATGCATTGAAAGCTTTAAGATGCAATATATTCACTGGAAGAATGCAAGGAAGAAAAATCCATAAGTTAGTAAAGTCTCCTGAGTTGCAAACAAATTGCATGAGTGACTCATGGCCAAATGCAAGCGATGGGAGATATCACCAGTGATGTTTGATACAAGCCTTATGAATCATTTATTCATTCATTCATTCATTTACCAATACAAAAATATTGCATTTGGAACCAGAGAACTAGAGTTTAAATATAGGCTCTGCTCATTTCACTCTTCATAAATGATGCCTTCTTTAGTGCAAGGAGGGGAGGGAAGGAGAAAAATACTTGGGAACTTTAATGTGACAAACAAATGAATTAAAATTCACTTGAAAAGTAAATCTCTGCTACTTACTCCCTTTGTGATCATAGATCATCACTTTCTTTCTCAAAGACAAATTTTTCCATCTGCAAAATGGGAGGGTGGCTTTAAACATGTATGGTTTCTTCTTCTAAATCCTATGATTCTGTCTATGTTGAGATCTATATACCAGAGGTATTAAATACATGACTGCATATAGTTTGCAAAATTCTGCAGTGTATCCCAAACATGTAATTGGGAAATATTTAACAAAATAACCAAAAGTATAATGACATACAGATAATATTAATTTGTGGTTTTCAAAGTCAATATGCACCTAGCAAGGATCCTTGTGCTCAGTTTAGTGGCCCCGGTTTCTGGTTGAGTTTGACAACACTGAGGAATCCAAATGCTCACCTCATGTCTCTCATGCTAAAGTCTAAGTATGTGACCTTCGGCAAATTAATTTACTCTTTTGTAATATAGGGTTTAAAATGCCTTAATTACCTCCCTTACAGGGTTGAGAGGTAAATGAGATAATGTACATAAGTGCTTTGCACATTTTTAAAGTATGATTCAAATGGTAACTGTGTCTATGATAGTTGATGGTGATAATGGTAATTTTATGTATGATTAGAAATGGAATTCTGGTGTCATACTTCCCTGCTACGTGAAGTGAGGTATGAGCTAAGTTAGCATAGGGTCAAGATCAAAAAGTGTCTAACCCCTGCCCTACTGTTTTACAGTTGTTACTAAGAGAGAGAAAAGAAAAGAGAAGAGGGAAGTGGAGGAGGGGGAGGAGAGAAGCAGGGGGAAGGGAAGGGAGGGGAGTACCAGAACTGGAGTCCTAACTTTTGGGTTCACATCTTGTCTTTGACTTTTATTAACTATTGGGCCTTGGGCAAATCATTTCAGTTCTTCAATAAAATGAGGGGGTTGTACCAGGTGACTTCTAGGGACTCTTCCCACCCTAAATCTATGATCCTTTGATTCTATGCTTTCTGATGTAAGAATCAGAATGTCCAATAGAATTACAAGCTCTAACCCCAGTCACTAGAACTAAGTTAGGAGTACTGAAAATTTAGCAATCCAGTAGAGCTACAGAATTTGGGAGATATATGTTCCAAGACCTACCATGGATGACTAAAATTGGGCATATAAGTAAATATGCTAATCCCTTATAAATGTGCTCTCTCTTTTGACTCCTGACCTTCCACTTGACTCTCACAACCTTCTACCACCTCCTTCTCATCAAAAAAAAAAAAATTAGAAAGTGAAAAAAGTGAACACAGAAGCAAAAATGATGCTGTGAGAGACTGTCTTCACTGGTAGCCCGCTGTCACAGGTGATCCCTAGGTAACTGAGTCCATAGAAAATAAAGCCAAGGAGAGGGGGAAGTAGTGGGGGGAACTACTGTAATGCCTAAAAGGTTTCCAGATTTACACATGGAAGACCCATTGGGCATAATCTAGTCAAGCTCTTCATTTTACAGATGAGGACACTGAGGCCCAGAGAGAGGATATAACTTGTCCAAGGTCAAAAAGGTAAACAAATGGCAGAGCTAGGGTTCAAATCCCTGGCTTCTTACTCCCACTTTATCTGCTATTTCAATTGTATTATATTGACTGTCATAAGTCACATCCTGCCTGATATTTTGTTCATCTTAGACAGAAAACCCAAAAATTTTATTATGGAAAAATGCCAGGGATAGACTGTGTAATGACAAATTAGAGAAATTAACATGTAAAGAAATTTGTGGAAAGGAATTGACAAGACTTGGGCTGTCCATGGTGCTGATCCATTTGGATTTAGGGAACCACAAGATGACTAGCATTTCTAATAATGGGTAACTCTTGGCAATTGAAGTAACCAGTTGTGGTATCACCCTTCCAGTAAAGCTAATGTAATCACTAGAAGAACATAGCCAGAAGTGGAAGACTCAAGAGCTATGGAAGTTCTCTCTAGTCCATTGTTAGGGGATCATTTTAGAGCTCTGAGTGCTGATATGGCAAGCAAACTCTCAACTATAAGTGCTGGCAGTTTTTTATTTGGGGTTTGACCCCTTTCCCATCCACTTTGGGATACACATTTGTTCCTGTTTTCCTTTTGGAGGAATCCATGTGTTTTGCATTTGTCAGAGAGAGTTCCCTACACATATACATACACACAAACATAGACATTTGGGAACTTATTGAACTGTTCTTCAGGGAATTGACTGAAATTGACTCCTGTTTTGAACAATCTCACAGAAGGAGGGTGCTATATGATGCTGATTAATTCCTGCCAATCCCCAGATTTATGGAAGAATCCTAATGCTCTTAGGTATCAGATACTTCTAAGATTTGAACTGAGGGAGGAGTAAAAGACATACAGAGACAACTAACAACACACAAAGACAAGAAGAGAATGTCTAGATGCAAACAGATTTGTGTCTCTTCTCTTAATTGTTCTTGTGCTAACTTCCAAAGATACAGAATTGAAGAAGTTGGGCACTAATGTGTTTTACAGTTCATTACCTAAATATCCTGTTTTAGGAATGTTTCACCCAAGAGTCTTTCTTGTATCTATTGGGGACACCACCAACCTTCCAATCACTCAAGATTGAAACCTTAGAGGCACATTTTATTCTCCTTCCTCACTACAATCTCTCTCCCATATGCCATTAGTTGCCAAATCTTCATGATGCTACCTTTAGAACTACTCTCACTTACATACTCTTCTCTTCAACTACAATGGAACTAAAATTCAAATACAATACCTAACCAGTCTCCCCGATTCCAGTCTCTTCATCTTTCCAGTCTATGATCCACACAATTTTCAATATCAACTTCTAGGGCAGCTAGGTGGTTTGGTGAATAGTGAGCCAGGTCTGGAGTTGGGAGGTCCTAGGTTAAAATTTGGCGGCAGACACTTCCTATGTCCTAGCTTTGTGCCGTAGGCAACTCACTTAACCCCAACTGCCTAGTCCTTATCACTTTTTTGCCTTGGAACTAATTTTTAATACTGCTTAGAAGTCAGAATATAAGGTAGTTTCTTTTTAATAAACTTCCTATGACACAGATCTTACTATGTTACTCCCCTGCTCAAAAAATCCTCCCGATTTCTCAACAGTTCTGTGATTGCACTACTATAACTATTCCATCCAATAGAGCAGGTTCTGACTTATCCCTTCCTGCCCATCTTGTGAGACTCCTTTTTTTAATGCCTTCTCCAAGATTACACTCAGGATCTATCCAAGATATTGGGAGTCTGCTTCTCATTCCCTTGACGTTTCATAGAGAATTGTATGTACTTCATAAAGTACTGTAAGTCAAGTATTCTGCTTGTCAGTTACAAAGACACAAAGACTATGACATTTGAGGTCCACCACAATCTGTCTCTAATCCACTTTTTCAGCTTTATTTCAAAGTCTGCCCCCTTTGCCACTATATTTGCCAAACTAGTCATGATCCAGACACACTGCTTGTTTTTCTCTCTCAAAATCCCTCTTTTCCTCTATAGTTTAGATTATGTGCCCTCTCCTCCACAAACTCTTATCCAATCCCCCTAAAAATCTTCTCTCTTTTCTCAAAGTGTCCTAAATTTTCCTGGTCCCTTCTTTATTCACATTGCTCTCTACCTTTTTTTTTCCAAGATGAGTTTGTAAAACTCCAGTGGAGTTTAAGTCTTCCTTGAGGATTAGGAATATATACACATATGCTTGCATGCATACACACATTTGTGCATATACATGCACATGCATGCATGCATACTTTCCATTCTTAGCAACTGGTATGATATCTTACACAAATCAGATGCTTTATAAATGCTGGTGGGGGGTTGTTGTTGTTGTTGTTATAGTAGTTGAGTAATTTGCGATGTGTAAATGAATGACTACAGAAGTATGATATTGTTCAGCATTCTTAAATATGGTAGGATTCCTGGCAGAAGAGAGCTACACACATGGAATAGAAAATCTCCAAGGAAAGAAATCAGAGGAAAATTTATAAGGGTATAGGGAAGGATACAAAATTAAGAGATAATATGTTTTGAAATATTACAATGCTAATGATTTACTATGATATCCAACCTGCTGTGGAAATGGTCACTATCAATTTTCCACCTAATTCATTGAAGTGATTTTTCTCTAAGGACATAATTTAATAAGCTCCTGAACTACAGATGGGCAGAGGAAAAGTGTAAATTTGTGTGAACAACAGACCTGAGAGTTTTAGTGGATTGAATGAATGGATATGATGTGGAAACCAAAAAATAAATAAATAAATAAAAATAAATTTAATGTTATATTGGGCATTATTAAGAAACACTTAGTGTTCAGAGCCTGGGAGTTGATAAACTTGCCATTCTAATCTGGTCCAATTATATGTAGACTATTGGATTGAGTTTTGGAGACTCATTTTAGGAATGACACAAAAAAGGTAGCAGAGACTTCCGGTCAAGATGCCAAAGTAAATATAAATCTAGTTAAAAGAGATAGGGAAGGTAATTACATCCTGATAAAAGGCAGTATAGACAACAAGGAAATATCTGTACTCAATATGTATGCACCAAATGGCAGAGCATCAAAATTTTTAAAGGAGAAACTAGAGGAGCTCAAGGATAAAATAGATAGAAAAACTATACTAGTGGGAGATCTGAACCTTCCCCTATATGAACTAGATAAATAAAATCAAAAAATAAATAAGAAAGAGGTGAGAGAAGCAAATGAAATCTTAGAAAAATTAGAGTTAGTAGACATATGGAGAAAAATAAATAGGGACAAAAATGAATACACCTTCTTTTCAGCAATACATGGTACATTCCCAAAGTTGACCATGTATTAGGACATGAAAACATTGCAAACAAGTGCAAAAGGGTAGAAATAATAAATGCAACCTTCTCAGAGAGTGCAATAAAAATAATAATTAGTAAGGGTACATGGATAGATAAATCAAAAATTAATTGGAAATTAAACAATATGATTCTCCAAAAGCAGCAAGTTAAAGAACAAATCATAGAAAGAATTAATAACTTCATTGAAGAAAATGACAATGGTGAGACATCCTTTCAAAACCTATGGGATGCAGCCAAAGCAGTACTCAGGGGGAAATTTATATCCTTGAGTTCATATATAAACAAATTAAGAAGGGCAGAGGTCAATGAATTGGGCATGCAAATTAAAAAACTAGAAAGTGAACAAATTAAAAATCCTCAGATGAAGACTAAATTAGAGATCCTAAAAATCAAAGGAGAAATTAATAAAATTGAAAGTCAAAGAACTATTGATTTAATAAATAATACTAGAAGCTGGTACTTTGAAAAAACATATAAGATAGACAAAGTACTAGCCAGTCTAATTAAAAAAAAAAGAAAAGAAAAAAACCAAATTGACAGTATTCAAGATGAAAAGGGAGACCTCACCTCTAATGAAGAAGAAATCAAGGCAACCATTAAAAACTACTATGCCCAATTATATGGCAAAAAATATGGCAATCTAAGTGATATGGATGAATACTTAAAAAAATATAAATTGCTTATACTAAAAGAAGAAGAAATAAATTACCTAAACAACCCCATATCAGAAAAAGAAATTGAACAAGCCATCAAAGAACTCCCTAAGAAAAAATCCCCAGGTCCAGATGGATTCACAAACGAATTCTATCAAATATTCAAAGAACAGCTAACCCCAATACTATACAAACTATTGACAGAATAAGCCAAGAAGGGGTTCTACCAAATTCTTTTTAGGACACAAACATGGTACTGATTCCAAAGCCAGGCAGGTTAAAAACAGAGAAAGAAAACTATAGGCCAATCTCTCTAATGAATATAGATGCAAAAATCTTAAATAGGATACTAGCAAAAAGACTCCAGCAAGTCATCACAAGGGTTATCCACTACGATCAGGTAGGATTCATTCCAGGAATGTAAGGATGGTTCAATATTAGGAAAACCATCCACATAACTGACCATATTAACAAGCAAACCGACAAAAATCTCACGATTATCTCAATAGATGCAGAAAAAGCCTTTGGCAAAATACAACACCCATATCTATTGAAAACACTAGAAAATATAGGAATAGAAGGGCCTTTCCTGAAAATAATAAACAGTATATACCTAAAACCATCAGCAAACATCATCTGCAATGGGAAAAACTCAAAGCCTTCCCAATAAGATCATGAGTCAAACAAGGATGCCCATTATCACCTTTATTATTTAATATTGTACTAGAAACACTAGCAGTAGCAATTAGAGAATAAAAAGAAATTGAAGGTATTAAAATTGGCAATGAGGAGACCAAGCTGTCACTCTTTGCCGATGATATGATGATTTACTTAAAGAGTCCCAGGGAATCAACCAAAAAGCTAATCGAAATAATCAACAACTTTAGCAAAGTTGCAGGATACCAAATAAACCCACATAAGTCATCAGCATTTCTATATATCTCCAACCCAGTTCAGCAGCAAGAATTAGAAAGAGAAATTCCATTTAAAGCCACCCAAGACAATATAAAATACTTAGGAATCTATCTGCCAAGACAAACACAGGAACTATATGAACACAACTACAAAACACTCTCCACACAATTAAAACTAGATCTAAACAATTGGAAAAACATTGATTGCTCATGGGTGGGAAGAGCTAACATAATAAAAATGACCATCCTACCCAAACTTATCTATCTATTTAGTGCCATACCCATTGAAGTACCAAAAAACTATTTTACTGAATTAGAGAAAACCATAACAAAGTTCATTTGGAAGAATAAAGGATCAAGGATATCCAGGGAAATAATGAAAAAAAATACAAAGGAAGGTGGCCTTGCAGACTCAGATCTCAAATTATATTACAAAGCAGTGGTCATCAAAACAATTTGGTACTGGCTAAGAGACAGAAAGGAGGATCAGTGGAATAGACTTGGGGTAAATGACCTCAGTAAGACAGTCTCTGACAAACCCAAAGACCCCAGCTTTTGGGACAAAAATCCAGTATTTGATAAAAAAAATTGATAAAAACTGCTGGGAAAATTGGAAGACAGTGTGGGAGAGATTAGGTTTAGATCAACACCTCACACCCTACACCAAGATAAACTCAGAATGGGCGAATGACTTGAATATAAAGAATATAAAGAAGGAAACTATAAGTAAATTAGGTGAACACAGAATAGTATACATGTCAGAACTTTGGGAAGGAAGATTTTAAAACCAAGCAAGACTTAGGAAGAGTCACAAAATGCAAAATAAATAATTTTGAATACATCAAATTAAAAAGTTTTTGTACAAACAAAACCAATGTAACTAAAATTAGAAGGAAAGCAACAAATTGGGAAACAATCTTCATAACAAAAACCTCTGACAAAGGTCTAATTACTCAAATCTATAAAGAGCTAAACCAGTTGTACGAAAAATCAAGCCATTCTCCAATTGAAAAATGGGCAAGGGACATGAATAGGCAATTTTCAGTTAAAGAAATCAAGACTATTAATAAGCACATGAAAAAGTGTTCTACATCTCTTATAATCAGAGAGATGCAAATCAAAACAACCTTGAGGTTTCATCTCACACCTAGCAGATTGTTCAACATGACAGCAAAGGAAAGTAATGAATGCTGGAGGGGATGTGGCAAAGTAGGAACATTAATGCATTGCTGGTGGAGTTGTGAATTGATCCAGCCATTCTGGAGGGCAATTTGGAACTATGCCCAAAGGGCACTAAAAGACTGTCTGCCCTTTGATCCAGCCATAGCACTGCTGGGTTTGTACCCCAGAGAGATAATAAGGAAAAAGACTTGTACAAGAATATTCATAGCTGCGCTCTTTGTGGTGGCAAAAAAAAATTGGAAAATGAGGGGATGCCCTTCAATTGGAGAATGGCTGAACAAATTGTGGTATATGTTGGTGATGGAATACTATTATGCTAAAAGGAATAATAAACTGGAGGAATTCCATGGGAACTGGAACAACCTCCAGGAATTGATGCAGAGTGAGAGGAGCAGAACCAGGAAAACATTGTACACAGAGATTGATACACTGTGGTACAATCAAATGTAATGGACTTCTCCATTAGTGGCAATGCAATGACTGAACAACTTGGAGGAATCTACGAGAAAAAAAAAAACTATCCTCAAGCAGAGGACAAACTGAGGGAGTAAAAACACGGAGGAAAAGCAACTGCTTGACTACAGAGGTTGAGGGGACATGATTGAGGAGAGACGCTAAATGAGCGCCCTAATGCAAATACTAACAACAAGGAAATGGGTTCAGAGCAAGGACACATGTGATACCCAGACGAATCACGCGTCAGCTAAGGAAGGGGTGGGGGGGATTGGGAGGGAGGAAAAGAAAATGGTCTGTTTCCAATGAACAATGTATGAAAATGACCAAATAAAATAATGTTTAAAAAAAAAAGGTAGCAGAACCTCAATGCATCAAGCCACCTAGTTCCTCCAACTCAGTGGCCTTGATCCAGCTTTTTCATCTTACGATCTTCTCAGACCATAACTTTTTTTTTTTAATTCAAGTAACCAGGCTCTCTACTCTGAAATTGATCTTCTAGAATTCAGCTTGAATCAGTTCATCTGAATCAACAGGAACCTTAACCTCTAGGGTTGTTGATCCCCTCAGCCTTACTCCCTTCCAGTCCTAGATACATTCCACGATCAGTTCTGTCCTACTATCACTCATGCACAATACACATTTTAGGGGACATCTGAACAAAATTATACCATTCTTGAAATTTATAAAAAGATGCCATTTCACTCAAAAAACATCAGGCGGAGTAATCTAGGTTCATAATCACAGCTCCTGGCTTGATGACTTCAATTAAGGCTAGCATTTATATAGCTTTTTTAGGTTTCCAAATCATTTTGCTCATATTTTATTTAATCCTTTCAGCAACCCCAAGTGGTTTTTAATTTCCTATTTGTGCTTGCTTACTTTCCCTTTACATCAGATCATGGAAGTCTTCCCATGCTTCTGTGTATACAACATATTGACACCATTCTTACTGGATAATATTATTAACAGTAATTTGTAATAATATCCCATTATATTTATGCCTCACAGTTACTCTGTCAATGTGGCCCATTTAGCTCTAAAGCAACATAGTGCAAGAGTAAATTATGACACAAAAGACTGGAATATGGCCCTGGATCCAGAGGAACTCTTTCAATGGAGTGAGCTTGAAGTTTTATGAATGAGGAATTTTATGAATAAGTTAGTTGAGGTGAACATAGGTCAAGTGACTCACTTTTTGTCACAGATAGTAAGTGTCCGAAGCTTCACTCTTCAGTCATTGACTTCCATTCTGGTGTTTTAGTTCATTCTTTAGAAACAGTAAAGATGCCAACTTACCTAATGGCCTAATTCTGATTCCAAAACAAAAGAAATCACTTTGAGCTTGATACAATATGGCAGGTGTTAACACAGAGCAGTCAAAATGAATGGCTCTTTGTAAGCAGGAGTCTTGGAGATGCTTCATCTGGCCTCTTAGAAGACAAAGGACTCAGTAAGATGTTCAAAGTTGTTTTAATAATCTAGTTGGTGCAAAAAAGGAAAAAAGGAAAGGACAACCTATTAAAAAAAGAAAAGAAGGTGGCCTGCTCCTGCCTCTCTTTTAAGCAGTTTATACAACACATTAGAAACTCAGATAACTTGGGGCTGTACTCTGTGACCTAGAATACTATCTGCAGTTATTGATTCTGATGATGTTTCAGTGGCAGATTGAACTTATTGACATGCTGCATGGTTTCAAAGGGCATCATGATGTTAGCTTCTGCACCGCCCCAGAGTGTAACAAAAGATAAGGCTGGGAGATTAAGCAGGTTTTATGATTCTGATATAATTATGAAAGGTCATCTCATCTAATGCCTAACAGAAGTCAAATTCCTCTCTACAGAATATCTGACAAAGAGGCTTTCAGCCTCTGCTCAAATACTTCCATGAATGGGAAACTCACTCTGCAAAAAGGGAGTTCAATTTTTAATTCCTCCTTCCTTTAGTTCCCATACCTTTATAGACTAACTTGCCAGTTATAGACCTTGTATGCACTTAATTAGAGCAGCAATGGATAAAGTGCTGGGTCTGTGGTCAGGAAGAGTCATCTTCCTGAGTTCAAAGCTGGCCTTAAAAATATGCTAGCTGTGTGACCCTGAGCAAGTCACTTAATACTGTGTGCCTCAGTTGCCTCATCGTTACAATGAGCTACAGAAGGAAATGGTAAATCACTTCAGTCTCTTTACCAAGAAAACCACAAATGGGGTCATGAGGAATTGGAAATGACTGAAAACTAATTCAGCATCACCAGGTGCTTCATTGTTTTTATATTGACTTTCCAAAAAGAATGAAAGTTTTCTGAGGACAGACATTGTTTTTGCCTTTCTTGACATTCTCAGTTCTTGGTATAGTAGCTTGAACCAGTGTGTACTTTTGTTGTTGTTGTTGTTGTTGTTGTTCATTTATTTTAGTCAATTTAGAACATTATTCCTTGGTTACAAGAATTATATTATTTCCCTCTCTCCCCTTGTCCCACCCTTCCCACAGCCAATGCACAATTCCACTGGGTATTACATGTGTCCTTGATCAAAGGATCAAAACCTATTTCCATGTTGTTGGTGTTTGCATTACAATGTTCACTTAGAGTCTACATCCCCAACCATATCCCTTGACCCATGTATTGAAGCAGTTGTTTTTTCTTCTGTGTTTCTACTCCCACAGTTTTTCCTCTGAATGTAGATAGTGTTTTTTCTTGTACATTGTTCCAACTTGTTCGGATCATTGCATTGCCACTAATGGAGAAGTCCATTACATTCAATTGTACAACAGTGTACAATGTGTGTACAATGTTCTCCTGGTTCTGTTGCTTTCACTCTGCATCATTCCACATCAATTGCTGAGGGTGTTCCAGTTCCCATGTAATTCCTCCACGTTGTTATTCCTTTGAGCATAATAGTATTCCATCACCAACATATACCACAATTTGTTTAGCCATTCAATTGAAGAGCATCATCTAATTTTCCAAAATTTTTTTGCCACCACAAAGAGTGCAGCTATGAATATTCTTGGACAAGTCTTTTTCCTTATTATCTCTTTGAGGTACAAACCCAGCAGTGCTATGGCTGGATCAAAGGGCAGACAGTCTTTTAGCACCCTTTGCGCATAATTCCAAATTGCCCTCCAAAATGGTTGGATCGATTCACAACTCCACCAGCAATGAATTAATTTCCCAACTTTGCCACATCCCCTCCAGCATTTATTACTTTCCTTTGCTGTCATGTTAGCCAATCTGCTAGGTGTGAGGTGATACCTCAGACTTGTTTTGATTTGCATTTCTCTGATTATAAGAGATTTTTTATGTGCTAATTAATAATTTTGATTTCTTTAACTGAAAATTGCCTATTCATGTCCCTTGCCCATTTTTTAATTGAAGAATGGCTTGATTTTTTGTACAATTGGTTTAGCTCTTTATAAATTTGAGTAATTAGACCTTTGTTAGAGGTTTTTGGTATGAAGATTGTTTCCCAATTGGTTGCATCCCTTCTAATCTTGGTTGCATTGGTTTTGTTTGTACAAAAACATTTTAATTTGATGTAATCAAAATTATTGATTTTACATTTTGTGATTTTTTTCTAGCTCTTGCTTGCTTTTAAAGTTTTTCCTTTCCCAAAAATCTGACATGTATACTGTTCTGTGTTCAACTAATTTGCTTATAGTTTCCTTCTTTATATTCAGGTCATTCACCCATTGTGAGTTTATCTTGGTGTAGGGTGTGAGGTGTTGATCTAAACCTAATCTCTCCCACACTGTCTTCCAATTTTCCCAGCAGTTTTTATCAAATACTGGATTTTGGTCCCCAAAGCTGGGATCTTTGCTCTTATCATAGGCTGTCTTGCTGAGGTCACTTACCCCATGTCTATTCCACTGACACTCCTTTCTGTCTCTTAGCCAGTACCAAATTGTTTTGATGACCACTGCTTTATAGTATAGTTTGAGATATGCGACTGCAACTCCTCCTTCCTTCACATTTTTTTTCATGATTTCCCTGGATATCCTTGATCCTTTATTCTTCCAAATGAACTTCATTATGGTTTTTTATCTAATTCAGTAAAAAAGATTTTTGGTAGTTCAATGGGTATGGCACTAAATACATAAATTAATTTGTGTAGGATTGCCATTTTTATTGTTAGCTCATCCCACCCATGAGCAATCAATGTTTTTCCAATTGTTTAGATCTAGTTTTAATTGTGTGGAGAGTCTTTTGTAGTTGTGTTCATATAGTTCCTGTGTTTGTCTCGGCAGATAGATTCCTAAGTATTTTATATTGTCTTGGGTGACTTTAAATGGAATTTCTCTTTCTAATTCTTGCTGCTGAACTGGGTTGGAGATATATAGAAATGCTGATGACTTATGTGGGTTTATTTGGTATCCTGCAACTTTGCTAAATTTGTTAACTATTTCCACTAACTTTTTGGTTGATTCTCTAGGACTCTTTAAGTAGACCATCTTATCATCCACAAAGAGTGATAGTTGGTCTCCTCATTCCCTATTTTAATACTTTCAAATTTTTTTTCTTCTCTAATCACTACAGCTAGTGTTTCTAGTACAATGTTAAATAATAGAGATGATAATGGACATACTTGTTTCACTCCTGATCTTATTGGGAAGGCTTCTAGTTTATACCCATTGCCAATGATGTTTGCTGATAGTTTTAGATATATACAGTTTATTATTTTTAGGAAAGGCCCTTCTATTCCTATACTTTCTAGTGTTTTCAATAGGAATGAGTTATATTTTGCCAAAGGCTTTTTCTGCATCTATTGAGATAAGCGTGAGATTTTTGTCAGTTTGCTTGTTAATATGGTCAGTTATGTGGATGGTTTTCCTAATATTGAACCATCTTGCATTCCTGGTATGAATCCTACCTGGTCAGAGGGAATAACTCTTGTGATCACTTGCTGGAGTCTTTTTGCTAGTATCCTATTTAAGATTTTTGCATCTATATTCATTAAGGATATTGATCTATAGTTTTCTTTCTCTGTTTTTGACCTGCCTGACTTTAAAATCAGTACCCTATTTGTGTCATAAAAGGAATTTGGTAGTACCCCTTCTTGGCTTATCCTGTCAAATAGTTTGTATAATGTTGGGATTAGTTGTTCTTTGAATATTTGATAGAATTCATTTGTGAATCCATCTGGACCTGGGGATTTTTTCTTAGGGAATTCTTTGTTGGCTTGTTCAATTTCTTTTTTCTGATATGGGGTTATTTAGGTAATTTATTTTTTCTTCTGTTAGTCTAGGTAATTTATATTTTTGTAAGTATTCATCCATATCACTTAGATTGCCATATTTGTTGCCATATAATTGGGCATAGTAGTTTTTAACAATTGCCTTCATTTCCTCTTCATTAGAGGTGAGGTCTCCCTTTTCATCTTGGATACTGTCAATTTGGTTTTCTTCTTTCCTTTTTTTAATTAGATTGACTAGTACTTTGTCTATCTTATATGTTTTTTCAAAGTACCAGCTTCTAGTCTTATTTATTAAATCAATAGTTTTTTTTACTTTCAATTTTATTAATTTCTCCTTTGATTTTTAGGATTTCTAATTTAGTCTTCATCTGAGGATTTTTAATTTGTTCGCTTTCTAGTTTTTTTAATTTGCATGCCTAATTCATTGAATTCTGCCCTTCTTAATTTGTTAATATATGAACTCAAGTATATAAATTTCCCCCTGAGTACTGCTTTGGCTGCATCCCATAGGTTTTTAAAGGATGCCTCATCATTGTCATTTTGTTCAATGAAATTATTAATTGTTTCTATTATTTATTCTTTAACTAATCGATTTTGGAGAATCATATTGTTTAATTTCCAATTAATTTTTTATTTCCCTCTCCATATACCCTTACTAATTATTATTCTCATTGCATTGTGAGCTGAGAAGGCTGCATTTATTATTTCTGCTCTTTTGCACTTGTTTGCAATGTTTTCATGCCCTAATACATGGTCAATTTTGGGAATGTACCATGTGCTGCTGAAAAGAAGGTGTATTTCTTTTTGTCCCTATTTATTTTTCTCCACATATCTACTAACTCTATTTTTTCTAAGATTTCATTCATTTCTCTTACTTACCTCTTTCTTATTTATTTTTTGTTTGATTTATCTAGTTCTGAGAGAAGATTTAGGTCTCCCACTAGCATAGTTTTTCTATTTCCTCCTTCAATTCTACTAATTTCTCCATTAGAAATTTGAGTGCTATACCATTTGGTGCATACATGTTTATTAGTGATATTTCCTCATTGCCTATACTGCCTTTTATTAGGATGTAATTACCTTCCTTATCCCTTTTAACTAGATCAATTTTTACTTTGGCTTTGTCATATATCATGATTGTGACTGCTGCATTCTTTTTATCAGTTGATGTCCAATAGATTTGGCTCCATCCTCTTACTTTGACCCTATGCGTATCTACCTTCTTCATGTGTGTTTCTTGTAGACAGCATATGGTAGGGTTTGGGATTCTAATCCACTCTGCTATTTGCTTGTGTTTTATGGGTGAGTTCATTCCATTCACATTCAGAGTTATGATTATCAGCTTTGTACTTCTCAGCATTTTGATTTCTACTCCTAGTCCTGCCTTTTCTTCTTTCACTATTTCCTTCTACACCAATGCTTTGTTTTTTATCAGTTCCCCTAATTCCCACCCTTATTTTACTTCCCTTTCTACTCCCCTCCCTTCTTATTCCCCCTTATTTTATTTACAGTCTTTTTAAACTATCCCCCACCCTCTCCCTCTCTTATACTGCTTCCCTCCCCACCAGTCCATTTGTTACCCTTCTACTTCCCTATAGGGCACAAATCAATTCTCTGCCCTAATGGATTGGATTGTTCTTCCCTCTTTGGGTCCATTTCAATGCACGTATGAGTTAATTATTTCCTATCTCCAATCTCTTTACCTTTCCAGTGTATTGATGTTCTCCCCCCTCCCTCCATGTGCTTCTTTGTGACATATAAATTTACCTCCTTCATTTTTTTCCAAATTCTTTTAGTATTAACCTCTTTGTTTTTAGCTCTTACCCACATATATATGTATTTATGCATGCATATATCTTTATACATATTTGTTTTGTCATTTCATCCTATACAGTTTGTCACTGTTTCCTCTAAGAGTACTTCTTCTAGCTGCCCAGGTGATAATGACAATTTTTAAGAGTTACCAATGACTTCTTTTCTTATAGGGATACATATCATTTTAACTTATTGGGTCTCTTAAAAAAAGGTGGTTTTTTTTGTTTTGTTTTTCTTTTTTCCCTCTTTTTGAATTACCTTTTGATGATTGTCTTGAATTCTGTGCTTGGGCATCAAAATTTTTGTTCAGGTCTGATCTTTTCTTTACAAATGCTTGTAATTCTTCTATTTTGTTAAATGACCTTACTTACCCCTGTAAGAATATAGTCAGTTTTGCTAGGTAGTTGATTCTTGGTTGTAGACCTGATTCCCTTTCTTTCCGGAATATCATAATCCATGACTTTTGGGCCTTCAGTGTAGATGCAGCCAGATCCTGTGTTATCCTCACTGTGGTCCCATGGCATCTGAATGACTTCTTCTTAACAGCTTGTAATATTTTTTCCTTGGTCTGATAGTTCTTGAATTTGGCTATATCATTCCTGGGTGTTGTCAGTTGGGGATTAAGTACAGGAGGTGATCTGTGGATTCTTTCAATCTCCACTTTTCCCTCTTGTTCTAGAATATCAGGGCAGTTTTCTTGAATAATTTCCTGTAGTATGATGTCCAGGCTTTTCCTTTTGTCATGGTCTTCTGGTAAACGAATGATTCTTAAGTTGTCTCTCCTGGAAAGATTTTCTAAATATTCTGTTTTGTGAATGAGATGATTCATATTTTCCTCAATTTTTTCATTCCTGCTGCCTTGTGAAGTCACTTGATTCTAGTTGTTGTATTTTGGTTCTTAAAATACTAGATTTCATCCCTGGCTTTTTGATCATCCTTCTTATCTGATTTTCTTTGAAGGTCATCTTTCATACTCTTTACCTCATCTTTCATCTCCTTTGCCTCATCTTTCATCTTCTTTGCCTCATTTTCAAGCTGGTTGATTTTGGCTTTCAAGACACTATTTTCTCATTTTAGTTCAAGTGCCTCTGTTTCCAGAGACTTATCTTAGTTTTTAAGTTCTTTTCCCAATTGTCTTCAGCCTCTCTTAATTGTATTTTGAGTTCTTCCAAAGCCTGTGTCCAATTAGCTGGGTTTTCTGTTTTATTGCTTGGTGTTCCCTCCTCCTCTGTTCCATTTGCTCTTTGTTCATTGCCTGTATAGAAGCCTTCAATTGTAATTTCTTTTTTCTTTTTTCTGTTGTTTGTTCATATTTACCCCTTCTTTACTCCCTGCAGTTGTCTGTGCTCTTGTTCCTCTCATTTTTTTTTTTTGGTTTTGGGCTTTTCTGTCAATCTGCCCTCTTGGAGTTTTGTCAGAAAGTCTCTCAGTGCAGTCTGTGGAGGAGGGATATTGAAGCTTTTGCTTCCCTGGCTTCTGGAGGATTTTATTGGATTAAAGTCCAGCAGTCTGTTGGAGAGGGGTGTTGGATCTTGAGATTCCCTGCACTCTGAAGACTTTTGATGGGATTAAGTCCAGCTGGGTTGGACTGGATATGCCCTGAAGCCAAAACCTCCTGGAAGGGGGGAGCAATATGGAGTGTCTCTGATGCTGCAACTAAGCTACCTACTCTGCACTCCTTCTCTAGCTCCTTCCCCACCACCTGTGTTTGACACTCTTATCCTGGCACAGCTTTGTCTGGAAGGTACTCCCTCCAGACCAGCGCCTTTGCAAAATATGTTTCAAACCTTGAATTGATATGTAAATGTTACTTATAGCTATTACATTGTCTCTCTTAGTAATAACATGGATCTTGGCAGGTGGGGGAAGAAAAGGGAATAAGTATTCAGCACCTACTATGTGCCATGCACTGTGCTAAGTACTTTACAAATATTATCTCATCCAACCCTAGGAAGTAGGTGCTATTATTATCTCTAGTGTACAATTGAGGAACCTGAGGCAAACATAAATTATAGCATTTTGCCTAGTGTCCCACAGTGAGGCCAAATTTGAACTCAGCTCTTCTTGACTCCAGACCCAACACTCTATCCACTACATTACCTAAGTGTCTTACCCAAGTTCATACAGGTAATTAGCATCAAAATTAGAATTTGAGCCAGGCCCTCTGACTGCAGAGGCAGTATTCTTTTTGCTGTACTTCACTAAAGGGGAAGAAAATGGATCTCCCTGATAGAAAAGTCAAAGGACCTACATTTTACCCTCTTCCCAATGCACGAGGCTATCTTCTTTATGTTTCTGCAAAGGAAAGAATCTAGCTCCTAAAAAAGAGATTTCCACACAGCTCATTCCTCCTTCACTGTGGCTATAACACAATCAATAGATATTAATTAAGTGCCTACTGTGTGCCAGGCATTTTACTAGGATGTAGAAATAGGTACAAATAATGGAACTATCAATACTCCCAAGGAGCCCACATTATAATGGGGGAGATAAGCATATAAAAAGAAATAGAACACAAACAATAAGCTTATAGATAGATAGATAGATAGATATAGATAGATAGATAGATAGATATAGTGTGTGTGTGTGTGTGTTGGTGTGTGTATACACCCAAACTAGTTAATTACAAAGTAGCTTTGGAAGGAGAGACCTAGACTACCCCCCAACCCCTTATTTGGGGGAGTCAGGAATGATTTTATGAAGATGATACTAAGCCACATTTTCAGGGAAGAGGACTCCGCCATTTCCATTACTTGACAATGTCTTCCCTTTTTGCCCACCTGCCATTTTTCTACTCTTCTTCCTTCCTAGCTTGCTCTCCTCTTTGTTGCTATAGATGGGCAGCAATCCTAGACTGCAGTCTATTGCTATTGCCTCTCAGCCCTGACACCATTTCAATTTTGGATGGCTATTCCTATAATTGCATCTCTACATTGGATTTGGAGCACAGTAATAGCTATTAGATATGAGTAAGTGCAGGCAAAGTTGTATCATGGTCTCTTTTTGGGAAATAGCCCTGGCTAGAAACCCATGCCCTTGTCCTCTACACTAAGGCTGAGCAGCTCCTGCATTGTCCAGAGTGCATTTAGGCTTAATTTTATCTTATAAAAGAGCCAAGATTAGCAATAATTGTGCTTCAGATAAACCTCATTGGTTTTAATATTGCTACTGTGCAAAGCCTTGGTCAAGATATGTACATGAAGGCCCAACATTTGCCCTTTGAAACCATTGGCTAATTTGATGCCAAGAATATCAGCATGGATTAGAAACTGGTCAATATGAAGGTACATGCCTACCTGTACCATCCAGCTGCCTGAATCCAGGCCCTATAACATACTAGTTGTGCAAATTCAGGAAAGACAATTCACCTCTCTGGACCAGTTTTCCTCATCTCAAAATAAGATGGTTAGACTAGATAGTGTGTAAGTTCTCTTCCAACTCTTGATCTCTGGTCCCATCATCCCCCTCTCAGTCTCAAGCTTCAAAGTCTCCTACTTCCTCAAAGTCTATCATCCCTATCTCTATCCACCCCCACCAGAAACTTGGACTCAATCTGTGAAACCTCTCTGGGGTCTGATTGTGGGGGAAAGGAGTAGTGGGAAGGTTACCTTATTTTGCCCAGAACAAGACCTCTACCTCACTTGCACCAGCTCCAAACAAAGTTTCCATCATTGTCCCTAACCTTTCAGTTCCCCTTTCTGAGGGGTCTTCTCTTGGTATCAGTTCCTTAAGGTCAGGATTTGTCTTCCTTGCCCATAGTTGTATCCTCAGTATGTAGCTCATGGAAAGTACTTAATAAATGCTTTATCAGTCTATCAAAACAATTCAGAGAGAAGCAAGAAAAAGTAAAGAGAAATGAGAGAAGTAAAAGAGACAGTGACATACAGAAAAAGAGAGAAGAGAGAGGGAAAGAGAGATGAAATGAGATGAGATGACACAACATGATAAGATAAACTAAGATGAGTTGAGAGACAGAGAGGTATAATAGATAGTAGATGAGAGAAGGGTATGTGTCAAGGATTCTGTGTTTTATTTTCATGAGCTTTTTGGAAACCGTGGCATCATTGAATATGGCAAACGTGGCCATAGGAATTGGAAAGACAAATATCCAAAGCATTCCAAAGATAATCGTACAGAGAATTTTCCACCTGCTGTGGCTTCATTCTGCAGAAAGAGTAGCATACTCTCACTCTCTGACCGGTATTGAGAAGCTCCTTAGGTCTATGGCTGCTATCTCAGGAGTCTTCACAGCTCTGTCATTTATGGATGAGCTGGTGTACATGGCAACCAGTTTCCCTCACTTAGGATTGTGGACCATATATATGTGTGTGTGATATTTCCAACCCAGCCCTCAGTTCCTGTGTGTTAACTAGAAGACCAGGTCCAAGAATCACACATTCTAACCCCAAAAACTCTTTTAAAAAAATCATTTTCACTTGACAAAAATGAGAGCAAGTCACTCATCCAGCACAGTCCATGTCTTATAAAAGGAGGCATATACTTTACTTACAGAAAATAAAATAATTTTCACTACAAAATATGAGGGCTAAGGCTCATGGAACTTTGCAAAATTCTGTGACTTTATATAGAGATGAAAAGCCTATTTAAAGCTTGACAGGCAGTATGTTTTAAATGAGTCAGCTTTCCAATGTAAATGGAATAGCCTAGCGTTTCGAAGCATAAAATTTTAAGAGCTAAAAAGACTCTTAAAGAACATCTCAGCCAATCCTTTCATTGTACAAATGAGAAAACTAAGACCCACAGAGGTAACATGATTTGCCCAAGGTCACACAATTGGCTAATGGCAGAGAGTCCAGGACTACCGAGATGTAGCTAGTATTCTTCTATCTCTTTGCTAACCCAGGTAATTTTCTGTTGTACTCTGTACCGTCTCTTGAGAAGGGTATCACTTTATAGTTAAGTGTAACAGTAGATAGAGAAATAGGCTTATAAAGTCAATAAGGCCTGGGTTTTAATCCTCTCAGCTCAGTTTCTTCATCTGTAAACTCACAGGGCTGTTGTGAGGATGAAATCAAATCATTTATGTAATGAACTTTGACAAATTTTAACTGCTATATAAAGGCTAGCTAGTTTCATTATTATTGTCAGTCAACCTTGCTTTGTTATCTATAGCATTTTAGTTTTCTTCCATTTTGTGTTTAAAACAGATAACTCAGTGGATTGAGAGCCAGACATAAGACAGGAGATGCTAGATTGTTCAAAACTGGCCTCAGATACTTCCTAGCTGTGTGACCCTGGGCAAGTCACTTAATCTTACCTCTCTTCTACCTTGGGACCAATACCTACTATTGATTCTAAAATGGAAGGTAAGGACATATTTATGTATGTGTGTGTGCATATGTATATATATATGTGTGTGTGTGTGTATGTGTGTGTGTATTTATTTTTATTTTATTTTAATAAATTATTATGGTGGAACCCTAGGCAAGTCATTTAACACCACATTATTTAACTCTTCCTATTCTTCTGCCTTGAAACCAATAGGAAGTATTAATTCTAAGATGGAAAGTGAGAGTTTTAAAAAATAAATAAATACAAAGTTCAGCTGGACCTATCTTATTTCACTTAATAACAAAATTGAATTCAGGGCACATTTGTAGAGGGCTCAATGGATTTAACCCACTGTATAAGTCTCTATAAGGCAGTTAGGTGAAATAGAGCATAAAATGCTGGAACTAGTGAGAATCTTTTTCCTGAGTTCAAATCTGGCCTCAGACACTCAGTGGACTGAGTGCCATGTCTAGAGATAGAAGGTCCTAGGTTCAAATATGGCCTCAAACACTTCCCAGCTGTGTGACCCTGAGCAAGTCACTTAACCCTATTTGCCTCAGTTTTCTCATCAAAACAAAATGAACTGGAGAAGGAAATGGCAAACTACTCTAGTGCCTTTGCCAAGAAAACCCTAAATAGGGTCACAAAGAGCCATATACAACTGAAAACAATTCAACAACAATGACTGTAAGTTTCCATGGTTTCAGAATACATTTGTGCTGTGAACTTACCCACTCACTGCCTAGTACAGTGTAAGATCCTTGAGAATAAAAATAGCATATCATCTGGGTTCAAAAACCCAACCAATGGCCAATCCCTCGTCATCCTGGGATAATGATACTTTTTGTATATTCGTAGTGCTTAGTATATAGTCAGTACTCAATACTCAAATGGTTCTGTGACTTAATTGATTTGAAAGTTCTTTGGATTGAGGTTGATCTTAACCTCTCTGAGCCTCTCTATCTTCTGTGACTCTTATCAATCAATCAATCAATCAATCAACAAAAAAGTATTAAGCCCCTACAATGTTTCAAGCACTGTGGTGGACACTGGGGATACAAATACAAAGATGAGACAGACCTTGCCTTCAAGGAGAATATATTCTAATGAAAGAAATACTATATGCATATTTAATCATACCGAATATACACTTAAAATGAATATAAGGTGATTTTTGTGGAAAAGGCACAAGTATCTTAAAGAACTGGAAAGGCTATAAATAGAGGGTGATGTTGGAGTTGAGCCTTAAAAGAAACCAGGGACTTCAAAAGGTACAAATGAGGAAGGAAAGCACTCTATGCAAGAGAGAGTTGGGGCAACAGCTGGAGAAAAGAGATAGAATGCTGTGTATTAGGAAGAAGTAAGTCAGTATGGCAGGTGGTAAGATTTAAATGTCAGAAAAGTTGGTATTGGATTCTAGAAAATCAAAGAGATCTCTAGGACAGACAGAGGGATATGGAAAGAAAGAAAAGGAAGGAAGGAAGGAAGGAAGGAAGGAAGGAAGGAAGGAAGGAAGGAAGGAAGGAAGGAAGGAAGGAAGGAAGGAAGGAAGGAAGGAAGGAAGGAAGGAAGGAAGGAAGGAAGGAAGGAAGGAAGGAAGGAAGGAAGGAAGGAAGGAAGGAAGGAAGGAAGGAAGGAAGGAAGGAAGGAAGGAAGGAAGGGAGGGAGGGAGGGAGGAAGGAAGGAAGGGAGGAAGGGAGGGAGGAAGGGAGGAAGGGAGGAAGGGAGGAAGGAAGGAAGGGAGGGAGGGAGGGAGGAAGGGAGGAAGGGAGGAAGGGAGGAGGGACGGGAGGGAAGGGAGGAAAGGGAGGAAAGGGAGGAAAGGGAGGAAAGGGAGGGAAGGGAGGGAAGGGAGGGAAGGAGGGAGGGAGGGAGGGAGGGAGGAAGGAAGGAAGGAAGGAAGGAAGGAAGGAAGGAAGGAAGGAAGGAAGGAAGGAAGGAAGGAAGGAAGGAAGGAAGGAAGGAAGGAAGGAAGGAAGGAAGGAAGGAAGGAAGGAAGGAAGGAAGGAAGGAAGGAAGGAAGGAAGGAAGGAAGGAAGGAAGGAAGGAAGGAAGGAAGGAAGGAAGGGAGCAAGGAAGGAAGGAAGGAAGGAAGGGAGCAAGGAAGCAAGGAAGGAAGGGAGCAAGGGAGCAAGGAAGGAAGGAAGGGAGCAAGGAAGGAAGGGAGCAAGGAAGGAAGGAAGGAAGGGAGCGAGGGAGGGAGAGAGGTAGAAGGATGAATGAATGGATAGATAGATAAATTATAGATTCTATTGGAGTTCATTGAGGGAAGGAATAGAAACAAGCAAAACACTTTTATATACAAATATATCTGGAAAAATAAAAAGATTAATAAAGGGAAATAGTGAACAGTTTTGAGGTATATTCTCTCATAAAATAGAGAGAATTAGAAGAGAGCAAGATCAGATCAAAGAAAATTTGACAAAGCATCTAAATAAACAATGTTATCTGAAGGACATTTAGAGAGGAAAATGGAAAGAGAACAAAGAATGCATCTATGGAAAAGGGTTGATTTTTTTTAATTACAATAAAATTCCATCTCAAGGAAGGGAAAATGGATAGTAAGGGAACAAGAAAGGTTCAGAGGGCTACATGAAGTTGGGCTAAGACCAGTCCTGGGCTTTCCTACATTTATGTGAGATAGCAGATCATGGTTTATTAGAATTAGAAGCCACCTTAGAGATAGTCTCATCCAATCTGCTGAATTGGTATATGAGGAAATACACCAGAGATATGAAGGGATTTGCTCAAAGTCACACAGATGGCAAGTGATGGAGCCAAAACTTGAACCAAGCTCTCCTGGCTTCATTTCCACCACACTATGCCTTTGAGTTCGCATAAACAGTCTTGCACCCCAAGATGACTATGTAGAAGTTCCAGGCCACCTAAAAGACACCATGGAACAAATATGATGGGGATGGGGGAAGAGGGGAAGAAGTAATTACAGGCTTCAGGTGTTGTGTGTGTGCCTTCCCTTGTTTGCAGCCATGATTATCTCTTCCACTCGTTGACATGTCATTTTATAATCTGGCAGCAATGATTATTCCTAATTACACAGGGGATATAAATTGTAATATGTGTTTAATAAAAATAGTCGATCATTTGGATAGCACTTTAAATGGTTAATCACATGGAATCGTGCAGGGGAGGTGGGGCAGTAGCATTAAAAACAACTTTTTTCTCACTCTTGACTCAAAACTTAATTTGGAGGCACCTACATGGCTCAATGAATTGAAGACCAGACCCAGAAATGACAGGTCCTGGGTTCAAATATGCCCTCAGACACTTCTTCATTGTGTCACTCTGGGCAAGTCACTTGACTCCCATTGCCTCACCCTTATAATTCTTTTGCCTTGGAACCCATACTTGTGTCAATTCTAAGACAGAAATTAAGGAAGGTTTTTTGTTTGTTTGTTTGTTTTAATTTAATCTGAGGGTCAAGAATCTTTGGATCATAGGTTTAGAGGAAGAAGGAGCCTCAACAGCCATCTAAAATGACCTCCTCATTTTATAGATGGGGAAGAGAGAAAAGTATGGCTAAATCTCATCAGGGTCAGTCTTATTTATTAGCCTCTGCTTTTAGCACTGGGGACTTCTTTTATCGTTTAACTATTTTCCCTCTGCAGTTTTTTCTCCTGTCTGAACTTGGGATTTATTTTATTGGTTTGAGAACCTCTAGATATGGAAGCTCTATCCACAGATGTCGTACATCAACTCCTCTGTAGTTCTGTGAGTAGTTTGAGGACACTAAGAGGCCAATTGTCCCTGGTCACATACCTAATAGTTGTTAGAGACAGAATCTGAACCCAGATCTTGCTGAATCCAAGGCTACTCCTTTATCCAATATACCATACATCCCTGGAAAATACTTTGTTCAAGCCCCCAATCAGCTTCAGTTTGGGGCAGTTAATCTCCTCATTTTGATGAAACTAAATTCAATAGCACATCCTTCATCTTAGCCACTGTGCTCTGAGACAAGCCCCCCAGTTGTCTCCATGTTGTTTCCCCTGCTAGACTGTGAGCTCCTTGAGAGCAAGGACTGGTTTTGGCCTTCCTTTATGTCCTCAGGGCTTCTCACAGAGTTTCCCCCACAGAAGGAGTTTAAGAAATCCCACTAGACTCATTGGCAGACTGGTCGAAAAGTTGTGAAAGAACCAGCATCTGAACCCAGACCTTCTGACTCCAAAGGCCACCACCTTCTGTTCAGCCACTTTCCATCCAACCAGTTTTCACAAAGGAAACCAAATCCCAAGAGCCTCCCCAGCTTTCCATCTTACCTCCTGTCCTCCATTATGTACACAATATGAGGATCATAGTTGTGCAGTCACGTCAGTCATGTCTGACTCTTCATGATGGGGTTTTCTTGGCAAAGATACTTGGAGTGGTTTGCCAATTCCTTCTCTAGTTTATTTTTGCAGATGAGGAAACTGAGGCAAATGGGGATTCAGTAACTTGTCCAAGGTCACACAGCTAATATATGTCTGAGAGCAGATTTGAACTCAAAAAGATGTCTTCCTGTCTCCAGACCCAACACTCTCTATCCACTGTGCCACCCAGTTGCCCCAAAATCATAGACTTTATAATCTTAATCTCCTGTAAGATAACCCCTTCATTTTAGAAATGAGGAAACTGAGGCATAGGGAGGTTAGTGATTTGCCCAAGGTCACACTGATACTAGGTAGTAGCACCCATGTTTTCATAAACATTTAGCCAAGCCTTGAAAAGAAAGCAGCATGTTGTCATAAATATGGAGTCATTTTTGAATCAAGGAAAACCTAGGTTCAGGTTCTACCTCTGACATATACTGTCTTTATAGTCCTAGAGAAATTACTTTACTTTTCTATGGTCTAAGCAGTTTTCTAAGACCATAAGAGGCAGAGAGGGCAGGGCAGCTAAATAGTACAGTGCTCAAGGACCTGGGTTCAAATCTATCCTCAGATACTTCCTAGCTGTGTGACCCTGGGCAAGTCACTTAACTTTACTGCTCTTTTGTCTTAGAATTGCTACTTTGTGTAAATTCTAAGACAGAAGTAAAGTATTTTTAGAAAAGGAAAGAAAGAGTTTTGTCACCCAGGAATTCCCAATACCAATGAAAATCATAGATGGAGGGCTTATCCTATACTTTTTTTTCATCCTTACCTTCTGTCTTAAGAGTCGATAGTCTGTATTGGCTCCAAGGCAGAAGAGTAGTCAGGGCTAGGCAATGGGGGTCAAGTTACTTGCTCAGGGTCACACAGCTGGGAAGTGTCTGAGGGCAGATTTGAACCCAGGACCTTTTGTCTCTAGGCCTGGCTCTCCATCCACTGAGCCACCCAGTTGCCCCCCTTATCCTCTACTTAGGAAGAAGGCAAATCTTCATCTCAGCCTTCCAAAAACACCCACCCAGTTCACATCAATCCTATGAGTGCACACGCACACACAAACCCTAGTCGGCCATTCCCCTCCCTCAGTAGGAACCCAACATACAGGCAGTTAAATCAATGACAGATTTCTGCTTAATTGTCAGGCACACACACAAAAGAAGTCACTTGCCCCGGAAGAGTGGGCATGGGGCTATTTACAAAGCTAGTTTGGATCGTGTAGCTCACCAAGGAAATGTCAGGGCTATTAATAACCTAAGAGGAATTAAGAGAAAGGAGAAGAAAAAATAAAACCTGGCTGTCACACACATCTGTGAGCCCTCAAAATGCTCTGCGATCAGTGGGAATCTGCTTATTATCACATTGCCCTGTCTCTTTGGCACACGCTGGCTCCCGGTCGTTTTCCCCAAGGGCTCAGCAGCTTGCTCCATCAGGGATTCCATCGATGAACAGGATTTCTTGATAAGAAAGGAAATGTTAGAATGAGAAAACTCATCAGAATCATCAAAAGCACTTTTGTGGATGGAGGATGGTAGAAGCATGGAATGGGTTATTCACCACCATTACAGAGACCTCCACCCTTTTAGAAACAGCATGGTACAGTGGATAGAGAGAGCTTGAAAGCATGGGTTCAAATCCAGCCTTATATTATTATTACTAAAAATTAATAGTATTAATTAGCTGTGTGACCCTGGGCAAGTCAGCTTACTGTTCTACAGCTGTAAACAGGAAGCATAATACCCCTTTCCTTTGTACCATATTGTCTCTCAAAGGCTAGGCAGATCAATGGTCAGAGTCAGGGAGACCTGATTTCAATTGAAACTCAGCCTCTTCCTACCTTTATGATCCTGGGAAAATCACTTAACCTCTGCCTCAGTTTTATCAACTGTGAAATGAGGAGAATAATAGCATTTCTCTTGAAGGGTTGTTGTGAGGATCAAATGAGATAACATTTGTAAAAGTTGCTTAGCAGGGCACAACTAAGTGAGTCAGTGGATTAAGAGCCAGGTCTAGAGTTGGGAGGTCCTGGGTCCCAATCTGAACTTCAGGTACTTCCTAGCTGTGTGACCCTGGGCAAGTCATGTAACTCCAATTATCTAACCCTTGCCACTCTCCTGTCTTAGAATTAATAGTAAGATAGAAGGGACAGGCTGGTTGGTTTATTTTTTTTAAGTGCTTAGCAGAGCATCTGGCACATAGCTGGCATAATATGTAAATGCTTATTGCCTTTGCCTTGGTCCCATTTGATCCTAAACACTTTTTCAAGATTATCCCCATTTTACAGATAAGAAATTGATTGCTGGAAAATCAAGGCTACAGAACTAATCAGAGTCTGAGTTTGGACATAAAATCAGACCTTCCTAGTTCTGGGGCCATCCTGCAAGCGAACCATGTTGGTTAAGGCATTTCCACAAATGTTAGAGATGCTAGCGTTCCCTGGGACCAGCCTTCTCCTATGAGGGAACCTGGAGTGGATGTGGGAAGGTTCTCATCATTATTACAGTAATGGTCATCTTGTAGATTGGGTCATAGATAAAGATGTCCCTCTGCCTTAAAAATGAGGACATTGTGAAGTGGCCACGATCACAGGCAATACGGAGAGGCTGAACTTGACCTCATGGCCAAGGGACCCCAAGCTCAAAGCCTTTCCTACTGTGCTGAACTTGACCTCATGGCCAAGGGACCCCAAGCCTTTCCTACTGTGCCCTGCTAGATGTGGGGCATAGTAGCGTTGGAGGAGCTGGGTTCCAATCCTGGGTTGTCTTGCTGGGTGACCTTCTACTGGTCATTTAACTTCATTTGACTCCACTATTCTCATCCCCAAAATGAGGGAATTGTACTCGATGGCCTCTCGTTCCCCTTCCAGCTCTTGTTCTCATGACATTTAGAGCGAGGGAACTCTGGCAAGGACCCCTCCTGCTTAGCTTTCAGCAGTTATGAGTAAGGCAGTGAAATTAATTCATTTTAACTTTATACCCAAGAAGCATATGTTTTCTTTTCTGCGTGATTAATACAATACTGGATTCCCCCTGGGGAAAGAGGGCTTTTTATAGACTCTATGAAGAGACTACCCAGTTTCCCTGTAGTTCTGTGTTTCTCCTTCCAGAGCCCACTTAATTGTTAATCCTGTAGTGTGTTTGTTACCAATAAAAATCTTTTTCCCCCTATAAACAGACTGCTTGAAATTAATCCTGAGGCAGAGAAAGCTGAGGGGATGGGGAGGGGGGCAGATGAGTTTTCCGGTTATAAAAACATAGTTCATCGGCTATCAGACTTCATTAGAAGCTTTTGGCATCCAACTTTTGCCCAAGGGAGTTGGAAGACATACAGAAACTATGCGTGCATGCACCTTCCCCAGGGAGGGGAATACATGATCACAGCACACAGAGGGCAGCTCCTGCTTTTAATATGAGGCTCTGCTGCCTGGAAGTGGGACCACAAGATGTCACAGGCTGTCGTCATCACCCAGACCCAGAGAATAGAAGAGCTGGCAGCGACTTCAGGGATCTTTCAGTTGACATTTATTGAATACGTACTAATAATAAGCACTGACATCCTGATTGCATTTGAAGATCTGTAAAACACTTTCCATATCTCATCTCATTTAAGTGGAAAAAACACTGACTCTGCTGTTAGGAGCTGGGTTCAAATCCTACTTCTGACACTTTACAGTGTCACTTAAACTCTCCCAGCCTTAGTCTAGAAGAGGAAAGGGAAGAAAAGGTTCCCAAGGTAACACAGGGAGTAAGTATCAGAGGCAGGATTGGAATCCAGGTCCTCTGACTCCAAGAAGAGTGCTCATTCTTCTGTAGAACACTGCCTTCCTTTGCATATTGCCCTGTTTTACATTAAGGGATATATAAATGGCCAAAAATCAAATGAACAAGCGAAATTAAGATCAGAATAGATCCCAATAGCCTAGAAACTTCTGGAGCAAAATTTAGTAACAAGCATCCCACCTTGACAATATCTGGTGACGCCCATGGACCCCTTTTGAGAATCATGTTTTTAAATGCATAAAATATAAGTGAAATCTACTATGTTGTAGTATAATTTTTAAAACAAAGTCAAGTTCCCAGATGCCAGGTTAAGAACTCCCACTCTAGGGGCAGCTAGGTAGCACAATGGATGGAGCACCAGGAGGAGTGGAGTCAGGAGGTCCTCGGTTCAAATCTGACCTCAGATACTTCCTAGCTATATGACCGTGGGCAAGTCCCTTAACTTTGATCTTCTAGTCCTTACCACTCTTCTATCTTACAATTGATACTAAGATGTAAGATAAAGGAGGGAGGAGGAGGAGGAGAAGAAGGAGGAGGAGGAGGAGGAGGAGGAGGAGGAGGAGGAGGAAGTCTTGCTCTGCAGTAACTCCAGGACTCAAAAGCTCTGGACTAGTCAATAGACTGAGAGTTTCCAAAGGACAAGAATTATTTTTATTTCCTTTTTTATGCCTCCCTACCCAGCACTTTGCAGAGTGACTGGCATATAGTAGGCATTTAATAAATGCTCGGGTTGGATTTGGACCTCCCTACCAACCAATACTAGGCATCAAGGCAGACAGAATTCAGGAAAATGTGTCAGGTGGTGGGGAGGGTGTTTAGACACCCCCATCTCTTTTCAAAGAATGATTCATCCTGCTCCAACCCTCACCCTAGAGCTGCTTTCTCCAGTCTGGTTAAGAAGAATATCAAGGTCCCTCTCTCTCTCGAAGTCAGATAATTATCCTAAAGTGGTTGCCAAGCATTATTCAAATCTTACATTCCCAGCTACTTTCGAAACAGTCTGTCACCAAAACTCACCCACTCTGCATATGAGGGGGAGAAGAAAAAGTAACAGGGAGCTTACTTTTTATAGAGAGAACTACATTCACTCCCTAGTTTTGTCAGCCAGAGTTTGAAATGTGATTAATTGCCTTCAATCACCTGCTTCCTTTCAAACCTCCCAATTCAAGATCCCCATTTTTCCCAGACTTGTGCTCAATCCCTTTCTCCTCTCCAGGATACTTTGCTTTTCTCATATCTATGAATCTATTATCTCATCGATTTGAAGAGACAATGTGGCCCAATGGAGAGAGCCGGGCTCCCAGAGGAGCTGAGTTCAAACCTCATCTCTAATATATAACCTCAGGCTTTTAACCCATTTAACCCTAGGTTTCAGTTTCCTCATCAGCAAAATGATGACTTAGATTAGATCTCAGAACGCCCTTCCTGCTCTCTATGATCCCATGATTCCCTACAATAATCGAATTACATCCTACGTAACTCATATTTGTGCCCACCTTTGAACCCACCACAGGGGCAATGATCCGATGGGAAAATTAACTTCAATCCTTCTGTAACCCTTAAAGTACTACATAAATTTGAGCTAGAGTTATTTAAAAAATTTGAACAATTTTTAGCAACTCCTAAGAAAAACATTAGGATGGAAAACCAATTTCCTTCCAGAAATGTTTATGACTACAAATCATGGAATTCCATAGCCCTTGAAGAACTAAAGTTAAGCGTCACCCAAAGATAAGTACAGAGGTCAAGGGGGGGCGGGGGGAGGGAGTCGAGTCTTTCTTTAAAAAAAACAAAAACAACCTCTTACCTTCCATCTTAGAATCAATAATAAGTATTGGTTCCAAAGCAGAAGAGCAGTAAGAACCAGGCAATGGGGGTTAAGTGATTTGCCCAGGGTTAGATAGCCAGAAAGTAACTAAGGTCAGATTGGAACCCAGGACATCCCAGCTTTAGGCTTGGCTCTCTATCCACTGAGCTACTTAGCTGTCCTTGGATATGAGACTTTCAAAGGATGTCCAACCTACTTAAGTTCTTTTCCCATTATGAAGATACCAGTTGGCATTTTGGAGCAGTCATTGCTCTCATTTCCCAGTTAGTCCATGTCTCTGGTCAAGCACTTCTCTCATGAAAACATTTATTCCACTTTTTTTCCCTATTTAGTTCCTAGTTGGAAATGGGTCAGCACCTATGTACTTTCATCACACCTGACTTCATTTTCCTTTGACCTAAATTCTTCAGAGACTGTGGTATTCTGTAACTCAGCCATGAAACATTTCTGAAAGAATATTGTCTTCCATCTTAGCTTTCACTTCAGAAGCTCAAAAGTGGCAATTATTACTAATAACAACAATAATAAGACAGTACCCTAAGATTTGACAAGTATCATCTTATTTTTCCCATTGGATTCAATGAGATATTTACCAATAGTAGAACAACAGATAGACTCATCTTCTTCCTGAATTCAATCCTAGCCTCAAATGCTTCCTAGCTATGTGACCTTGGTAAAGTCATTTAACTCTGTTTGCCTCAGTTTCCCCATCTTCAAAATGAGCTGGAGAAGGAAATGACAGAACACTCCAGTATTTCTGCTGAGAAAATACCAAATGGAGTCCTGAAGAGTCAGACATGACTGAAAATAACTGAACAACACAAAATAAGAAATCTCATTCACTCTCTCATGCTCCATCACAGTCTTCTTTATATTTGTCTTCTTTGTGGCCTTTTCTTAGCTCACTCATGAGAGTGTAGCTTCTTGAGGTGATCATCATTGTATTTTTATTGACTTAGTGTGCTTTCCCACATGTAGCCATCTTTGTATCCCCAGTTCCTAGCACAGTTCTTGGAACACAGTCAGTGATTAATAAATGCTTATTGATAGACTGATGATTAATCGAAAGTCTTAGTAGAGTGCCTTTCAGATAACAAGTACTTCACTGGCTCTTAATTAATTAATTAATTTTCAGTAATTGGCTCTTCATTATAATTATTGTACAATAGTCACCTCCCCTACTCTCCAAGATGCAGCCAAACTGTCCTCTATTTTCTCCATAAAGACCCCATCTCTCATCCCTTTGCCTTTAAATGACTACCCTCATACCTTAAATCTTCTATCATTCACCCATCATTCACTAGTGCTCTCATTCCCTAAATACTTTGCAGCCATTTTGTATTTGTTCTGAGTGTACATCTATATACATATACATGTTGTCATGCATACATATGCATGCATTTATATCAATGCATACAATAATTCCTTGAGAATAAGGATTTTCCTTCCTTTCTTTTTTATTCTTCCTTTTTTCCTTTTCTTTCTTTCTTTCTTTCTTTCTTTCTTTCTTTCTTTCTTTCTTTCTTTCTTTCTTTCTTTCTTTCTAATTCTAAGCACAGTTCCTGGAACATAATAGGCATCTAATGAATGCTTACTCATTGATTCATGAACTTTTGTTTATTTATTTTTGAGACTTGGTCTCCCTATCTCATCTTTCAACTCTGGTCTCAGACACTTCCTAGCTGTGTGACTCTGGGCAAGTCACTTAACCCCCATTGCCTAGCATTACCTCTCTTTTACCTTGGAACTGATGCTTAATATTGATTCTAAGACAGAAAGTAAGAGTTTAAGAAGAAAAAGTAAAACAGCTACTGGCCACACTATTGATCCGCCTGGAAGCTTTAACCTGTTATATTTTTCCAACTTGGACTAGTTCCCCTGTTGGTGCTGCCCTCTTGCCCCGCACTCCTATTCCTGAGGGCTAGCCATATTGGTAGCAGGGACAGTGCAGACATGACTTTAGCCTGACAGTAGCTTAGAACCCTCAAACTCGAGAGCCTCTAGCCTCAGCCTTCCCAGCAGCAAGGGCTACAGACCACCACTCAGTGATTTGTGAATGTTTAACAAGTTGAAGTGAATCCATACTTTTAAAACATTTTATTTCAAAGGCATGACTCTTTATTGAAATGAAGTAGCTAGGGAGATGGTTAGTCAATGAGAAACTCTTGGCCTCCTGGGCTTCTATTTTAAGATGCCATGGCTGGCGCTTGAACAAAATATAGAGGCTGCCAGGTGGCACAATGGCCTTCCCTGGCTTCCTTCAAGCCCCAGCTAAAGTCCTCTATGGGAAACCCTTCCTCGTACCTTTCAGTTCTAGTGCTTTGCATCTGTTGATTAGCCAATTTCACCTGTGTGTGACTTATTTGCCCCTATTGTCTTCCCTGTTGGACTCCTCAAGAGCAGAGATTGTCTATTGTCTCTCTTTGTATCCCCAACACTTAGCACAGTGCCTGGCACACAGTAGGAACTTGAGGAATGCTTATTGATTAACAGTGGATAAAGTGATGGGCTTGTATGAAAATCCTGCCTCAGGCACTTACTACCTACATGAGCCTAGGCAAAATCATTTGATGCAGCTGGACCTCCATTTTTCTTCTATAAAATGAGGTAAGGGGATGTGATGGCCTCCAAAAGCTCTCTTCCAAGCTCTAAACTTATGAGCCTGTTAAACCCAACACCAATCTTGCTAATAAACTGGCTCATAAAGGGAAATGAACTTCCTTGCTCTCTTTCACCCCATAAAATGAGAGAAATAAGTCCCAATCTCCCTGTTCTTTCCCTGGGCCAGAGAAGCTGGTGTCTGCTAGGATCTGCAGGCCTCATGTGGCTTCCTGGGCTGTAGATCAGTGTTGCTGGTGTTTGCAAGAGATTCTGACCCTCAAAAGTGTGAAGTCTAGTCCTGCCTCTGTTTAGGTGGCGGAGCGTCCCAATCTCCTCTCTGGGACCCAGCTCCAGGTGAAAGAATGTTCGTTATTCCCTCTAGGATGAACCTTTGTTTGCTCTTTTGCCATGAATAACTTATGAGGTGGTGGAATCACTCGGTAGGGCCCTGACGTGGCTGACAAGACAGTGCCATCACTGAATCCCGATCCCCCCACCCAGGATACAATGGAATATTTGCTCGTTTCACGTTTCACTAAGACAGGCTCTTCAACTATTTATAAGCTGAATAGAAATTTCCACTACTTCAGATGACACACCTGGCTCTACCTAGCAACTGATAAAAGAGATCCATCAGGGGCCCTCCGGAAAAGTGCCTTTCTAAGAGCAGGGAGCACCAAGGAGGGGAGGGAGAGAAGAGGAGCCCAGGGGATGCCTGTTCTAGCAGCTGCCTAAACTAACACCCTTTCTCTTTGCTAATGATGCAGAGATGCAGGCTGAAAGTAAAATATGGCCCTGGAATAAAATCCAGCAAATTATCATCTTGCCAAAGTCATTTCACCTAAAAAATGAGAGAGTTGAATCAGCATCAACCCAAGCCCAAAGTGGTAGGACTCTTTCATGCCTATTCTGTGAAAACTATTAAAAAAAAACTATTAATTCTCAGGGGCCAATGGGGAAGCAGTAGCATCAGATGGTTAAGAACAGGAAGTCTTCATGTTGAAGGGGACACGTGAATTGAGTTCTTTTTAAAATTTTTTGTTTTATTTTTCCAATCAATAAAAAATTTGTTTCCTTTTAATCCTTACTCCCTCTCTCTGGTAGAGGAAAAACTCTTGTAACAAATATGTTCAGTAGAACAAAACTAACTCTTCCATTGGTCAAAATAGTCATCCTAAATATGTATCCCAAGTCCTTCACCCCTCAGTCAGGAGGAAGGTAGTCCAATTCTTCATGGGTCCTCAGGAGTTGTGATTGGTCATTGAGTTCTTCAGAGTTCTTAAGCCTTTCAAAGTTGGACTTATCTTTATACTATATGTTGTTGTAAAGATTGTTCTCACTTCACTCTATATAACTTCATAGGTTTCTCTGAAGCCTTCCCCTTCATCATTTTTAAAAGACAATAATATTCCTTTATATTTACATGTAATTTTTCACATTCCACAGCTGATGTTCATTTTCGTAATTTCTAGATCTTTGCCACCATTGGAAAAAAGAACTGCTATTATGTTTGTGGTTGTAGATTTATTTCTCTTTTATCTCTTTGGGGATATGGATAAGTAGTGATGTTGCTAGATCAAAGGGTATACATAGCTTAATATTTGGAATAGAGCTTTAATTTGATTGCAGAATGAACTGACACAACTCAAAACTACAGATTCTAAGAATCAGAGGTGAGCAAGCTCAGATTCCAGGGCTACATAACTAATTAACAAGAACTAAGTTAAAAACAGTGAAGAAAAAAAAGAAAAAAACAGTGAGGAAGAATGGGAGGTATGCTGGAGAAGCAAGGGAGGGATGGGGGAAGGGAGGAAGGAAGAAAGGAAGGAAGGAGGGAGGGAGGAAAGGAGGGAGAGAGTAAGGAAGGAGCATTTATTAAGCACTTACTCTATTCTAGATACTGTACTAAGTACTGACAATCAAAGCACTTTGGACAAAGCAAAAGAAGTCCTTGCCTTCAAGGAGATTGCATTCCTTTTTTTTTTTATTTAGTCAATTTAAAACATTATTCCATGGTTACAAGAATCATATTCTTTCCCTCACTCACCTCCCTCACCCCTTCCCATAGTCAATGCACAATTCCACTGGGTATTACATATGTCCTTGATCAGAACCTATTTCCATGCTGTTGACGTGTGCACTAGGATGTTCATTTAGAGTCTACATCCCCAATCATATCCACTAGAGCCATGTAATCAAGCAGTTGTTTTTCTTCTGTGTTTCTGCTCCCACAGTTCTTTCTCTGGATGTGGATAGCATCTTTCTCATGAGTCCTTCAGAGTTGTCCTGGATCACTGCATTGCTGCTACTAGAGAAGTCCATTACATTTGATTGCGCCACAGTGAATCAGTCTCTGTGTATGATGTTCAAGGAGATTGCATTCTAATAGCGGAGACAAGATATATAGTGGCCTTCCTCATGGCAAGGGTAGGGCACTTTGATCTTAAAAATTATAGGCAGGGACAGCTGGGTAGCTCAGTGGATTGAGAGTCAGGTCTAGAGATGGGAGTTCCTGGGTTCAAATCTGGCCTCAGACACTTCCCAGCTGTGTGATCCTGGGCAAGTCACTTGAACCCCATTGCCTAGCTCTTACCACTCTTCTGCCTTGGAAGGAAATGGTTTTAAAAAACAAACAAACTAATATACATATATATACATATATGTGTATATGTATGTATGTGTATATATATATATATGTATATATATATATATATATACACGTAAATTACAGGGCAGTAGATTGATTTCATTATGGTCCCAATTAGAGGAATGGAAGGCATGCCTGTGGCTAGACAGTTGGTCAGAAGAATCTGGGGAATGTCTGAAATAGTTGACCAGGTGAGATATTGAAAACTCAGAACAGTGGGGGCCCCAGGGATAAAGACCAGGCATGAAAGATACAACACCTCCAGGGTACAATCTCTGGATAATCTCTGGAGCAATGGCAATACAGCTGGAAAGAACCTAGCAGGAAAGTAGGGAGTGGAGATGGAGAACCTACATTTAGCAATGCCTCCCTTCTGTTGATTATCTCCAGTTTATCCTATATGTATCTTATTTATACATGGTTGTTTGCATGTTGTCTCCTGCATTAGATTGTGAACTCTTTGAGATCTGAGAAGCATAGTACCTGGCACATAGTAGGTGCTTAATAAATGCCTATTTAACTGATGGACAGATAGAAGGAGAATGGATGAATTGATGGATAGATGAAAGATTAGATATCTAGGGGGGAGAGAGCGAAAGAGAAATGAGAAAGGTGGATGCCTGGATAGATGGTAGATAGACAGGTGATGAGGAGACAAGTAAAAGATAAATAGGTAGAAATGTTATAGAATTTTCGAGTATATGTTCCCCTAAAGATCATATAGGATCAAAGGATGTCTCCAAAGAAAGCATATCACTACCACCCATATAGCAAGCATGTTTACTGAAGGCTACATCATTTTTAAAAACTAATATTCATTGAACACCAATTTTGTTCAAAATACCATTTGTGATGCAAACCTAGGAGCTTACAATGTGGCTGAGGAGAGATGTGTCTACAATGCAGGAAGCATATGGTAAATAATATGTGAATAGTAGAGTCAATGAATTGTCTCATCAATCAGTTCCCAAGCACCTATTAAGCACTGCTATTATATATAAGGCTTAGTGCAAAGCATTAAGGAATGCACAGATGAAAGGGTAACATAGTCCCTTCCCTGCCCTCAAGAAACTTACATTCAAACTGGGGAGACCATGCATACAAATGTAAATACATATAGACTGTGTGCAAAATCATCCAAAGTCATTTTTGGAAGGAGACCACTAGCAGCTTGGCAATTCAGGAAAAGAGGAGGAAGAGGAACAGGAGGAGGAGGAGGAAGACCAGCAGAAGGAGAAAGACGAGGAGGAGGAATCACTGATCTCTGAGTGAGGAAGTTGATGAACCTTGGGTCTTTGCTCTTTACAGAGTGGGTGATGATGCTAAGATTTGTATTACCTACCTCAAAGGGTTGTTTTCCAAAAACTACTTTATACACTTTTGTGCTGGGGAGACAGGAGGAGGATTTAGTCTGGAGTCATTATTTTTTGAGTACGAGGAATTCCTTGCTGATTCAGCCCAGCAACTGGCTGCACGTTATTGCCTTAGAGAGTTGTCTGTGGGCACTGGGAAGTTAAATTTCGTACTCAGGGATAGGCAGCTGGTATGTGTGAGAGGCAGGACCTAAGCAGTTCTTCCGGATTCTGAGGTGGTTTTATATGCCATTCTGCCTCTGCATATACTATAAAAACTATGACGTTGTTAGCAGAAGGAGTGCTTGACTTGGAATGGGAAGAGATCCCGGTTAAAATGCTGCCTGTTACACTTGCTAATTACATGACCATGGTCAAGCCTTTAAACTCCTCTGAGCTTGAGCTTCCTCATTTGTCAAGTGGAGATGATATCTCTAGCAATAACCTCAGTCAGTTATTGTGAGGATCAAATGAGATAACATGCATTGGACACTTTGCAAACCTTACAGTACTGTCTAAATGTCAGCAGTGTCTGCTTTGGTCTCAATATTTCATATCCTCTGGGGGAATTTGCCCATCACAATTAACAAAATACAGACTTTGCCAAAGAGGCTCTGGTTTCATACCATGTGTGCCAAAGTGGCCAATATTAATGGAGCATCTGCCTTCTGTTGCTAAATTGGAGCAACTGGGTGGGGGGGAGAGGGAGGAGGCATTCTGAAAGATGTATTTGAAGCACCATGATTCATGACAAATTGGTATGACCTTCTCTCTGCTTAAAGAGTAGCAGAAAAGGCAGATGGTGAGTGACCTACCTAGAAAATGGAATCAGATGAATGTGTGGTGAGAAAATTTAGTTTCTACTTTGAACTATAGGCCCTGGTTATCCCAGTGGTAACTGAAAGATGCATGCTCCATCTGTGCCCCAGCAGGAAAGGGAGCATTTCATCAGAAAGCAGTTTCTTTTTGTTGTCCTTTGGAAAGGGGGTGTTTCAAGATACACCATTAGGACATGTTTCAGATTGCTTTGAGAGGTGAGAGAGAATACCAACTTGGGGAGAGGAAGCTTTGCATCCAAATTCTACTTCTGACCCTTGGACAAGTCACAGCCTCTCTTTACCTCAGTTTCTTCACCTGTAATATAAGCTCAATGGTCTCTACGATCCTTCTAGTTCTAAATCTATGATACCATGTCAGACTTACTAACTGAATGACTACAGATATGCCACTTAACCTCTATGAGCCTCAATGTCCACATATGTGAAAAGAATAATAGTATTTGTAGAATCTACCTTGCAGGATTGTTATGACAGTGCTTTACAAACTAGAAAGAGCTATAGAAATGTCAGTAATCCATTGAAGAATGTTTTCTGCACAAGAAGTTCCATAGAATCTCAGGCTGAAAAACACCCTACAAGACTCTTAGTCCAACCCATGATGGAACAAGAGTAGTCTCTACAGTGTGCCTGACAAGTCATCACCTAGCCTTTTCTTGAAGACTTCTGGTGATAATTCACAACCTCTGAGAAGCAACCTCTATGTTGAGGGACAGCTCTAATGATCAAGAAATTTTTTGTTTTGTGTTTCCTTAGGCTAATCCTAAATCTGACTTTCTGAAACTTGCACCCACTAATCCTAATTTTCCCTTTGGTGCCAACAATAAGAAACATGGTCCAAATGACATACAACCCTTTAAATATTCGAGAACAGCTACCATGCCCCATTCCAAGTCTGCTCCAGTCCCTGGTTCCTTGAACCAATCCCATTGAGGCATAATGTCAAGCTGCACAATCCTAGTTGCCTTCCCCCTTCCTCATTCTCTCAATGTCCACTCTAAAATGTAGCACTCCAAACTGGATGATACTCTCCTTATGTAGCCTAATAAATATTCCATTACCTTTTTTCATACTTTCAGTATGTTTCCATTTGTAGTATACAAATAAAAATATGTACATACATATATATTCCGACATGTACGTGTCAAATAAGAATGGTTGTTAAATGAGCTTAGTACCATGGATACAGCCTTGGGTTGAAAAGGTGTCATTTCATAGTTTTTTCAATATCCAATTCTTCCTGATCCCATTTAAGGTTTTTCTTGGCAAAGCAGATTGACATTTCCTTCTTCAGTTCACTTTACAGATGAGGCAGAGAGAATTAAGTAAGTGGCCCAGGGTCACACAGCTAGGAAATGTCTGACGATAGAATAGTCTTGATGACTCCAGGTCAGAAGCCACCTAGCTTCCCCCTTAGATTGACAAGAAGTCATATAACCTGGGTCTTCAAATCTGAATTCTGCCATTTATTACTTAGAGACCTTGGACCAATAGATTAACCTCTCTTAACTTCAGTTTCCTTAAATGTAAAATGAAGAGGCTGGACTAGATGGTTTCTAAAATCTCTTCCATCTCTAAATGAATGATCCTACAACTGAACTTCTACTTAAGTGCCTTTGACTTATAGCTTCAGGCCAGACTCAAGAAGAAATTGAAGTAGATGCCAAAATTCCATTAGATTGTATTGATTTTGAAAACTGGACTCATTTTTGAAGAGAGAAAAAAAGTAAAGGTCAAATAATCATTTCAAATGAAGTGGAGAAATGCCTTCAAGAAGTGTGTGATAAATTTGAGTTTAAACTATTGGTGCTGTGTGTGTGAGAGAGAGAGAGAGAGAGAGAGAGAGAGAGAGAGAGACAGACAGACAGACAGACAGACAGACAGAGACAGAGACAGAGAGAGTCAGAGAGAGAGACAGAGAGACAAAGACAGAGACAGAGAGAGAAAGAGGAAGGAAGGAAGGAAGGAAGGAAGGAAGGAAGGAAGGAAGGAAGGAAGGAAGGAAGGAAGGAAGGAAGGAAGGAAGGAAGGAAGGAAGGAAGGAAGGAAGGAAGGAAGGAAGGAAGGAAGGAAGGAAGGAAGGAAGGAAGGAAGGAAGGAAGGAAGGAAGGAAGGAAGGAAGGAAGGAAGGAAGGAAGGAAGGAAGGAGGGAGGGAGGGAGGGAGGGAAGGAAGGGAGGAAGGGAGGAAGGGAGGAAGGGAGGAAGGGAGGAAGGAAGAAAGGAAGAAAGGAAGAAAGGAAGAAAGGAAGGAAGGAAGGAAGGAAGGAAGGAAGGAAGGAAGGAAGGAAGGAAGGAAGGAAGGAAGGAAGGAAGGAAGGAAGGAAGGAAGGAAGGAAGGAAGGAAGAAAGGAAGAAAGGAAGAAAGGAAGAAAGGAAGGAAGGAAGAAAGGAAGAAAGGAAGAAAGGAAGAAAGGAAGAAAGAGAAGGAAGGCAGGAGGGAGGGAGGGAAGAGAGAGAGAGAGAGAAAGGGAGGGAAAGAAGGAGGGAGAAAAAGCCCACTAAACTCTCTTCTCTCAACAAAGTATGAGTAGATGGAAGGGAAGGGGAGGAGGGGAGAGAAAGAATATGAATCATATAACCATGGAAAATTTTTCTTAATTAATCAAGTAAATAAAATTAAAAATAAAAATAAAAAAGCATGAGTAGGTATAAGAATAGTATTATTCTCTGTTCTTCCATCGCTAACTGCCATGTAATTTTACCTCGAAAATTTATTTCGGAGTAAACTGATTCATGTGTTGTGCCTTTGCATTTCATTCAATTTAAACAGTGTAGATAGTGAAATCAATGCTTTGTTTAGGTCCAGAACTTGTAGCTTATCAAATCAGAATGCCAAAATTCCCCATCACTCAGACCTTCAAATAAAAACTGGCTAACTATTTTCCAGGAATGTATTATAAAGGGCAGGTGACAGCAAAAGAACCAAAAACGAACAGTGCACAAAGGAGGCTGAGAAATCCACAAAGATGAGAACTGAGGAAAGGTCATTAAAAATCCCAATAAAGACATGGTTCATAAATTTGGAGAGCAATTTCAGTTGAGTGAGGAGGTTAGAAAACAAAGTGCAAAGAATTAAGGTGTGAGAAAGGAAAAAGAAATGAGTGGGGACAGCTCTTTCTAAGAGTCTGGCAGGAGAAAAGAGGTGAGATAAAGGGAGTATTAGAGGGGACTGAGCACCAGACTTAGCAAGATTAGGGATTTAATTCTGCCTTAGAAACCTACCAGCTGTTTTACCCTGCTGGTATTATTTATGTCCTCTAGGACTCAATCTCAAAATCTGTAAAATAAAAGAGTTGGACTCAGTGATCCTAAAGGTCTTTTCCAACTTTAAAACCAAGATCTTAAGATGATAACTAAGGTCTTAAAACTTAAGAAAAACTTAAGAAGATAACTAATATAAAGGCTTTTTTCAAAGGATGAAGGAGGCCTCATTATGCTTACTATCTGATGAAGAGAAATGGAATCTCTTATATTGTGTGGTATGGGATTTCTCAGCAGCCTCTGGACTGACTTCAGGGCTACCTTGATGAGAGGCGATAATAAGATCACTAATGTGGAAGGGACTTAAAAAGCCATCTGTCCTAACACTCATATTTTACATGAGGCCCAAAAAAGGTGAAGTGATTAAGGTCACACAGATAGTAATCATAAAATGCAAGATTTGACTTTCGATATCCAATGATGATGTCTCTAAGCAGCATTCATTTTTACTTGAATGTCTCTGGAGCCCTAAATGAAGAGTTATAATCAGAGCAGGTAAGAGAAAGAGAGCCAGGCCTAGAGTTGGGAGGTCCTGGGTTCAAATCTAGACTCAGATACTTCCCAGCTGTGTGACCCTGGGCAAGTCACTTAACCCCCATCGCCTAGCCCTTACCACTTTCCTGCCTTGGAACCAATACACAGTATTGATTCTAAGGTGGAAGGTAAAGGTTTTAAAAAAAAGAATAAGAAAATGTGCCAGCAAAAATATTTATCCAATGGCCACATTTGGCAGTCTTCTGCCATAATAGTCACCTTCATTTCCACTGTGAGAAGGGAGATATGCTTCACCATTCCTGCAGCGTATTCAAATGAAAGACTATCTCATCCTTAGACAAGAGTGAAGGGTGTTTGACAGCTCCCTTGGCAAGTCTGGAAGCTCTGAAGTCTTAAGTCTACAATAAAGGTTCTGGCATATCCTTCAAAATGAAGACAACTCTCCCAATGGCTGCCAGTCTTCTCTCTTGCCAGCTGGTGATTGCATGATAGCTTGGTATCACTCGGAGACATTCATTTGGTCTCTCAAATGGAATCCAACCTCTCAGAGGAAATTAAAACAAGTCAGTGAAGTGTAAGGGCAGGGACATCTTTTGCTTTAAAATGATTAATTGGCTTAAAAGGAAAAACAAAAGCTTCCCTCTGGAGCCAGTACCATAATATTCTATTTGGAACCATGTAAAATGACAAAGACAAGATCTAAGGAGGTCAGAACCTGTAGAAGGTAAAAGAACTTCTTTTAATCACCAATGGGAACTACCAATAAAACTTCTTTTTTAAAGTTTGGATGGGGTTTTTTTGGGGGGATGGGGCAAAAATTCTCTAGCTTCCTTTTATATTTCTAGTGCTTCCGGTGAATTAGAAGCTTGATGAACTGCCAAATTCGTAATGAGTAAGACTTGAGTTCAAATATTGACTCATATATTTTGTAGGCGTGTGACATTAGGCAAACCTCTTAATCTCTCTCAGCCTCAGTTTACTCACCTGTAAAAATGAGGGATTTGGCCATGATGCCCCCGGGGGTTCCTTCCAGCTCTATTTTTTTTATTCTACGGTAGGGTTAAGTGAGGGCTTTTATTTTTTTTTTCTATGAAGAAGACTAGGAATTGATGGAATAAGGCAAAAGTGACATCAAAGGTCTTATTAGGCAACTGTGTATTCTAAGAGTTAGAGGGGTTAAGAGAACTCATTGCAGAAATGGGGAGACCATTTTGCAAAGGCATAAAGTGAGAATAGGAATGTCAATAGATGGAATAACCTCTACAGGACACATGCCCTTAGAAGACAATATCTTTGAAGACAAGGATTGTGTTTTTGCCATCATTTTTATGTGCAGGAATTCACTCAGTGCCTGGCTCATAACAAGCCAAATCCTGACTTCCATTCCTACTTCAGCCTCTTTTAAACTACATGACCCTGGGCAAGTCACTTAACTTTACTCAGTCTCAGTTTCCTCATCTATAAAATGAGAATAATCATAGTTGCTACATCATAGGGTTGTTAGGAGGATACCATAAGCAAAAATACTTCACAAATCTTAAAGTGCTAAATCAATGCCAGCTATTATTATCACGGCATTCAACACATTTCATGTGATTCATGAAGACAATCGCCTACTGCTGGCTGGCATGCAATCTGATAAAGAATTGTCGTGGTTAGATCACCCCAATCATACATTTCCATCTCTTGAGGCTTTCGGAAAAGTTGAAGAAAGGAAATTGAAGATGTTCAAACAATCTGAGGTGCCAGGAAATATACTTTTCTTTCTCCTCATCCTTTTCCTTTGGTTCTTTTTAAAGTTTTAACAGGACCGTGAGTTTTCTGTGTGCTCCAAGTTCAGGAACAGTGACTGGGAAGCATCATTTTCAGACTAATTCATCTCCATAAGTGGCTACAGAGGAATGGCAAGCATGTGGAGTGGAGTAAAAGTCTTTGAATTACACACATAAAATCCAGACAAGTCAAGAGTTCACCTGGTTTTAGTTTAAAATGAGAGCCTTTGCAAAAGGAAGTAAAAGATCAAAGGTCAGTTTATCCTTAGAAACCACTGGGGATGGGATATTACTGCACCTCAATAAACTCCGCCAGCAACCAAGAGGAATCATGCCACCGATGTCTTCCAATACAAAAGGGAAGGTTTTTACTGAAGAGCACTTGGACCAGCTTGCTGATCTATGTTTAGTTTTTTCAGGTTGTCAACTCTCTGCCCTGGCATACATTGAGTTACTCCATATTTATGATTTCATCAATCCACAAACATTTATTGAACACCTACAATGCACTAGGCACTATGCTACGTGCTGGGGATAGAAATACAAAGAAGCCAACTTTCTCAAGAATTAAACACTTCTCAAGAAGCTTATGCTGGAATGGGACCAAGCATTCTTTATGGCTCAAGGTTTGTGGAAATCTTGGCACCATTCGTCAAAACTGATGGATTTTGTGAGTGGATTTGTGAAATAATACACTGACTTCTAGCTGTGGAGCCAGATGGACGTGGATGCAAAATCTTCCCCTGATACTAACTATTTACATGGTCCTGAACAAGTCATTTTAATTCTATGGCTCAACAAATTCATCTATAAAATGGTGATTATAATAAAGAGGCAAGGGGCAGTTAGATGGCTCTGTGGATAGGCTCAGTAGATAGAGAACCAGGTCTAGAGACAAGATTCAAATCTGGCCTCAACATTTCCTAGCTGTATGCCCCTGGGCAAGTCACTTACTCCCAATTGCCTAGCCCTTACTACTCTTCTGTCTTGGAACTATTATTTGAATTGATTCCAAGTTACAAGGTAAGGGCATAAAATTAGTAATAAAAATATTAATAATAACAGTCAATCTCAGATAGTGGATATGAACCTGGCCTTTGTAAAGATTAAAATTTAGGGGAGATGGGGAAAAGCCAGGAAGCCAGGAAGCCAATCCCACCTATGTCACATGCTGGTTAAAATAACATTGGGAAGGTCATCTCATCTTTCAAGCTAGGAAACTATCTGAGACTCTAAGTTGAAAATGATGGCCAACATTGGTAAAGGGAGCTTCTCCTTCATCAGAGTGATCTTTATACTGTTGAAATCACAAGTCCAAACCCTAGTTCTATTCCTACTGCCTTCCTCATGCATATTAGTGCTTCTATTTGTTCAACTTTGGGCTAAGCAATGGGAGTACAGAGACAAAAACCCAACAAGTCTTCCCTTAAGGGACTTAGATCTTAAAAGAAAGACCACACACACACAAGACCAAGAAAGTGGCATTTGATCTGTGTCTCAAAGAAACCAAGAATTGAAAGATACAAAGGTGAGGATGGAATGTATTCCATGGTTAGGGGATAGTCCAAAGGCAAAGCAATAGGAAACAGAGTGTCATGTATGAAGAATCATAAGACCACTGGTTTGGACTAGTCTGTGGAATATGTCGAGGAAGAAAATAGTATCTAGTAAAGAAGGAAAGGTAGAAAGAGAATGGGTTGTAAAGAGCTCCAAATGCCAAAGAGAGACTCTTTTATACTAGAAATTATTGAAGAGCCACTAAAGATTATTGGGTACCAAGGTGACACAGTAGATAGAGCTTTGAGTTTAGAGGCATCAAAACTTTGTGAGTTCAAGTCTGTTCTCAGACACCTGCTAACTGTTACCCTCTTTGCCTCAATATACTCATCTGAAAAATGAGCTGCAGAAGGAAATGGCAAATCACTCCAGAATCATTGCCAAGGAAACTCTAAAGAAGAGTCAACACAACTTAACAACCACAGATTTACTGAGGAGATGAATGCTGTGATCAGACCTGTGTTTTAAAGGAAATGCTTTGGCAGCTCTGAGGAGGGTAGAACAAAGAAGGGAAAAGATAAAGACTGGACAGCTAATGAGTAGGCTATTGCAATTGCCCAAGCAAATTACAGTTGGTAAATACATGTTCAGGTGAGGAGCAGAGAAGAGATAAGGAACCAGTACTCAAAGCAGAATACCAAATGTATGAAGGGCTATGATACTCCATATAAGGTAGAAAAAACTCTAGGCCAGGGATTCTTAATCTTTTTTTAACCCTTTCCTTCTATCTTACAATTGATCCTATGTATTTTTTCTAAGGCAGAAAATCATGAAGGACTAGTTTATTGGGGTTAAGAGATTTGCCCTGGATCACACAACCAGGAAGTGTCAGGTCAGATTTGAACCCAGATCTTCCCACCTCCAGGCTTGGTGCTCTGTCTAGTGAGCCATCTAGCTGCCCCTCTTAATCTTTTTCTTATGTGGCAAGGACTCCTTGGATCAATTTACTGAAATAGAGTTATCAATATATTAAATAAGTCCACAGACCTCAGGTTAGGAATCTGTTCTAAACTAATATCATCAATTTGTAGGATTTAGAGCTGGAAGGAAACTTAGAGCTTGAACTCTGGGTAGAGAAAAGGAAATGGATATAGCATGTGGCAGAGGCAAAATTGTCAAATTTTATAGTTGATTAGGCACATGATGTGAGCGATACTGAGGAATCAAAGATAATACTAAGGTTCTAAATATGAGTTACTCTACATAGGATGGGGTCTTTCCATAAATAAGGAAGTTCGGAAGATGAGTTAGCTTGGGGAAAAGATTCTAGTTTCAGACATGTTGAATTTTAGATGTCTATAATCACCCAGTCAATAAGCATTGTCCAGTAGACAAGTAGTGAAATAAGATTGGAGTTCCTGGAAGAGATATTAAAATTGAATAGATCTGGGAATCATCCCCATAAAGATAATCATCAAACTTATGAAAATAAATGATGCATCAAGAGAGAACACAGAAAGAAGAGAAGAGGAATTAGGGCAGGAAATTAGGGCACAAAATGAGATAATAATTGTTAAGTGTATTATAAAGCATTGTGTAAATGTGAGCTATGTGATTGGGAAAACAACAAAGAGAAAGAAGAATTTGAATATGCTTTGGGAAAAATAAAAATGGTTGGAAATGGATAGTGGATGGGCACCCATCAGTTGAGGAAGGGCTCAACAATTTGTGGTATATGATTGTGATGGAATACTAATAGGCTACAGGAAATGATAAGCAGGATGGAAAAACCTGGGAAAACATAGGAACTGATGCAAAGTGAAGTGAGCAGAACCAGGAAAACATTATACATAGTAACAGAAATATAATGATGATCAACTGTGAAAGACTTAGATCCTATAAGACAATTCCACAGTACATATGATGAAAACTGTCTTTCACCTTCACAAAGAGAACTGAAGAACTCTGGATACAAACTGAAGCATATTTTTTTCACTTTCTTTTTTTTTCTTTTTATTGTTTGGGATTTATTTTTCTAACTTAGCTAATATGGAGGGGAAGAAATAAATGGATAGTGATCACGAAGGGACCAAAGTAAGATGGACACCAGATGGCCATTTGAGAGGATAAAATGGGAACTAAGTAAGGTCAAACAGGAAGGAATTGTCAGTGAATGAAATTAATACAGATGTAAAAAAAAAAAAAAACAGCCAGGAACATATTGGGCTAGTTATAAACATTAACAAGTGTGTTCCTGGCCTTATACTGGATCCTAATGAAATATCTTAAGAGTAGAGCAGAACAATTCATCAATCTATTATAACTAGAAGAAAATATCCCTTAAGAAAAATCAACTCCCTTTCTCCTTATTTTCTATTTTCAGTATGTAATCTTCTGGTATGTAATTTGCTTTTGTGAGTAAAACTGCTCACCATGATAGTCATTTACAATGCATTATGAATTAATAAGTTGTTTTCTGATATAAATCACTCTCATGTGAGTTTGGGTGATCCAGTTTTCTTAGGGCTAATCATCAACACACCTTAATTTTATAACATTAAATTTTCAACATGTTTTACCAATATTTTCAATGTATTTTAACAACTTCCTTAGGAAATAGATGCTATTTTTATTTCCATTTTACAGATGATGAATTTGGGCAGACAGAAATTAAGTGGTTTGCCCAAAATCATATAGTTATTAAGTGTCTGAAGTAGGACTTGAACTCAAGGACATTGCAACAAAATCCATATTTTTACACTCATGGAAAATGCCTTTGGGTTTGAGGAAAATGTAAGAGGAGATTATCACTCTTTATATCATTTGTAGGAGATATGATTTAGTCTTTTGTGACTTGACCTCACTAAAGTGCAATTTTCCCATCTGCATAAAGACACAAATGAATGCACCATCCTTAGGGGAATGACTGATAGACCAATAGAGAAGTGACTAAAAAGAAAAGTAAGAGGCAATTGGGCACTGGTAGCCTAGAAGGGAGAGAATTATATTAGGGAGAAGAAACAGTAGACAACAGCATCAAAAGCAGCAGATAAGTAAGTTGAGGAATTTTTAAAAGGTCATGGGTTTTAAGCAATCAGAGATAATTAAGGAGCAGCTAGGTAGCTCAGTGGATAGAGCGCCAGGTCTGAAGTTGGGAGGATCTGGATTCAAATCTAGTCTCAGAATATTTCCTAGCTATGTGACAATGAGCAAGTCACCTAAACCTGATTGTCTAGACCTTGCTGCTCTTCTGTCTTAGAATTGACACTAAGAAAGAAAGTAAGGGTGGGGGGTACAGAGGAGGGTGGGAGAGAAAGAAAGATACAGACAAAGACAGAGACAGAAATAGAGACAGAGGCAGAGAGATAAAGAGGCAAAGAGACCATTAAAAGATCCAAGGTAACCTTGGATAAGCCTGGTTCAAAAGTGGGCTAGAATTAATTGGAAGTATACACAGTAAATGTAAATAATTCTTTCAAGGAATTAAAAAGACGACTTCAGATAAGATTGGAACCTGTTCTTGAAAATGGAGTAAGAAGCTAGAATAACTAGGTTTGTATATAAGGTCTGCTATGTGGCCTTGAACAAGTCATTTCTTGAACAAGTCTTATTTTCTCCATCTATATAATAGGGAGTTGGGACTGTTTAATTCTTTATATTCATATCTCCACCACACAGTATAGTGCCTGGTTTTGTTGTTTTGTTTTGCTTCTATTTAAATATAAATGCAGTTGTAGATTTCTACTATTTAGTTTGACTTGAACTTTCCAATTGCCATTCTTACCCTCCTCAATACTCAACATGTGACAGATATATTTTTAAGCCCTTACCTTCCATCTTGAATCAATACTTTGTATTGGTTCCAAGGAAGAAGAGCAGTAAGGACTAGGCAAAGGGGATTACCTGACTTGCTCAGGGTCATACAACTAGAAAGTATCTGAGGCCAGATTTGAACCCAAGACCTCTTATCTCTGAGCCTGGATCTCAATCCACTAAGCCTCCAACTGCTTCTATACAGATATTTTTTAAAATGTCTTATGGTAAAGCATTATTCTTGAATATTGGTGATACAAAGATGGAAGTCATCCTTGCCCTTCTATTTAAATTTTGCACTTCTATACCTAACATTCTTCCTTAAATCCAGAAAAATAAAGGAACTTAATTTGAGTAGAATAGAACATGCAAAACAAAAAAGAACAATATATTAGTGACTACAGTGACATGAATAAGTAGCTATTCTCAGATGAAAAAGGGGGCTTTAAAAAAAGTAAAAACAAAACAAAAAAGTATTGGGCATGTTTAGCTTAGAGAAGATAACTCAAGTAAATGTGATATCTGCCATCAACTATTTGAAGGGTTGCAACTTGGTGGTACAGCGGATAGAGAACCAGGCCTGCAGTCAGGAAGATTCATCTTCCCAAGTTCAAATCTGGCCTCAGACACTGGCTATGTAACCCTGGATGAGTCATTTAACCCTGTTTGCCTCAGTTTTCTCATCTGTATGATGAGCTGGAGAAGGAAATGTCACACCACTCCTGTGATTCTGGGCAAGTCATGTAACTATCAGCCTCAGTTTCCTCATTTGTAAAATGAGCCAGAGAAAGAAATGGTAAACCATGCCAGTATCTCTGCTGAGAAAATTCCAAAATGGTGTCATGAAAGATCAGACACAAATGAAATGACTGAACAATAATAACATCATGTGGAGGAAGGATTAGACATCATGTTCTATTTGGCCTCAGAGGGAAGAACCAGGAGCAGTGATGGAAGCTTAAAAAATTTAGACTTGAGATCAGGGGCAAACATTGCGACCATCAGAGTGACCCCAAAATGCAATGTAGTGAGTTCCCTTCTCTTTGGGCATTTTCCAAGCAGAGATTAGATGTCTAGTCATCAAGCATATTATAATGATGATCTTTCATCGGCTGCATTGGCTAACCTCTGACACCCCTTCTAACTCCCAAATTCTGACATTCTAGGATTCATAGTATTGCTATCACAAATTACTCTAAGAGAATCTCTTTGGCTGTGAGTGTCCTTTCTCTCTCATTCAAATGAATAACTAAATATATATGTGTTTATGTCTATGTGTGTGTGTGTGTATATATATATATATATATATATTTAAATATACACACACACATATATATCTTTATGTATATATACATATATATGTGTATATATATATATATATATATATATATATATATATCTTTGCTTATAGCATTTTCCCCAATCAACTCTAAGCTGCTTGAGGGACACTATTATGTTTCAATTCATTTATACCAGCTAGTACGGTGACTTGTACATAGTAGGTGCTCCATTATTGCATGAACTGGTTATCTACGGTCTTTAGAGACATCCTCGGAGCAAACCATGTTTGCCCAGGATTCCTGGGAAGGTTGTTCTCGGTTCTGTCTTTGCTCTTTATCTGCAGTAGAAACCCCTAAAAATGGCTCTTAGATCAAGGCTACCAAAGCACCAGAGATGGGCAGCCACTGAAAGACAAACCCGTGCAGTCCCACTAACTTAGCAAAGACAGATTCTGGAACTGAGTTGGTCTTAAGGTTCTGTAATCAACAAGATTTGTTTGGTTGGTTTGGGGGTTGTTTCTTTAGTTTTTTGAGTGTTTCTTTACCGAACAGAGTTGTAAAGAGCTCTCTGCTCAGAGCACAGTAATTATCAGCTGCCACCACTCCCAAGTGTTACTTTTTTTTGGAAGGGGTTGGGGGGGGGGGTCTCAATTGTCAGCTTGTAATGGGGAAGAAAATTATGAACACTGCTTTTTAAGGAATCCTTGAGATATCCTCAGACACACACACACACACACACACACAGAAGCACTGAGCTTATAACAGTTATTGTCCTGCTCCAAAGAGACATCCCAGGTGGTGCTCTCTCTCTGGAGCATCTATTTCAAAGATTTCACCACTAATGAAGCAGCCACAGTCGCAATAACATGTTAAATCACAGTTGGTCAGTATGTGTTTATGTAAGGAGTGGAGAAGAGATAAGGGAGCATTACTCAAAATGGAATATCAAATGTTTGAAGGGCTTTGAACCTCCAAATAAGGCAAAGGAAACTCTGAGCCAGGGGCTCTTAATCTTTTTCTTATGTGTCAAGGACTCCTTGGGCAGTCTGGTAAAGTCTATGAACTCCTTCTAAGAATGATCATCTTTAAAAGCATAAAGTAAAATACATAAGATTACAAAGGGAACAATTTGTTGAAATGTAATCATCAACATGGAGGCAGATAAGATGGTGCACTGGATAGAGTACTGGGTTTAGTCAGGAAGACTCATCTTTGTGAGTTCAAATCTGGCCTCAAAAACTTACTAGCTCTGTGATCCTGGGCAAGTCCCTTAACTTGTTTGTCTCAGTTTTCTCATCTATAAAATGAGCTGGAGGAGGAAATGGCAAACCACTCCAGTGTCTTTGCCAAGAAAAACCCCAAGTGGAGTCCCAAAGAATCAGTCATGAAGGAAAAACAACTGAACAAAAATTATCAAAGTTAAATAAGTCCATGGACCTCAGGTTAAGAATTTATCCTACTCTAGGCAAATGTCCTCAATTTATAGGATTTACAGCTGGAAGTGGGCTTAGAGATCTGATTTAATTCAAGGCTGGCATTTAACTGGTGAGGAATTTGAGAGTCTAAAAAATAAGGTGACTTTTGCAAGGTCACACAAGCAGGATATAAGTCCAGCTCCTCAGATGCTCAGTCTAATTCATACTAGTACCAAGGAATACTGTCTCCATATGTTTACATCTGCCTTTCCCATACCCTCCCTCCTTTTCTCAATCCCATGGAATGCCTCTTTTCCTCTGAGATGTAGCTCAGCTGTAATCTTTTGCATTAAACCTTTCCTTAGCCCTCCCAACCCTCCAATGCTACTGGTCTACTTCCCATAATTATATATTATATGATATTGGTATTTATATAGTAAATACATGTTACATGTAGTATATAATCTATATAACATACATATTAAAGGCATATAGATTGTGTGTATGTGTATATCACGTGTACTTGTTATCTGTCCAGTTAGGATATAAGCTCAATGTTAATAAGGATTGTTTCTTTTTTTGGTACTGTTTCAGTTCCTTGCATATAATAGACACTGTAAATGTTTGTTGATTGATAGTTCAATAGCAGAGCCAAGATTCCAACCCATCTTCAAACGGTGGATCCAGTATTCTTTTCACTCTATTACATTGATTCTCTGTGCCACTCTGAAAATAATAATAGCTCAATGCAAAATAATTTAAGGCTTTCCAAATATTTCACATTGTATTGTCTCATCTGTTCCTCACAACAATTCTGTGAGGACAGAGCTATCATCAACCCCGTTTGAAAATGAGGAAACAAAGGTTGAGATAAGCTGAGTGACTTGCCTAGGGTCACATAGGCAGGTCAAGGCTGAGGCTGGCTGCCATACCCTATGCCAGGGTATCTCTTCAAGAGGAAGAGTGGTTTTTACCTTTGAGTTTTTCTTACAACTGGATGTCATTGCTCCAGACATGATCCCTTCTCATGCCTGCAATTCCCTACATCTCTATTCTTCTTTGGTGGAAACTTCCAGCTTTCCTGTCAGAGGACGTGGAAAACTAATTAGAGACACTTGTTAATGGCCTCATGCCTTCCCCCATGGAACCTTCTTCTAAATTGCTCCACTTCTCAGATCCCCAGTGATTAAAGATTCAGGAGTCCCAGCCTTCAATCCCAAGGTTTGGCAATGGCAAATGACAAGGAGGCATCTTCTTGCATTGAGGACTCTCTTCTCCTTTTGATAGCCTAGAAATCATCCTTCCAGAGGTTCTAGTGAAATCCTTGGTTATATCCTTTTTCCATCATGTTCCAGAAGTTGGCTGCTGCTAGGATTTCAGGCCATAGGGCAAATACTTCCCTAATATATTTCCTTTGTTTCCCATCACTCTTCCTCCATACTCTCACCCTTGGGTATCTCAAAATGACCCTTCTATCCTTCCCTTTTTTGAATTAAAAAATACAAATAAAAATCCCTTTTAATGATCATTGATAAGAACTTGTTATTTTTCCTAGGAATCTCAGAGGTTTTCTAGTCCAACTCTCTTATTTTATAGATGAAGAAACTAAGCTCTAGAGGGGTCAAGCTTTTAGTCCAGGATTGAACTGGTTTAGAAAAATTTATTGGGAATCTTTAGTTTTCCTGGTGTCCATAAGTTGGAAGACAGAAAGGATAGTCTGCACAGTCTCCCAGAGTCTCAGAACCCTTACATCAGATTAGAACCCACTTTTTTGTTTGAATCAACATGCTTTTTTATTGCTATAATTTCCCCATTTATACCTTCCCTCTTTTCCCACCCAAAAAGACATACTTGGTAATAAATAATTAAAGAAAAAAAGATAAAGATGAGTTCAACAAAAATGATTTCCTTATCAATAAAGTCCCACATAAATAGTGTGGAACATTCTTCAGTAGACTTTAGAAGCAAGGGTGCTAGTTTTTAAATAATATTTTTTCTCAATCAAATGAAAAAAAAATTTAAACTTCATTTTTAAAGTTAGAGACAAATTTTCTCCCTCTTGCACTGCCCTGAGACAGCAAACAACCTGATATAGACTTTTTATGTGTAATAATATAAAACATCTCTCCATATTAATCATTTTGTGAAAGAAAACCTAAACAAAAGAAAAGTGAAGAAATAAAATGAAATATAGTATCTCACTCTGCATTCAGATTCCATCAGTTTTTTCTCAGGAGGCAGATAGCAATTTTCATCATGAGTCCTTGAGGACTGTCTTAGATCACTGTATTGTTAAGAACAGCTGTCGTTCATAAATTTTCATCATATATGACTGGGGATGTAGACTCTAAATTATCACCCTGGTGCAATTATCAATAATATGGAAATAGGTCTTGATCAATGAGACATATAAAACCCAGTGGAATTGCTCATTGGCTATGGGGAGAGGGGAGGGAAAAAAACATTAATCTTGTAACCATGGAAAAATATTCAAAATTAATTGATTAAATAATTTTTTTGAATTCCGAAAAATAATTAATTAATTTTTATCATAGATATTGCTTACTGTGTACAATGTTTTCCTGGTACTGCTCATTTAACTTTGTATCAGTTCATATAGATTTTCCAGTTTTTTCTGAAACCAATCTTCTCGTCTTTTTTTAATAGCACAATAGTATTCCATTACAATCATAAACCATAACTTGTTCAGCCATTCCCCAATTGATGGATATTTCCTTAGTTTCTTATTCTTCGCCACCCCAAAAAGAACTGCTATAAATATTTTCGTACGAACAGATATTTTCCCCTTTTCTAAATCTCTTTGGGGTACAGATCCAGTAGTGGTATTGCTGTATCAAAGGGCATGCACCGTTTTAAAGCCCTTTGGGCATAGTTCCAAATGGTTCTCCAGAAGAGTTGGATCAGGTCACAACAAACCAAGCAGTGCATTAGTGTGCCAATTTTCCCACATCTCCTCCAGCATTTATTATTTTTCTTTACTGTCACATTATATAATCTAATAGGTGTGAGGCGATACCTCAGAGATATCTTAATTTGAATCTCTCTAATCAAGTACAATGTAGAATATTTTTTCATGTAATTGTATATAGCCTTGAATTCTTCATCTGAAAACTGCCTATTCATATCCTTTAACCATTTATCAGTTGGGAAATTATTTGTAATTTTATAAGTTTGACTCAGTTCTCTATAAATTTGAGAAATAAGGCTTTTATCAGATAATTGTTATAAAAATTTTTTTCTCTAGCTTTCTCATTTTCTTCTAACATTGGTTTTGTTTGTGCAAAAACTTTTTAGATCAATATGATCAAAGTTATCCATTTTGATATCCTGTAGTGTTTTTTCTCTCTTGTTTGGAAACCAAAATTATCTATTTTACATCCTATAATACTCCCTATCTCTTGTCTGGTCATTAGTTCCTACCTTACACACACACACACACACACACACACACACACATATAATTTGCTAATGGTAGCACCCTTTTTGTCTAAATAAAGTACCCATTTATCCATTATCTTGGTATACAGTATGAGATGTTGGTCTGTACCCAATCTCTGCCAAATCTTTTTCCAGTTTTTCCCAGCAGTTTTCATCAAATAGTGATTTCTGGTCCCCAAAGTTTGTATCTTTGGATTTATCAAACTCTAAATAATTGTGGTCATTTGCTACTATGTATTGTGTGTCTAATCTATTCTCCTGATCTACTCTTCTATTTCTTTGCCAGAACTATCGTGTTTTTTTTTATTTTTATTTTTAAAGATTTTTCCATATTTCCATGATTTATTTTCTTTCATTCCCCTCTTCCCTCCCCTCAACAGAGCAATTCCATTGGGTTGCACAAATGTTATCACTTGATACTTATTTCCATATTATTCATTTTTACTATAGAGCAATCTTTTAAAGGCTAAACCGCAAATCTCATACCCATATATACATGTGATAAGTGATGCCAGATGTTTTGCTTTTGCATTTCTACTCCCATAGTTCTTTCTCTCAATATGGATAGCATTCTTTCCCACAAGTCCTTCAGGAGTGTCCTGGCCTATTGCATTGCTACTAGTAGCAAAGTCCATTACATTAGATTATTCCACAATGTTTCACTTTCTTTGTACGATGTTCTCCTGACAGAACCATAGTGTTTTGATGATTACAGTTTTGTAATACAGTTTGAGATTTGGTAATCCAAGGCCACCTTCTTTCACATTTTTTTTTCCATTGATTCTGAATCAAGGACACCACAAATGTAAGACTTCTCTGCTTAAGAATCAATTTTATGAAAAGAAATTGAAGGTATTAAAATTGGCAATGAGGAGACCAAGCTATCACTCTTTGCGGATGATATGATGGTCTTCTTAAAGAACCCCAGAGAATCAACCAAAATGCTAGTCAAAACAATCAACAATTTTAGCAAAGTTGCAGGATACAAAATAAACCCACATAAGTCATCAGCATTTCTATATATCTCCAACACAGCTCAGCAGCAAAAACTAGAAAGAGAAATCCCATTGAAAATCACCCTAGACCATATAAAATACTTAGGAATACTATCTGCCAAGAGAAACAGAGGAACTATATGAACACAACTACAAAACACTCTCCACACAATTAAAACTAGATCTAAACAATTGGGAAAACATTGATTACTCATAGGTGGGATGAGCTAACATGATAAAAATGACAGTCCTACCCAAATTAATTTACTTATTTAGTGCCATACCCATTGAACTACCAAAAAACTTTTTTACTGAATTAGAAAAAAAAAAACGTAACAAAGTTCATTTGGAAGAACAAAAGATCAAGGATATCCAGGGAAATCATGAAAAAAAAAAAAGCAAAGGAAGGAGGACTTGCAGTCCCAGATCTCAAACTATACTATAGTGGTTATCAAGACAATTTGGTACTGGCTAAGAGACAGAAAGGAGGATCAGTGGAATAGACTTGGGGTAAATGACCTCAGCAAGACAGTCTATGATAAGCCCAAAGATTCCAGTTTTGGGGACCAAAACCCACTATTTGATAAAAACTGCTGGGAAAATTGGAAGACAGTGTGGGAAAGATTAGGTTTAGATCAACATCTCACACCCTATACCAAGATAAACTCAGAATGGGTGATTGACCTGAATATAAAGAAGGAAACTAGAAGCAAATTAGGCAAACACAGAATAGCATACTTGTCAGATCTTTGGGAAAGGAAAGACTTTAAAACCAAGCAAGAGCTAGAAAAATTCACAAAATATAAAATCAATAATTTTGATTACATCAAATCAAAAAGGTTTTGTACAAACAAAACTAATGCATCCAAAATTAGAAGGGAAGCAACAAATTGGGAAACAATCTTCATTATAAAAACCTCTGACAAAGGTCTAATTACTCAAATTTATAAAGAGCTAAACCAATTGTACAAAAAATCAAGCCATTCTCCAACTGATAAATGGTCAAGGGTCATGAATAGGCAATTTTCAGTTAAAGAAATCAAAACTATTAATAAGCACATGAAAAAGTGTTCTAAATCTCTTATAATCAGAGAAATGCAAATCAAAACAAGTCTGAGGTATCACCTCACACCTAGCAGATTGGCTAACATGACAACAAAGAAAAGTACTGAATGTTGGAGGGGATGTGGCAAAGTTGGGACATTAATTCATTGCTGGTGGAGTTGTGAATTGATCCAACCATTCTGCAGGGCAATTTGGAACTATGCCCAAAGGGCGATAAAAGATTGTCTACCCTTCATAGCACTGCTGGGTTTGTACCCCAAAGAGATGATAAGCAAAAAGACATGTACAAAAATATTCATAACTGCACTCTTTGAGGTGGCAAAAAATTGAAAAATGAGGGGATGCCCTTCAATTGGGGAATGGCTGAACAAATTAGGGTATATGTTGGTGATAGAATACTTATTGTGCTAAAAGGAATAATAAAGTGGAGGAATTCCATGGGAACTGGAACAACCTCCAGGAATTGATGCAGCGTGAGAGGAGCAGAACCAGGAAAACATTGTACACAGAGATTGATACACTGTGGTACAATCGAATATAATGGACTTCTCCATTAGTGGCAATGCAATGACTGAACAACTTGGAGGAATCTACGAGAAAAACCACTATCCACATCCAGAGGAAACACTGTGGGATTAAAAATACTGAAGAAAAACAACTGCTTAAATACATGAATTGAAGGGATATGGTTGGGGATCTAGACTCTAAATGAACATCCTAGTGCAAACAACAACATGAAAATAGTTTCTGATTAAGAACAAAAGTAATACCCAATGAAATTGTGCATTGTACAAATTGTCTGAAGGGTGGGTGGAGGAGAGGGAGGAAGATAATGTGATTATTGTAACCAAGGAATAATGTTCTAAATTGACTAAATAAACTAATGCAAATGGAGGGGGAAAACCTTGATATTATTTTTTTTTAAAAAAAGAATCAATGTGATGTTTCTATTCATGGGCAAATCCCTTAATCTCCAAAGACCTCAGTTTCCTGGTCTATAAAATAAGACAAATGGACTATATGGTGTCTGTGGTCTCTTACAGTTTTAGATCAATTATTCTACTATCTTTATTTAAAAAAATCCTGTTTGTGGGTCATTATATGATGTTGGTGATAAAATAAAGTGCTTTACTGTTTTTTATCTCATATGAATATAAAAGTTGTATCAACTGGAGTGTTTAATTGGCAGTCTTGCCATTAACCTAAACTTCCAAATATAAATGGTTTTGATAGGTCATCATTCCATAATTAATGACTTTTATACAAAGTAGAGCATACCTCAAAGCTGTAGCATCATCTGGCTCATAAAAGGGAAATAAAGTACCAGTGAGAAGCATAATAGTCAACACTACACAGAGAAACATCTTTGAACCTAACAAGACCCATGTGAGCAAAAGAAGGCTTGGAACTTCATAAGGGTGAAATTGCCTAGTGTGCAAAATGAGTGAGACAGATGATGGATATAAAAAAATCACTGGGCGGATGATTCTCTTGAATGGCAGGGGAAAGGAGGTCTTTTTATTGCTCATCCCTGTACCTAGAGCCTAATGGTTTTAGATAACCTAACGTTCTTCACAGGGCTCTCCAAAGTTCCATTCTGGACTTTTTGTTGTTATTTTTGTCTTTATGGTTGTTCTCCTTAACTTGGCCCATGAAATTTAATGTTTACATGCTTGCTGTTTTCAATTGGTTCTCTAGAATTTCCCTTCTTTACTCCTTTATCAGGATCTAGTGTAATGGGGGGAAGGGATTATTTATTTAAAATTTTGGACTTGATTGTTTAAGAGTTTTTGGTTACCAGGAATTTAATTAATTCCAAGAGATTTTATTTACAATTTATTTACAAAATATAGAAAGAGTGAAACAAGAATCAGAGAGAGGATAAGGTAAGTTATCTAGCCTGAGCACTAAGTAATTTACTCCCAGTCCCTCTGGGCAAGGAGAATTAGTTTCAGCCAGCCTCAGCAAGGCCAAGGACCTGGGAAGTCTCTTCAGAAAATCCAGCAGTTAAGAGTCAGCCTTTCATTCGCTAAGTGTCAGTCCAGTCATCAGATTCTTCTGCCCCTCTTTACCAGCCTCAACTCGAAAGCATGAAGAATTGAACTTCAGCAGAAGTGGAAGTCCAAGTTGAACTCAGCTCCAAGAATTCCAGTTCCAAGTCCACTTTAAAGACATTTTCTCTTGTGTCACTTCCCCTAATTCCACATATTACGATCACAGCTGACACTCTGCTCTAGGACTGCCCAGAAGGCAGTTAGTTGATTCTGATTCGTTATCCATTATCACACATGTGGGTCACAGACCTCCTACTTCATGATTAAGTGGGATATTTGCACTTTTGTTGATTAGATCTAAATGGGCAGATCTTCATATTTAACTTTTAAGTACCATGTTTGCACTTTTTGTGATTGAATCTCAAAATAGAAAGATCTCTATACTTAACTTTTAAGTAGGGTGATTACACTTATGGGGATTAAAATCTAAAAATAGACATGAGTTACAATTTAAATCTTCACAATCAAGGAAGAGCTAAGTGCCTTCATCGTTACAATCAGGGGAGAACCAAATCCAATCTTCACACTAGTTATACTGTTATTACCTAGTTGAAGGGAACTCAAAGTGTATGGATGAAATGAAAGGGGAAAAGATTAATAATTCTATAAGAAAATAGCACAGAGGGATGCACTTTAGGGCAGGGATAAGAATGTTCCACTTCTAGACACCAATCTGGCCTTTGCACTTAGCTAGCTGTGTAATGTTGATAAAATCAATTATCCTCTCTAGGATTCCCTTTTCTTCTTCTTTAAATTGAGATATTTAGGTCTGATGATCTCTGAAATCTCACCTTATTCTAGAATTCTATCACTCTGAGCATCACAAGACTGAAGAAAATCAACATAAAATCATAGATTTTGGATTAAAGTGAATCAACCAATCAGTTAACCAACAATCACTTATTAGGGGCCAGGTAAATGGCACAAGGGATAGAGTTCCAGACCTCGAGTGAAAAGATTTGAGTTCAAGTATGGCCTCAGAAGCCTAGCTGTATGGCCCTAGACCAGTCACTTAACCCCAACTGCCTACCCCTTATCACTCTTCTGCCTTAAAAATGATATTTAGTATCAATTCTAAAAGAGAAAGTAAGATGGCTTTTTTAAATCATTGATTAAGCACAAGTATATGCCAGGAACTCTACTAGCTTTTGAGGATTCAACAGCAAAAATCACAGTCTCTATCCTCACGGAGCTTTCACTCTATTTGAAAAGAAAAGAAAATATGTACAGCAGGTATGGGGTGTAATGGCAAACTGGATTATCTCCCCTTTCTCATCTCATTGCCCACATGGATTTCCCATTTTAAATCCTCCTCTTCTTCTTTGAGAAATGATATGAAAGAATCTATAATTTCCATTTTTAAGCAATGAATTCTTGAGCAGAGACAGCATTCTGGCAAAACATCTTCATATTAGATCTATATTCTTTGAGCATATTCACTCCTCAATTGCCATTTCCCAATTGCATTTCCAATGAGTGCACATGGATAAGCAAAAGCCTGTGTTTATAGAGACACAGTAAATATTTAAAACAATTAATAAGCCCTTATTAAGAGTTTATTATGTGCCATGCTAAACATTAAAGATTCAAAGAAAGGTAAAAATACTCCACACCCTCAAGAAGCTCTCATAGTGGGAAATAGAACATATAGATAATGATGTACCTGGCATAATGTGATGTATATATACCTAGTAGATAGAAGCTAATCTCAGAGGAGAAGGTACTAGCAGCTGTCAGAACTGGAAAAGGAGCTCTGCCACAAGATAGTATTTGGTCTGAGTCTTAATAAAAGCCAGGGAAACCAAGAGGCAAAGATAAGGAAGGAAAGCATTCCAAGAAGGAGGGACAGTCGGTGCAAAGGCATGGAGTCAGGAAATTGAAATATCATGCCTGAAGAAGAACAAGTAAGCTAGGATAGGTTTGGTTTTTTTTAAAAGAATGTCTGATAGAAAGAAAAGTATAAGAATACTGCAGAGAGCTATCTTCCCTTGAAACTTTAGGGAATTTGTGTGGGAAGGTAAGAGTAGGGCCTTTCTCTCAGTCGATGGAGATCTCAACTTGCTCCCATCCAAAGAGTTCATTGACTCTTCTGTACTTTTTAATTAAATTTTAATTTATTTTTTTTCTTTTTACATTACAAACACATATTACTCCTACTCCATAGGAGATTGATAGTCACAAAGTAAAACTAATATTACAGTACTATCATCTGAAACTACACCCAACATTCCACTTTCATAAAATCTCCATCTCTATTTTTTTTTAATTAACAGAAATCTCTTTTGTCTCCCTCCCATTGGAGGAAAAGGAAAAAAGAAAAACATTACACATTAGAAAAATCTTGTAAGCAGTTATATAGAGGGAGGATTGGAGTAGGGAAAGATGAGGGGATCAAAGAGAAGACATCAAATAGTAAAGGCAAGAGATACTGAACTAGAGTGGTAGCTGAGTAGGTAAAAGAATAATGTTGTGAAGGTTAAAATGACAAGGTTTGCCAACTACTTCAATATGGCAGGGTGGATTGAAAAACTTCGAGCTTCCATGAAGAAACTCAAGGGAAGAAAACAGATATTTGTAACCCAGAGGGATTTCATCAGCAGCTTCTATTCAAAACTTGCTGGTGCTTGTGATGCTTAACCAATCTCACTTCTGGAACTCTGGCCCCTTCTTTTCTGGCAGTTGTTTCTTCTCCTGTCCCAACTCCAAATGATTTCTTAAAATATCCTCTCCTCTTTAACGGTTCCTAATGTGTTCCACATACATAGGTAATATCAAGCTTCCTCTTCAAGTCTCCCCAGAACAGACTTCTAAAGGTCACCTGAAAATCATCCTTAGGTCTATGGTTTTGGGTCTCTTTGGAGTCACTCAAGGAACTTACTCATAGCTCTCTCATAGATCACCTGGTATGATCATACTTTTCCAGTTAAACACCCAATTATCCAACCTTTTTCATCTGTGATTAGGTCATGAAGGGGGTGGGGGTGGAAACTCCCTTTAAAATATATATAAAAATACAATCAAAATAAATAAAAAGGATTCAGACAAAAGAAACTCCAAAAAAAAACACAAGGAAATATAAGCCATGGTCTACTCTGCACTGATTCAATTCTACATAGGAGTGATCACAAGATTATGATTGAGAATTGGAAAGAATCTCAGAGATCACTTATCATCCCATCCACCTCCCCATTTTACAGATTTGGAACCTGAAATGCTGCTAGATTAAATGTCATAGTGCAAATATCAATGAATTTGGAATCAAAGACCCTGAATTCAACTACAGGACTTGTGTAAACATAGGCAAGTTACTTCATCTACTGGATCTCAATTTCTTCATCAGTAAAACAAGATGGTTGGACTAGATGGCCTCTCAAGTTCCTTCTAGCTTTAAGTCTATGATCCAAAATAACTTAGTCATCAGACTAATAACCACCTGGGGTGGGGGGTGGAGGAAAGAAGGCAGAAAATCTGAATCCAAAAGTGTCAGAAAATAATCATTGAAAATTGTTTCTACATGTAACTGAAAATAAATAAATATTTTTTTTAAATATAACTTGTCCAAAGTCACAGATGTAATAAGTGAAAGAACAAGGATTTGACCTCACATCCTCTGATACCAACTCCAATGTGCTTTCCACTATGCCACATTTCCTACAAAGTAATTCTGACTTCACATCACAATTTCCATTCAATAAGATGACCCTATATCATGTACCATAATGGCTTATTTTCTTAGTCTAAGATAAAACACTGATGCCTGAATATAGACAGAAATTACTACTCACCACTCAGGGCTGCTGTAGTACCTCATAAATGTGATTTGCTATTATTATTGTGCTGTTTTAAAATCATTATTATTCCTATATTGCCATTTTGATCAAATCCTTCTAGATTTGAAATGTGCCTCAGTATCCTTCCAATGACATAGCCTGAGAGTCTGCCCTAACTTAAAATTTTTTCAAGAATTAGTATGACTGGGGCAGCTAGGTAGCAGATGGGAAGTCCTGGGTTCAAATTTGAACTCAGACACTTCCTAGCTGTGTGATCCTGGGCAAGTCACTTGACCCCCATTGCCTAGCCCTTACCACTCTTCTGCCTTGGAACCAATACACAGTATTGATTTTAAGGGGGTTATAAAATAAGACATTAAAGGATATGATACCATTTTATTAATCTCTATCAATAGCAAGATCCTTACCATGTGATGAAAATATCCCTAATTAGGAGAAATCTAGACCTTGTTGATAATAAAGAATAGAATGCTGTTAGAGCTAGAAGGACCCTCAGATACCATGTAGTCCAATCTCCCTATTTTACAGATTAGGAAACTGAGACAACTCAAGGACATTAAATACACGGACCACTAAAGTGATGCACTTTGCCTAAGATCTTAGAATTCCCCAGTTGGTAACCCAGTGATTTCTGTTTCACAGTGGAAATAACCCTCAGTTTGGAAGTCAAATCCTAGCCTGGATGTTTTCAACCTGGATGTACTCAGGTAAGCCACCCAAGTGAGCTCTGTCTAAGTGTAAGTCTAATCATCTATACACCTGAAAGTTTAGTAGATAATCCCTAGCTTCCCTTGAAATGAAAACCGGTCTACTCAGATCTTTTTCAAACTCAAAATACTGTGTACAATCCTGGAATAATCCTCTATTAATACACTCGTAAGCACTCTTGATGTTATTAAAGTATAAACTATCATTATTGGCTTCTGTCTCTGTGTGTGCTGCATGCGTGTGTGAGTGTGCAGGAGTGTGCAGGAGTGTGTGTGAGTGTGTGTGTATTTCAGGTCTCCATTCCCACAGTAGAGTGAAGGGAAAATTTTTTTTGTATACAACATTCTAACAGTGACACAAAAGAATGTGCAATGAGATCTCAATGGCTTGGTGTTTCCACTCTGATAACATCACTTCTCCACAACTACCCGACTGCCTTTTTTTTCCCCTTCTCCATAAATATACCCTCTCTGTAACAGAATAAGACCCAGGGAATTGAAAATGTCAAGATATATTGAGCAACAAAGAGACAAGTTTTGCATAAACATTTACATCTTACACAACTCACGAGCTGGGATATTTTAGACATCTGGGGCAATCGGAATCTCTTCAGGTTGATTTCTAGTCCAAATTTTGTCTGGAAACATGTCTGAGAAAATGTTATTTTTGTTTCCTAAAGTTTCAACTGGATTGCATTAATTTTGTTGGGGGGGGGGCGGCGCTGGGGATTTTACTTTTATATTTTAACGCCTGCTCTAAATTAAGAGTTGCATTCCACAGATGCCATATTTTGGCTATACTACTATTATCTCCTCCAAGACCCACAGCTGTGTCACTTCCTAACACTGAATGCCGTCCTCGAAAGGCAGCTGTTGCTTTTAATTGGCAGGAGGAAAAGAGACAAGCATTTAGGATCTAGTCAGAATGATGTGTTGGGCAAAGAATCCATTATAATCCCCTTCTAAACAATATTCATGAGACCGGACAGATTTCAGTTAGAAATAGCCTGTAGTCAGCAGGTCGGGCATGGAAAGGACCTGCTTCACCAGGGAAATAAAGTATATAATAATCTGAGTAAGACACGTTTCTCATTTTTCTGATAAAAACAACATATTGGTTCCTTTTCTTTATATATTAAAATTAGTGCAATGCCCACTGGGAGAATTTGTATATGGAAGATAAGAGAGAGACAGCTCATTTTATCTACATTACTTATGGATGTTAAATATTTGTATTACCTTGGACAAATTATTTCATTTCTCTGGGCCTCTATTTCCTCATCCATTATGTCAAATGAGGGCAGTAGACTAGATGACCTCCAACCCTTTCAAGTATAAATCGATGATCTCATTCACATTATTTTATGTTGAAATGTTGACTGCTCTGTCTCCAATTTCTCCAAATCTTTTCTCTCTTTCTCTCCCCAGAGTCCCAAAGAAAGTATGGAATCAGGCAAGTTCCCTCTCAAAGCAGGAACTGGATTAGCTCTCCTCCTCAAAGTTCTTACACTAATTCTATCCATCAATAATAGTTTACCAAACACCACATCCTGGAAACGGGCTTATTCTTCCATTAGCATCTACTGAAGTATTCTATGATTTTTATGATCATTATTTATTCTGATCCACCAATGATTTGTGATTTCATCACTGTGGGTAATTCCTCCCCTGATAAAGTTTGTACTCCTTTAATTTGCACCTTAATAGAGGGTCCTTGTGAGTTGTTTTGTTCAAAATAATGTATAATCTGATGATAAACCTTTCTGAACGAGAAGCATTCATGCAGTGCAGAGCTTTGGACCAGGAAAAAGAAAGACAATTACTACCTGTGTTTCTCTGACCGATATGCTCAATCTCTGTACTGCCTCAGTTTTCTCCTCTGTAAAATGGGGGATAATTATAACACCTGCCTCCCAAGGCAAAATGTGAGGGTAAAAAATATATACAATATTTGCATTAAGTATCTGCTCTCCCTGCTTTTTCAGATTCCTTTTGTGTATTATCTTCCTCCATTAGACTATAAGCTCCTTGAGGTTAGGGATTCTCTTTTTTTTTTTTCATAGTTGTATCTCCAGAACTTAGCACAGTACCTGGTATATAGTGGAAGCGTAATAAATGTTTATTGACTATTGACTAACAAACTTTATAAACCTTTTGGCTACAATTATCTCATTCTTCACTCATGGGAAAAGGTGAGTAGAACTATTGGCCAGATCCAACATGAAGAAGCCCACTGCCACCATACCACCCCAGTGTCCTTCTGACCTTCCTTATGACATTCTATTGTTTTAGCTGCCTCTTCTTACTCCTTGTGACCACACTTCTTGCTCCCTATACCAAAGCTTCAAGGATCAGGGAGAAATAGTCACAAAACAAGAGGGATGGGAGAAGGAGGAGTGAGGCACTATACACAAGTGTATTTACACTACAAAAGCCCAGGTTCTTGGAGACAGTCCCAAGAACAACAACAACAAAATTCTACTTCTCTGGTTACTGTCTTCCATGTCTATGACTCTTCTTCTCAGTATGGATGATAGGATGATACATCACAGTGTAAGGAAGTGAAGAAAGAAATGATTACTAGGAAAATTAGGATACAGAAGTAATGTTACATCCCTAAGAACCAAAGAGATGAGGGTCTTTGCATTAGGATGAAAAGTATTGGAGAAGAGACAATGGGTGAGAGAACAAAGAGACACCCTAGAAGGGATTCACTAAACAAGCAACGTTAGTACTTATACACCTCCAAGTTATTTCACATTGACTATTCACATGTGCAAAATTCTAGAAAGGTAATAAATGACTAATCAGCTGACAATCGCATCATGTAAACACTTTCAACGAACTCAAGCTGCTCTCTGACACATACCAACACAAATATCTTTTTTACCACCACTATTCCCTCAATGAGACTTTATTGCTTTGGATTGTATAACATCACAATTGGAAACATGATGGAAAGACACATGGTGGGTGTGAGTTACAGAATATTGCCAACAATGCCTTGTATGCAAGAAGCAGCCAGAAAGGTATTATCCAGAAAATATATGATTGGAAAAGGAGATGAGTTAGTCATATATTGAGATTTGCAGGCAACAGATGGAGACATGCTGAAAGATCTAAAGAATGGACTTCCCAATTGACCAATATAAAGCAAAACAATGGTTTCTGGTGGGATTGTAGAGAAACAGGTGCACTCATTCATCAAATATGGAAAATGCACTGAGATAGAATCTTTTGGGAAAGCTATAAGACTGAACAGAGTAAATGTTACAGAATCAATCAGGGTATTAGGACTCAAAATTTCACTGCTAGAAAAACAACCTCAGAGTGGTAGAAAAGTAAATAACAATTGAAAAAAAGGCCATATGTGTAAAGATCATAATAGTATTATATTTCACTGCAAAAAATCAGAAGCAATCTTAATGTTCCAAATCAGAGAATGGTTAAATAAATTGTGATCTATGTATTAGATCAATGAGATACACTGATAACAACTGAGAAAAGGAAGCGTGAAAAAAGCACGGTGAAATAATAAGACAGGAAATCACTGGATGTGAGATTTCATTGATTAAAAGAACTCCTTCTACCAAAACAAGTTGGCAGTTTCCTGCAATTTATAGTTTTAAAGTATTGCCTGGAACAATGAAATGTTAGGGGACTTGCCCCAGGTCATACCACCAATAAGTTTCAAAGATAAGACATTTTTTTATTATGAAATAAATTTTTTTTAAAAAACTAGAAGAACAGAGTTCACACTAACTAAAGTCTTTTGAGGGCTATCATATGAGAATGAATGGGAACCTAGACTTGATGGAGACTTTGAGGAAGTTATTGAAAGAGTATTATAATTTTTATGCAAGGATATTAGTTTTTATTTAAATATAAATAGTTAATAAATTAGTTTAGTGGTTTATACTGGTGTTTCATGTTCAGTTTCTATTCTTTTTTGTTTTGTTTGGATCCAGGTCTGTAATTTAATTGATGGACCTGAATTCTTTCATCAACGTGTTAGGAACAATCCTGCAACTTGTTGTCATGAAGAGTTGTCTGTATAATGACCAAGATGGAAATGTACTATGTTTGACTGTGTTCATACAATTGAAAGATTCTTTTCCTGTCTTTTTTCTTTTCTTTTCTTTCATCTTTATTTTTCTTCCTTCCTTTTTTCTCTTCCATCATTTTATTTCATCTTTCTCTTCCTTCCTTCCTTTTCTTTCTTCCATCTGTCTTTCTTTTACTTTTACTTTTCTTTTTCTTTAATTTCTTCCTTCCTTTTCTTTCTTTCCTTCTCTTTCTTTATTACTACCTCTCTCTCCTTCTTTCCCTTTTTTATTTTATCTTTCTTTCTTCTTCTTTTTTTCCTTTATAATGAGAAGAATGTGGGAGAAAAAACTGAATGACAATTTAAAAAAAAAATATATATATATATATATATATTTAAAGATTTTTAAAGATTTGCCTGTGGGTCTCAGGTAAGTTGAAGTGATTTACCCAGAGTCACAAAGCTTGTATGTGTCAGAGTCTGGGTCTTGAATCTGGATCTTCCTAACATTGACTCTAAGGACAGTTTTTGATCTACTTTGCCATATAACCTCTTGGGTTTCCAATAAACTACTTAATTATTTTGTTTGTGTGTTTGGTTTTGTAAAACCCTCACCTACCTTCTTAGAATCAATACTATGTGTGGATTCCAAGGCAGTAGAGCAGTAAGGGCTAGGCAATGGGAATTAAGTGACTTGCCAAGAGTTAAGTGACAGCTCAGAAGTATCTGAGACCAGATTTGAACCCATCTCATCTCTATGCCTGGCTTTCAATCCACTGGGCCACCCAGCTCCCCACTTTTGTTTGTTTTTAAAAACCTGGAAACAGACCTCTCATCTATCAGATTGGATACCTTCTCAATGAAAGATTTCTTCAAGGACGTGGTCATGAATCATATTGCACGTAGTGTTGGAGCTTTGTACCCACTTTGGGGTAATCATGGATGATGATTTATTAGTGTATTGACAAGCACACATTTGAGACCTTAAACTAATGACACATTTTTTTTTTGCTTTTTTAGCCAATATAATGTTAATGGATCTAGAAAGTGTTTAAAATCCTCTGGTTTATGCTTCTCTCTGACACTCTCCTCCTTTTTGCCTAAAAAAATGTGAAGTACTTTAACATCTCAAAGCTGGATTCATCTGACTTTTTCAAGTTTAACTCATCTCTCTAAGTTACATCCATTCTTAGCTGTCCGTGCATTGCATTTTGAGTCTTCCAAAGTTTCTCTCACTAAATAGCAATTCAGAAACTCGGATTGCTACCTCCAGACCTTGAGGTGAAAGTTCCATAAACAACTTCCACAAAGAAGAATATGGGGAAGAACAAAGGCCTGGAAGTCAGAACTGGATCCTAAAACCAGTTTTTGTTGTTGAGTCATTTCAGTTGTGTCTGGTTCTTCATGACCCCATCTGGCAATTTCCCAGCAAAGGTACTGGCGTGATTTGCCATTTCCTTCTCTCACTCATTTTACAGGTGAGGAAATTTAGACAAATAGGATTAAGTGACTTGCCCAGGCTCACACAGTCAGTAAGAGTCTGAGGCCAGATTTGAACTTAGGAAGATGTGTTCCTGAATTCAGACACAGTGCTCTATGCATTGTGAAGACACCTAGCTGCCCATGGTCTAAGACCAGATCTGCTATTAACTAACTAGGAGATCTCAGCCAATTGCCTTCACCTTTCTAGATGTCAACTTATCATCTGTAAAGTGATGGGTTAATAAATTTGGAGGTGGAAGGTGATCCGGAGATCATCTAGCTTAATCATTTTTCACTTTAGGAATAAAGAAACTGAGACCCAGAAAAGTTGTTTGCCAAAGACGCCATAGGAAATAAATTGTAGGGACAAGATTCAATCCTAGGTCCTTGGACCCCAGATCCAACATACTTATTATTGAACCATATTGCATCTGACTACTAAGATCTCTTTCAGCTTCGCTTTCTATGATGCCTATGGCTTACTCTGTTTTTCTAAAGAAATCATTATTAAAACTCTCTGCTTTTACAGATTAAATAGTCATCATAATGATTGGAACAATGGTTTTCTTTTATCTTTCACCTAATTTTCATGGAAGAATTCCATAAGGAAATAAGATAGCAGCATTGAATAAGTTTTTCATTGGGGGAAAAGTATACTGTGAAAAAAAAATGCTCTTTGCAATTTCGATGGCATATTACTAGTCGGTACAAAAAAAATCATATTCCTAATTGATGTCACAGAGACTCCCTCTTCCATATGCATCCAGGGAAAGACCTTCTTTCTCTCTCCGGTTTTTAGGGAGCAGGGTATTTGTTTTCACTCAATCAATGTCATTACTTCTGCTCGGGAGTCAGAGGACCTGGGACTAATGAGCAGGCTCCTCTGGCACTTACTGCCTTTGTAATATAACCTTGGCTTATAGTATAAAATCCATAATATAAATTAATCAGAGAGTGGTACTATAGGATTTCTGGAGTTTCTTCCAGTCTTCGATCTGTTGTCCTAAGAAGTAGTTTCAGAAATTATCTTTGTCCAAAAATGTTCTATGTTCTTTCTAGATTGTGAGTTCCTTGAGATAGGGAACTCAGTGTGTGTGTGTGTGTGTGTGTGTGTGTGTGTGTGTGTGTGTGTGTGTAAGTAGGGGATCTCCATCAAGTCACTTCACCTTTCTTGGCCTCAGTTTACACACTAGGCATTCTGATTACATATCAAAGACATCAAGGTCATTCACTGCATCTAGAGCCATCTTCAGTGTTCCTGACTTTTGTGTTGCCACGGACCTTTGCTGCCTCTGGGAGAAAGTGAGGCCAGTGTCTTTGGGCAACTCTGCCTCATTTAAAACCTTAAGAAAAGTATCCATGGAAGAAGCAAAATGTTAGCCTACCTTATCTGGGTGGAGGCAGCTGAGCCAAGAAATAAATCTTGTTTTGTATACCTTTGTCCCAGAGTGATTCTCTGACTTCTTAATTGGGGCTATAGCAGCATTTTGCTCTTTATTATGGAAAAAATCAGTTTCCACTGACATTTACTATTTTAAAGGTCTCCCATATGAAACAGTTTTTATTGGTGTAGATAAGCTGCTTTATTGCTTATCCAGGGCTAGGTCAGTTGGGCAATGGAGAAAAGGAAGGATTTGTAAACCTAAATTGTAGGAATGTTTACTAATCTTTGTTTCCACTTTGAAATTGGCTGTTCCACATTTAGAGGCCTTTAAAAGGTCCCACCTCCAGGGAAAAAAATTTGGGAAATGTGCCTGCCTCTCCCCCTATCAGCCCACACTGCTGTCAAGGGGACTTTGCCCATTTCCTTCTCCTCACACTCGCCTATTTCCCTGGGCTGAAATTCTCCACCCCATGAACTTCCTGACATTTTGCATGTATTATGAGCCTTTGGAGCGATAAGCTCAAACCTATGGACCTTCCTTAGAGTAATGTTTTCAAATGCACAAATATACATACATAGAAGTACAAAGTAAGCCATTGCATAGAAATGCAATTATCCAGATATTTTTCTTTTTATTATTAATAGAATTTATCCACAAGTGCCCTGGCCCCTCCTCTCTTCCCCTCATCACAGAGGGCATCATCCAGTAGACAGATGTGTACATACAAATTATATCTTTCATGTTTCTACCTTTCAACTCACTCTCTGGACATAACATTTTCCTTTTATTCTTTAAATGCTAAATCTATAGCTATGTATGATGTTCTCCTGGTTTTACTCATTTCACTGTTCATTATCCAATACAGTTCTTTCCAAAGTGGTTTTTTTAGTTAGCCTTCTCCTTGTTTCTTATCACACAATAGTATTCCCTCACAATCCCATACCACAATTTGTTTAGCTGCTCCCCAATTGATGGGTATCCCCTCAATTTCCAGTTCTTTGCCTCCACAAAGAGAGTTACTATCAATATTTTCTAATATGTGGGTTCATTTCCTTTTTCCTGATCTCCTTGGGAAATAGACCCAACATCTAAGGGTAGTTTGATAATAGTTTTACAAGTCTCTGAGTTTGATTCCAAATTGCTCTCCAAAATGGTTAGATCAGTTCACAGCTCCACCAACAGTGTATCAGTTTCCCCATTTTTCCACTTCCCTTCTAACATTTCTTATTTAGCCCTTTTGTCATTTTAGCCAGTTTAATAGCTGTGAAGCAATTCCTCAGAATTGTTTTGCTTTGCATTTCTCTAATCAGTAGTGATTTAGATAATTTTTTCATGTAACTATTTATGGTTTTGATTTCATCTGAAATTTGTCTATTCATATCTTTTCCTTGTTTATCAATTGAGGGATGGTTCTAATTCTTATAGATTTGACAAAGTTCTCTATATATTTTAGATATGAGTCATAGACCATCTATAAAACTTTCCCCAAAAACTTCTGCTTTCCTTCTAATCTTGGCAATATTTATTTTATTTGTACAAAAATAGTTCAATTTAATGTACTAAAAATTATCCATTTTATATTTCACAGTACTCTCCATCTCTTGTTGACTCCTAATATCCAAAGATTTTCTTTTTTTATTTTATTTAATTGATTAATTAAGAAAATTTTTCCATGGTTACATGATTCATGTTCTTTCCCTCTTCTCCCTCCCCCTCCCCGTAGCTGACACGCAATTCCACTGGGTTTTACATGTATTATTGATCAAGACCTGTTTCCATATTATTGATATTAGCACTAGAGTGATCATTTAGAGTCTACATCCCCAATCATATCCCCATCAGCCCACGTGATCAAGCAGTTATTTTTCACCTGTGTTTCCGTTCCCACAGTTCTTTCTCTGGATGTATATCCAAATATTTTCAAATAGGTTTATGAACTACATGTTAAGAAAATCTGCCCTATAAGACACAGCATATTTCAGTCTGACTTATCTCTTTCTGCAATATGAAAGCCCATACATCTTGCAGAATTTTCTCAGAAAATCAAGGGAGGAATAAGAAAGCTTGCTCTGATATACCTATGAATGAGCTCCTTAATCTCAGTTCACTCTTCACAAATTTTAGCCACAGGCTGGGCTAAATTTCAGATTTTTTTAAAAGGTAAAATCAGGAAGGGAAAAAAGAAAAACGATTCAAGAGATTGGAAGTATTGGACATAAACCAATGGTATCATATTTGACTCAAATTTGAAAAAATCAGCTATCTGTTGGAAGTCATCTAAATCACCTATTTCAGTGAGCAGAAGAAACATGGAAAACAGATAAAATTGTTAAAGAGGCCTACTTGGCAATAAATTCTCTCTGGCTAAAATGAGATGAAGCAATCAAAAGAGTGAATGAAGTGTTTGGCTGTATAGATAAAGAAACTGTTTAGAAATAGGTTGGAAAAAATGTGTTCTCTGCTGCACGGAGACCATACCTGAATTTATAATGTTGACTTTAGCATAAAGGAGAATTATTAATAGCTAAATGTTAAAGGAGTCAAATAAATTTAGTTGAAAGAGTTAGAAATGAGGAGGCTTTCTGAGTCTGGAAGAAAAAGGGTCAAAAGCCCTCCAGGCCAGTAAGAAAGAAAATGTACACAATTAGACCATATCCCTGCAGCCAAACTAGGCTATGGAATAAAAATACTCCCAAAATTGATGGGCTGTCATCACTACCGCCCAGCAATGACCCTAATTAAGTCAAAGAGACTGCCTAATGATCCTGACAAAGGTAAATTGTGGAAGCTAGATGGTCAGTGGGACAGAACACTGAACTTGGAGGCAAGAAGACTTCAGTTCAAATCTTGCTTCAGATAATTACTTCCTACCTGATTTGGGAGGCAACAGGGTGGCTCAGTGGATAGAGTGATGAGCCTGGAGCCAGGAAGAACTGAGTTCAAATGTGACCTGAGATGCTTCTCAGCTGCATGAACCTGGGCAAGTCACTTAAAACCTAGTCTGCCTAAATCTACTAGAGAAGGAAATGACAAACTGTTCCAATATCTTGGCAAGGAAAATGCCATGGATGATATTGGTGTGCTTTGATCCATGGAGTCACAGTCAGACACAACTGAAGAACAACAAATGTGACTTGGGCTATGTCACTATGTCATTTAGTCTATCTTGATCTCAATTTCATCATCTGTAAAATGGGAATGATAATAACAATAATAGCACCTTTCTCCCAAGGTTGTTGTAAGGATTAAGTAAGATAATGTATGTAAGGCTTAACCTTAAAGCATTATGTAAATTCTTGTTATCATTATTATTATCATAAAATCATACCCTTTGATCTAGTCAATGATGACTGTAGTGGGTGAGAAAAGAATTACAATGAGAATATGGGTTGCCAAGATGTCTGCCTTTAATATATGGCCATCATTTCTTTTCCTAGAGAAGAAGACAGGGTTTGGTCTTCAATCAAGAAGATCTGAGTTCAAATCCAGCCTCAGGCATTTAACTAGCTGCAAAACCCTGGGCAAGTTACTTAACCTTTGTCTCAATTTCTTCAACTATAAAATGTTATAAAATCTTATATAAAACTTTTTAAAAAGTAATAAAATCTACCTCCAAGGATCAAGTGAAATAATATTTATAAAGTGCTTAGCACACTGCCTAGCACATAGTAGGTACTTAATTAATTCTTGTTTCCTCCCCCCAAATGTCCTTCCTTTGTGCCTTCCCTTTTTTTTTTCAAAAAATTCAATTCGACTTAATAAACATTTATTAAGCTCCTGCTACATGCCAGACATTGTGCTAAGAGCTAGGAATACAAGAGACAAAAAACAGTTCCTTTTCTCAAGGAGCTTACATTTTAATAGAGAAGACTGAACAAATATGTACAAGATAGACCACAGATAGAATAAATAGAAAATAATTAAGAGAAGGAAGGCACTGGATTTAAGAAATGAGGGGCAAGTAGGCGACTCAGTGAATAGAGAGCCAAACTGAAGACAGGAAGTTCTGGGTTCAAATCTGGCCTCAGACACTTCTTAGCTGTGTGACCTTGGGCAAGTCACCTAACCCCAACTGCATAGCCCTTACCACTCTTCTGCCCTGGAACTAGTATTTAGTTTGCTTCAAAAACAGAAGGAAAGTGTTTTTCGTTTGTTTGTTTGTTTGTTCTAAGTGTTAGGGAAGGTTTCCCAAAGTAGATAAGATTTCAGTTGAGATTTAAAGGAAGTTGTATGTATCTCATTTGTGGCTAGTCATTTGCATGTTCTCTGCTTCATTAGATTATGCAGTCCTCAAGATCAATGACACTCTTTTGCCTTTCTTTGTATCTTCAGCACTTAGCCTAGTGCCTAGCACACAGTAGGCTCCTAAAAAATAATAATAACCTAACCTTCTGACTTTGGGCCCTATCCACTATGCCACCTACCTGACCAGCATAATAAACTTTTAATAACTGCTTACTGATTTGAATTGACTTATTGACTTGACTTTGAAATGGAAGAAGCTTCCCTGAAAGATCCCAGAACCCTTCTGAGCCACCAGCAATTTGGGATTTTGAGGATAATAGCAACTTCCTAATCCTCTAGTCTTTTAAGTTTTTAAAGTTTTTTAGCTTCACAGAACAGTTATCATCCCCACTTCACAGATAAAGAAACTGAGGCTTTCAGAGGTTGATCTCCCAGCTCATAAAAGTGAGGAACAGGGCAGAAAGCTATGAGTCTTGAATCAGAAACATTACCTATATGGCCCTGAGCCAGTCATTTAACCCCTATAGACTTCAGCTTCTTTTTCTCTGAGTGTGAGCTCAAACTTGACAAACTTTAAAGCTCCCTCTGACTCTAAGTTCATGCTCCAGTGACCCCAATGGTCTCCCATTACCTGCGAAAGCCTTCTTAATCCTGATTTTTTTTTTTATTCAGTGTGGACATTGATCAGTCTCCTCCAAAGGTCCTGTTCCAATGTCTTCTTATTGGAGGACTTCCAATGAGTCCTAAGGACTTAGCTTCTGGGCCTGATGATGGTCTAAAGGTCTGCTGCCTGAGTAGCCTTCTGACTAAGCTTGCCACCAGCCTGGCAGGTGGGTGATCAATTTGAGGGAAACAAGAATTCTTAAGACCACATATTAAGCCACAGAGGGGTTATAATTGGCATTAGTAAAAGCCATCTCACACCAACAAATCACAAAACTAATGCCCAATTGTAAGTCTTTTCTTTATATGTTCATGAACAAAGTATGGTCCAGTGAAAAGAGGGTTGGCTCAAGAGTAAGAAGACTTGGGTTCAAATTCCACCACTGATGTTTTGAAAAAAAATTTTAACTCTTACTTTCCATTTTAGAATCAATACTACGTATTTTCTAAGGTTGAAGAGTGGTAATGGCTAGACAATGGAGGTTAAGTGACTTGACCAGGGTCACACAGCTAAGATGTATCTGAAGCCAGATTTGAACTTCCTGTTTCTGCACCTGGCTTTCAATCCATTGAGCCACCTATCTGCCCGCCACCATTGATATTTTTACTACTTCTAATACATTGAAGAAATCTTTGGAGAGACTTCAGGTGATACATTCCTCATCTATAAAAAGGGAGGATGGGATGGAACAAGGAGATTGAACCAGATAGTCTCTACAGGCTCTAAATCAATGATTCTATCATTTATTTCTTGTGTGCCTTCAAAGAAGTTACTGCTTGGGGTTTGTGCATCTGAAAAAGGAGAGGGTTGGCCTCAATGGTTCCCATCAGCTCTCCAGCAATGATCTTAAAGAGAGCACTTTGAGGAAATATCTACTTCACAGCTTCATTTACAAAGTCTCCAAGGTCAAGATTCTTTATTAGCTTGTATAACTTTGCTCAGCTGCTCAGAATAAAGGCATTTGTAAGTTTTTCTAGTTATCTTTAGAATAGTTGAAATTGCTCTCTGGCATTTATATAATCAGTGAGAGATAATCAGATGATCTTTTTTTTTTTCAATAAAGACCTATTTCCTGTTCATTATTCCCATTATGTTTATTTATGGTATAAATCACATTTCTCCCACTGAAGGTCACCTGTGGGTTGGTACGGGGTTATTTTTCACCTTTTACAACCCATTTTTATTGTATTTGTATAAATGTAAATTCATTGTAGCTATGACTTACTGCAATTTAATTTAAATAATTTCAGCAAGTATTTTGTAAATGCTTACCATGTGCCAGCACTGTGCTAGCCCTGAGGAGACAGAAACAAAAATGAATCATCGCTCGCCCTTAAGGAGTTTGGATTCTTCTGCTTGGATATAACATGGATCCAGGAAAGTAAATGCAAAGTGTAGTCAAATCAATTTCAAAGAACTTGGAGGAACTTGGAGATCATTTAATCCAACTATCTCACTTTAAAAGTAAGGAAACTGAGGCCAAGAGAGTTTCGCTGATTTGGCCAGTGGGCATCTAGGTGGCATAGTGGAGAGAGTACTGGGCTTGGAAGCGGGAAGACTTATCTTCATGAGTTCAAATTTGTCCTCAAAGACTTACTAACTATGTAAGCCTGAGCAAGTCACCTACCCTTGTTTGCCTCAGTCTCCTCATTTAGAAAATGGAGCTGGAGAAATAAATGCAAACCACGTTAGTATCTTTGCCAAGAAAACGCCAAATGGGGTCCCAAAGTGTTGCACACAACTGAAATGACTCAACAACAGTGACATAGGTGATAAACATCAGAGCCAGGATTTATACTTGGGTCTGGTTACACTTTTCATGGGACCACAATGACTCTTGGGACAGCCTCTTGTAGGATCTGGCACCTGCTTGTACTTTGAAGGAAGTTAGGGCCTTCCCAAGATCAAAATCAAGCATTCTCGTCACAGAGGACCATGAAGAAATGGAATGTTGTATACAGAGATCAGCTCACAGGTCAGTTTGACTAAGAATAGAGGATGTGTAAAAGGGAATCATCTTAAATAAATCTGAGGATATAGAGGGGAAGCCAAAGAGGGCTTTAAACACCAGCTTGAGGATTTTCTCTTTTATACTAGAGGCAGTAGGGAGATGGTGAAGATTCCTGCGGGATGGTGGTATATGTTCTAACCCGTATTTTAGAAACAAGAGTTTGGCTGTTTTGCGGAGAATGGGTCTCTATCATTTCTATAAGAAATTGCAACCTCTTGTCAATCCACGAAGCAATTTTGTTATTCATGCCCCTTTAAAAAGATCATAAACATCAGGAAAATTAAAAACAACTAATATTCCTATGTGCTCATTACGTGGGTTTCACATATATTCATTATCTTATATATTCAGAGATAACACTAATGACTGTAATTATCTGTTTGCCCTAATGTGATGGAAAAACAGTCTGTGAGCAGCAGTCCTGCAGCCTCAGAATTAATCATGTACCTTTGCTAAGCAAGTTATAGCATTCTTATTTGTTCCACTCTTTGTGGCTCTGGCCTCTGCTGTTGATCTCCAAGTTTTGTTATTGTATCTTATCCTTTGTGGCCCCATTTGGGGTTTCCTAGCAAAAATACTGGAGTAGTTTGACATTTCCTTCTCCAGATCATTTTACAGATGGGTAAACTGAGGCAAAGTTGCCCAGGGTCACAGAGCTAGTAAGTGTCTGGAGCCAGATTTAAACTGAGGAAGCTAAATCTTCTGACTCCAGGCATGGCACTCTATGAACTGCTCCACCTACTTGCCCATTGGTCTCTAATAGCTCTCAGTTATGCCAAACTCCTGGAAACCTTGCTTCTAAATCTCCATTGAGGTTTTTCCTACCTCCCTCCACCTTTTCTCCTTCATGCAATCTCTTGGAAAGTCTTCTGCTATTTGTCTGCCTCCACTGTCCATGCAATTCAACAACAAATATTTATCAAGCTAGGCACTAAGAAAATAACCACAACCACCCTGCCCTTAAGAGGCTTATGTTCTAGGGCGATCTATAAGAACATATTAAACAAATGGCATACATGTACCAAGGTTGAATTTATGCCAGAAATGCCAATATTGGGAAAAAATATAAAGATTATGAATCATATTAATAATAGAAATTAAAATCATTTCCCACCCAGATGTTCTTCTGGACTTCATGATCTCCAGAAGTTCATCATCCTGCAAGATAACATCAACTGTGAAACTCACTTCCTCAGCATCCCCTGTGCCTGAGGCCCCTCCCTCCCTCTGACCTATCTCATTGTTTCCCACCTGGCTGCAGATAAACCTCTCCTCTCCAGCCTTTCACTTCCTTCTTATATGTTGTCTTTCTCCTTTGGGCAATGAGTTCCTTGAGAGGAAGGACTATCTTGTTTTCCTTTGCATCCCTGGAGCTTACTTAGCTCAGTGCTTGGTACATCTGACACACAGTAGGCACTTACTAAATATCTATTTAGTAGTTAGTATATTTAGACTGACTTTTTAAAATGCCATGACTAAATCAACTGATGTTGAAGAGGCTTATGACAAAATATGATACTTATTCAAAATTTTATTTTGTAAGATGTATTCATACTTTTAATATATATTTTATTTCATAATATGGTATATATTTATAATTATTTTAAAAGTTAAAAAGAATAGGAATAGTTGATTATTTCTTAATATGATTAAGAAGTATCTTTCTAAAACCAAGATGTAACACTACTTATCATAGAAAAGTAGTAGTAGTGGCCTTTCCAATGATATTTGAGGTAAAATAAAGCTATTTATTCTCTTAATTAGCATTTGAGATCATCCTAAAAATGCTGACTAAAATAATAAGATAAGAAGAAGAAATCAAGGAAATATGCAAAGACTAAATAAGGAAGTAAAATTACTGCTTTTTGTAGATTACATCAGAGTTTACTTAGAGCACCCTGGAGAGTTAACTAAAAATTAATTGAAACAATTAATAACTTCAGCAAAGTAGCAAGTTACAAAATAAAACTACAAAGATTATTAGCCTTTCTCCATATTATCAACAAAACCCAGCAGGAAGAGATAGAGGAATAAATTACACTCAAAAATAATTACAGAATATATAATATATCTGGGAGAAGAGCCAATAATATACACTCTGAAATTATGTAAACACAACTATAAAACATTCTTTACAGAAAAAAAAAGTTGAATTTAAATAAGTGGAAAGATAATTATTGTTCATGGTTGGGTTGTGCAAAAAAAAAAAAAAGCAATATACTTAAATTAATTTATAGATTAAATGTCATACAGAACTACCAAGCAGTTGCTTTCAAGAACTAGAAAAATAATTAGAAAATGTATTTAGAGAAATAAAAAAATTTAAAGGAAATATGAGGGAGGAAGGTGGAGGAAGTGGGAAAGTAGGGAAAAGGAATGGCTAGCAATACCAGATCACAAATTATACTACAAAGCAGTAATCAAAACTATTGGTACTCGTTAAAGTCACTAAAACCCTTTGGTACTAATTTAAAAATAGAATAATGGGTCAATGGAATACTTTTGGTACAATAAGACTCAAAATGAATCAGATAAATATATAATGTTCTATAAAGGTTAAGGACTCCCACCACTGGGGTAAGGTTTTTCTTTTCAACAACAAAATCCTGGAAATCTGGAAAGTAGTCTGGCAGATGCTGGATTTAAACCAATATCTCACACTATAAACTACAATAAGATGCAAATGGAGATAAGAAATAGATTTATAAAGTTCCAACATAAACAAATTACAGACAGTGAATAAGATACTTTTCAAAACCATAGGTATCTCACATACTTCCAACTATGTGACCCTGGACAAGTCACTTAACCCCTTGTCATTCTTCCATCTTGGAACCAATACTTACTATTATTTCTAAGATGGAAGGTAAGGGTTAAGGAAAAAAAAATAGAAAGAATAGTTTACCAAACAAGGGATAAAGAGAATCACATGAAATATAACAACTTTGAGTATACGAAAGTGAATTTTTTTCCACAAAACAAAATAAATGCATATGAAATTAGAAGGGAAATGGTTAATGAAGGAAAAATCTTTACAACAATTCTCAATATCTGCTATCCAGGGCATATGTGGAATTAATACAAATATTTAAAAACAAGAGCCATTTCCCAAAAAATAAATGGTCAAATGAAATGCACAGACAGTTATCAAAGGATGGAAGGCAATGTATCAACATTCATATGAAAAAATAACCCAAGTAACTAATAAAAGAAACAAACAACTCTGAGATTCTATCTCTTGCCTGTCACTGGAAAAGAAAAGCAAAAATTGTTAGAAAATTTGTTGGAAGTCAGGAACACTAATGTGTCTTAGTGTGGTGTAGCCTAAACATTCTGGAAAAGAATTTGTAACTATATCCACATTAAGTTATTAAAATTTGCATAGCCTTTGATACAAAAATACCATTACAAGGTTTATATGCTCCAAAGATGAAATATACCATTTGTATAAAAATATTTACAGCAACACTTTTTGTAGCAAAAAAAACAAACAAACTAGAAACAATGATGCTGTATGTATCTTGGGCACAAATATATTGTGTCTGCTATTAGAACATGAGCTCTTCAAGGGGAGCAGTTCCTTTGTATCCCTAGCACTTAGCACAAGGCCTGGCTCATAGTAAGTGATGAGTAAATTCTTGTTGACTGACTGAATGACTAGGTGCTCATTAATTGGGGAATGACTAAACAAATGATTAAACAAAAAAAATAGCTTTAATAAATATTCTGTATATTCATATATGTTTTTAGCTTTTTCATTAGAATGTAAACTTCTTGAAAGTAGTCATCATTTCATTCATTGTACTGGTATTCTCCAGAACCTAGCACAGAGCCTGGCATGCAACAGACACAATAATTCTGGTCAGTTGAATGATCAATTTCTGTTCCCCAGTTGTGAAATTCGATTTCCCATTTTTGTGCCTTTCCATATGATCACCATATTGGAAATGAACTCCTTCCTTACCTTGACTTCTTAAATCTCTTCAAGACTCAAGTGTATTCTGCAGTGCAATCGAATGTAATGGACTTCTCTACTAGCAGTAATGTAATGATCCAGGACAATTCTGAAGGACTTAAGAGAAAGATGCTATCCACATCCAGAGGAAGAACTGTGGGAGCAGAAATGCAGAAGAAAAAGAACTACTTGATCACATGAGTCAAAGGGGATATGATCAGGGATGTAGACTCTAAACTATCATCCTTGTGCAAGTATCAATAATATGGAAATGGGTCTTGATCAATGACACAAGTAAAACCCAGTGGAATTGAGCATTGGCTATGGGAGGGGGTTGGGAGGAGGGGAGGGAAAAAATGAATCTTGTAACCATGGAAACATATTTTAAATCAATCAATTAAATAAAATGTAAAAGTTAAAATTTTAAAAAGACTCAAGTGTATTCCTCACCTCAAAATTATTTTTTCTTTGCTTTTTTAAATACACTTAATTAATTTATTATATGTACATGTCAGTGTTGGTGCAATAAAATGTAAGCCTTTTGATGCTTTATTTTTGCCTTTTTATTCCCAGTATCTGGCAGTGTCTTATGCTTAGTAGGTACTTAATAAAACTTAATAAATGTGCCCTGAATGAATGAATTTATGAATGAGTGAATGGGGCTAAATTCTGCATAACTTGAAATGGAATATGACCTTTGACATTTGTAGCCACATGTCCTTGAGAAAGTCACTTCACATTACCAGGTCTCAGTTTCCCTATCTCTAATTTTAGATTATAGTACTGGAAAGTCTGTGAGGTCCCATCTCAGTTTTAAAATCTATTGTCTGAGAGTCAGTTTTCTCACACTAATCACAGATGGAAAATGACAAAAATGACTAAAACCTATCTCATAGGAGAGCAAAATGCTTGTTAATGAAATGATGCATTGAGTATTGTGAGGATCCAATTCTTATAATGTGTTTTAGGGGTTTGTTCTGGGCATGAGTCAAACTCCCACAACAAATATGTATAAAGTGCCTTTGTAAGCTCTATTCACATGTCACTGCTTATTCAGTACTTTGAAGGAAGTTGAGGGAGGTGTTCTCTTGGAGTGAAAAGGAAAGATGTGTTCATACTTCTGGCCCTTCCTCTTGATTGCTAAAGCAATCATACTTAATTACATGCCATTATATTCCTACACTTTTACTCAAGTGATGTCATGTAACACAATGTGAACTTAGAGCCATACAAGAAAAGAAAGGAAGGCAGGAAGGCAGGAAGGCAGGAAGGAAGGGAGGGAGGGAGGGAGGGAGGAAGGCAGGAAGGCAGGAAGGCAGGGAGGCAGGGAGGGAGGGAGGGAGGGAGGAAGGCAGGAAGGGAGGAAGGCAGGAAGGCAGGAAGAAAGGGAGGGAGGGAGGGAGGGAGGGAGGGAGGAAGGAAGAAAGGAAGGCAGGAAGGAAGGCAGGAAGGCAGGAAGGCAGGAAGGCAGGAAGGCAGGAAGGCAGGAAGGAAGGCAGGAAGGCAGGAAGGCAGGAAGAAAGGGAGGGAGGGAGGGAGGGAGGAAGGCAGGAAGGGAGGAAGGCAGGAAGGCAGGAAGAAAGGGAGGGAGGGAGGAAGGCAGGAAGGGAGGAAGGCAGGAAGGCAGGAAGAAAGGGAGGGAGGGAGGGAGGGAGGGAGGGAGGAAGGAAGAAAGGAAGGCAGGAAGGAAGGCAGGAAGGCAGGAAGGAAGGCAGGAAGGCAGGAAGGAAGGCAGGAAGGCAGGAAGGAAGGCAGGAAGGCAGGAAGGGAGGAAGGCAGGAAGGCAGGAAGAAAGGGAGGGAGGGAGGAAGGGAGGGAGGGAGGGAGGAAGGAAGAAAGGAAGGCAGGAAGGAAGGAAGGCAGGAAGGAAGGAAGGCAGGCAGGAAGGAAGGAAGGAAGGAAGGAAGGAAGGAAGGAAGGAAGGAAGGAAGGAAGGAAGGAAGGAAGGAAGGAAGGAAGGAAGGAAGGGAAAGAGGGAGGGAGAGAGGGAGGGAGGGAGGGAGGGAGGGAGGGAGGAAGGGAGGGAGGAAGGAAGGGAGGAAGGAAGGGAAGAAGGAAGGGAAGGAAGGAGGAAGAGAGGGAGGGAAGGAAGAAGGAACTGAATATAATATAAATACCACAGTGGCTTCAGAGAAAAGTTTATGAAATCTTTCTCTTTGTCTTCATTGCAGAGATTGGGGGTTTGAGATGTAAATTCTACTTATACACCCTACACTGTAAATAATAAGCAGCTAGGTAGTACAATGGAGAAAAACAAGACCTGAGTTTGAATACTACCTCAAACACTTCCTAACTGTGTGAGCTCAGACAAGTGACTTAACTTATGTGCCTCTGTTTCCTGTTTTGTAAAATGGACATAGGATGAATAGCTCCTCTTATAGAGTTGTAATAAGAATCAAATCAATTGCAAACTTCAAAGCATTGAATGAATGCTATTTACTACTATCAGATACAGTTGTGGCACTAATGGATAGAGTATTAGAGCTGCAGTCAGGAAAACTTGAGTTCAAATCCTACCTCAAATACTTATTAACTATATGATTCTGGATGAGTCACTTATCCACTCTCAGCTCCCATTTCCTTATTTGTAAAACAGAGATGGTAATAATGGACTATCCCTCCTAGGGTTGTTGTAAGGTTCAAATGAGAAAATATTTGCAAAGTATCTTACAAACGTGAAAGCATTTTATAAATGCTAGCTATTATGTTGATTAGTTTTGTTGAATTGCTTTTTTTCCTCAATTTTTTTTAACTTTCTCTCTTAGTAAAAATTCTAAAACAGAAGGGCAAACAAGCCAGGTTAAGTGACTTGCCCAGGGTACAAAGCTAGGATCTTTATTCTCTTGAAATCTTTATTACAAGGAATGGCTCCCTGGGGAAGATTATATTAAGAAACCAATATAATGTAAAAACAAAAGATAGCAAGACAAAATACATTTTTTTAAAGAACTGGATCATAGTTCAAGAGCTAGACAAAACCTCAGACACTTTCTAATGAACTCTTATTTCATTGATGAAGAAGCTGAGTCACAAGAAGTTCATGAACTTCTCCCAAGTTCACACAAATATGAGAGCCAGAAGGGAGGATTTGAACAGTAGATTCAGTGCCTTTTCCACTGACTTACATTGCTTTCCTCACTTTCTGTATCACAGAAGAGTGACTTTCTAGGTTTCTCCTAAAGCCCATCATGATTATTTTTGTAGTGGAGAACACAAATGGAAAAATATATAGGTCATTTCAACAGAAAACAATGTCAACCTCCTCCCTTAAATCCTTCTTCATCAGTCTAATAGACTCTTTTATTTGTCCTCATTTTTGTTGACATATTTATATCTCTCTGTGTCATCCCTTCCTTTCTATACCAGAATCTCAATGTCGCTCATATCCATCAGTGTCCATACCTCCAATCATGTTGCCAGAATCATTCTCACAGACTGCAAGTTCAAAATCAATCTGAGTGCTCTTTCCACTGACCTTTATGGGATTCTCAAGGGTTCGGAGTGGTTGGGCAAGACATTAAGATGGTCTTATTATTACTTGTAAACTGTTCCCTGTCCTCATCTCAACCCTGTGTTAATAAAAAGCCAAAAGCCATTGTCTTCTTATAATGAAATTGGGGGAAAGGAAGGGAAAAGTAATTACTAAAGGCTAAATTTGGGCTCTTCGTCTTTTCTCCTGAAAAAAAAAAATATTTAAATAAAAAAATGATGATTTGAGGAAAAAAGCAAAGAGTAAAGATTAAAATATATCAAAGGTGCAGCCGTGTCAAGAATGGTAAAAGCCCTGGCTGAGATTTACTGCACTATGACCCAGCTCGCAGTTTCACTGCTGCTTACATATTGTGTGGAGAGTTCCACATGGAGCTAAAGGGATGAGTCATCTTGGAAGCCAGTAGTGCAGTGCCTCCACTCTCCCCCTTCCCCTTCACTCCATTGCCAATCATATCTTCTTTATGTATAGATCTGCTGACATCATTCCTTAGCCTTAAAATCATCAGTGAATCCCTGCTGGGCACCAGCTTAAGTTCAGATTCAGAGCATCCTAGATCTAGATTTGGAAAAGATCTCAGGGTTTCAGGTGTATCATTACATGGATAAGAAAATTCAGGCCCAGAGAAGTCACTGGCTTGACCAAACTCATGCAAATAATCAATGTCAGAGATGGGATCAAAAATCCAGTTCATTTGAATCCATTGGGAGAACTGTTTCTCTTCTCTCCCAGACTGTCAGGGACTCTTCCACCTGCCATTCAAGGTCCTCTACAAGCTTGCACCACTCTCCCTCTCTCTCTTCCCTTACCTCACATTACTCTCTTTGCACTGATCCTCTGACCAAATTGATTATTCACATCCATAGACATGGACATGCCTCCCTGATGTAGTATCACAGGATCCTAGATTTCACATAGGAAGGGAACTTAGACATCATTGGATGCAACCTCCTCAAGGCTTCTGTGTAACTAGTGGGGAGAGCATAGGCCTTGAAACCAGGAAAACCTGAGATTGAATCCTGTCTAGTGTAAAGATTAAAATTTAGGGGAGACTGAGGCAGGTAGAAATTAGTTTCTCTCTGCAAGGAGTATTATATTTTATGAGGTTTATTAAAGGTTGAGAATTTAAGAATATACAAGTAAGAAAAAACACGTGCCTAGGCCAGAGGCCTAGACAAGACCTCATCTACATTATGGAAAGAGCCACGTCTACCCCAAAAATGGAAGTCCAAAAGAGACCTCAATAGCCTTTGCAATCAGGTTAAATCCCTTCTCAATCTTGGCCCAGGTGAGATTACAAGGCATTCTGGGGAAGTGTAGCAAAGGCTTGTGGGGATTGAAGTCCTGGATTCCAATCCATTTTTACATTCTGCCATTTGATCGTTGTTGGGGGGGGCGAAGTTTACCCAAAAAGGATCATGAGAACATAATCAACTTAAAGATTATAATAATTTGAGGATAAGAGGGGAAAAAAAAGAACAAAACCAATAACTGCTGGACGAATTGACAAAAAGCCACTTAGGGGGCAGTCCCCTTTTGGCATGAAATTATACATACAAATAAATGTTCAATCAACCACACCCAAAGTTCAATTTTTGTGCAACTTGTGGTCTGGAGGCTTCTTCATGGTGGATTCTCCAACAGTTCAGTTCTGGATTCAGAGAGGTAGCATCTTCTTTACCTAAAATTCTTCTCAAAAGGAATTTAAACTTTGCAATTTAGATGATATTTTTTACATTCCCTCATTAAGAGGGTGATTGACAAATACAGGATCACTTAGGGATGCATGGCTGAGGTATGAAGTATATGAATCAATTGGCAAGAGATATTAAAAGGATATCAGAAAAATCCAAATAAAAAAAAAGAAAAATCTCTGGATGAAAATATAGACTATCAAAGTCTTATGTGTAAAAATTCCAAGTAAAGAAAAATAAATCAACAACAGGTCCTTCAATCAGGGCCCAATCAAAATGATCTAAGCAATGATGCATTTACCCAGTCAGTGCCAGGACTACAGAAAGGTACCACACTATGAGAGGCAGAAAAGGGGACCAGATTATAGGAGCCAAGGTTTCGGGGATACTAGTCTGTGAGTATCTTCAGGGTGAGTGTGGATACAAGGAAAGCCTGTCTTAACACATGTTAAACATAGTAACCTCGAGTCTTCACACTAGGTTCAAGACCTTTGTATTGGCCTAGAAGTGCATCAATACATCCTGGATTGGCTTTTCTTTGGCCCTGTGCAATGGCTCTTGTGTGTATATCTTGTCCTGGAATCAGACAGAATCATTAAGCAAAGTCCCATAATTTTTTAAAATAATTAGTGGCATCATCTTTATAGTCACAAGCTTTTTAGGGCATGTATTAGCAAATGTATCTTAAACTTGTAGTACTGAAAAATCAAAAGGTTAAGGAAAATCTTAATACTGGTGACATGTGCTTCAAATATAACAAAGGAGAGAGAAAAAACACTGAAATAGTATATTGCACATGCAAGAAAATATAATAAAAGTCTTTAAAAAATTCAAAAATGTAGCTTATAATCATTGACACACTGTGTCAGCTAAGAAGATATAGAATACAAGGCTTTCTCACCAAAAATGAGATCCATTTCCTCTCCATGTCTAGCCATGATCACTGTGAGTAGAAGGCAAATGAATTGAACAAGTTTAACATTTTTTTCATTTTTTTAAAATACAGTAGTACAAATATGTAGGTATCAAAATCCCCAAAATTCTCAATAGCCCAATTAATTGCAATAGCAAACAAACACACTTTCATATTTCACATAAGTTGCTGTATGACATTTTTAAAAGTCTATGAATTGATGGATATTTGTCACAATTTTTACAAATGTAGCAATCTTTCAACCTTAGTATTCAAACATATTTTTTAAAACAAAGTAAAACTCATCTTGGGTTAAGAACATAATCAAGAAATCTATATATCATTCTGGTGCAAGTAAAGTAATGAGCTGAAGAGTATAAATAAATGGGGTGCTCCTTTTTTTGGAGGCTTATAGGGATACAAATGCCCTGAGATTAACTGCCCCAACTTCCATTCACATATTTAGAAATGCGGGAAGGTTGGGGGTTATAAAATGTATTTCACTTCAGCTACTAGAATGGGCCTTACCTCGTGGTAGGGGCAGGCAAAAATAACCAGAGATTGTTAAAAAAAAATTCCAAGAATCATATTTTAAAAACCCTTAAAATCATTTGAGATATTTAGCATATTAAATTTTCCAAAGGTTGTTATACAATTATAACCAGTCCTGAAGTCCCATCTATGTGATAATTTACAAAGTCAAAATAGAAAGGCTGTTTTTTTTTTTCCATATGGGCTTAATTATAATAATATTTGTTCAATAGTTATAGGGGAAAAGCAACAGAATTTTAAAACTCAGTACATTCAAAATAAATTCAATCAACCTTCAGTGTAACAGAATAATATTCAATCCAGTAATATATGAATTTAACATCACAAAGTTAAACCATAACAAAACAATCAGGAAAGATGCAATAGAATACAGAGATTTTTATAAACCATTGGAGTCTGAAATGCCTCAAAATTTATCCTTTAGTCTCTTTGAAGTTCTTTAGGTGTGTTTTTTTTTTCTTTTAATTAATTACCCATTTAAATGTCTATTGTCCGAAGGCAGAGTGGTAAGGGCTAGGCAATGGGGTCTGAGTGATCTGCTCCAGGCCACACGGCCATGAAGTGTCTCAGGCCAGATTTCAACTAGAGACCTCCCATCTCTGGGCCTGGCTCCCAGTTTGCTGGGCCACCCATTTGCCCCTTCAAAGTTAAAGTTGAATCTTTGGGCTGAGTCTGCTCCCTGACAGGCAGGTGAAGTCAATGAAATTACCAGAAGAGTCAAAAGGTATCCTTTTAAACAGCCCATTGCTATTAAGTTTCTGTTTGAAAAATCTGTTTCTTCTCCTCTCCTTTTCTCTCTCCCCTGCTATGATCCCTCCTCCTGCCCCAGTCCACATGGAGCCCAGGCTGCCCATGTGGAGCCAATACCCCCGTTTTGTTACCAGCTGATAGAAATGAGTCCCGAGCAATCTGCTCCAAGGAACTGGATTTGTTGGGCAGGCAGGTCACCAGGTGATTGCAATCTTGGTTGAATCACGTGGGCCAGGTGAGCGAGAGAAAGACCTCGGGGTGGGCAGGGCCGGGAGCTAGAGTGCAGACAAACAGGGCCGGGAGCTCGGGCACCAGGTGAGAGGCCAGGAGCAGAAGCAGGAGCTGGAGAGGGCCCCAGGCAGGAGCTGATCAAGATGGTTTTCTAAAAAGCATCTTGGAGAAAAGTGGCTTTAAAAAATCATTATCTAGGCTAAAAAATTTGAGAAGTTCTCATCCAATCTAGTGGTTGCCAACTGTAAAGATTAAAATTTAGGAGAGACTGAGGCAGGTAGAAATTAGTTTCTCTCTGCAAGGAGTATTATATTTTATGAGGTTTATTAAAGGTTGAGAATTTAAGAATATACAAGTAAGAAAAAACACGTGCCTAGGCCAGAGGCCTAGACAAGACCTCACCTGCATTATGGAAAGAGCCACATCTGCCCCAAAATGGAAGTCCAAAAGAGACCTCAAAAGCCTTTGCAATCAGGTTAAATCCCTTCTCAATCTTGGCCCAGGTGAGATTACAAGGCATTCTGGGGAAGTGTAGCAAAGGCTTGTGGGGATTGAAGTCCTGGATTCCAATCCATTTTTACACTAGACACTTACTTCCTGCATAATCCACAGCAATCACTTAATCTATGGCTGCCTCTCTTTCCTTTTCTGTCAAATGGGGATGAAAAATACCCTTGGCTTACAGAATTGTGAAGATCAAGTGAGTCAACATATATAAAGTGTTTTGCAAACCTTCAACTCTACAGAAATGCTAGCTATTATTGTTATTGGTGGTGGTGGTAGTATAGTTGGTATTATTTTATAGATGAGGAAACTGGCACCTTCCAAAATTTAAGTGACTTACTTAATGTAAGTGATGTATATTGTAGAGTGAATATATAGCAGAACCAAGAATTAAACCCAGGTAGCATGACTCCAAAACCATTATTCTTCCTACTTCAACACAATTCCTCCCTTTAATTAGCCTATTCTTAGGCCTGTAATGCTTATCTTCTCTTCACCTGTTGAATTTCTATTCATCCTTTAAATTCCAGTTCAGATGCCAAGTCTTCCACGAAGCTTTCCTTAATACCATTGTAGCAACATATTCCTGTACTCTGACTGTATCTCAAACTCAATATTAGATATCTTAAACTCAACATGTGCAAAAAATAAATTCATTATCTTCATTCCCAAACCTCCCTCCCAACACATTAATCTCCCTATTGCTGTCTAGGCCACCACCATCTTCCCAGTCCTCATGGCTTACAGCCTAGGCATCATCTTTGATTCTTCACTCTCTTTCATCTACCATATCAAATATGTTGCCGAGGCCTGCCAATAGTCACATCTATCAAATATGCCCCTTCTCTCCTCTGACACTGCCATCCCTCTAGGGCACGCCTTCATGACCTTACCCTTGGACAACTGCAGTAGCTTGTTGGTGGGTCTGTCTGCTTCAGATCTCTCCCTATTCTTATTCATTCCCCATTTGGTCATTACAGTGATTTTCCTAAAATACAAATCTGACCATGTTCTCCCCCTCATTCAGTATACTGTAGTAGTTCCTTATCACCTCTAGGATTAAAAATAAAGCCCTCGGTTAGGCATTCAAAGTCCTTTAGAAGCCAGCCCTCTCCTACCTCTCCAGTCTTTCTTCTCTTTCTAATGCATTGTTTGATCCAATGACATTGACTTCCTTGCTGTTCTACCATCTCTCAGCTCTGGGCATTTCTCTGGCTGTTCCTATACCTAGTGTGTAGAGGAGTTCTCCCTCCTCAACACTACCTATTGACTTCCCTAACTTCCTTTCAGTCCCAACTAAAATCTGATCTTCTACAAAAAGCTTTGCCCAAGCTTAATTCTACTGACATCCTTCTCTTAATTATTACCTATTTATCCGGTTTATTGTATTTTTGTACATTTGTTCATTTGTTTTCTCTATGATTGTAACTGTGAATCCCTCAAGAGGAAGAGCTGTCTGTCTTTTGCCCTTTTTTTTATCCTAGTGGTTAATGACTTCTTGGCTTATTGATTGTCTGACTGATAAATAACAGACGAATGTAGGTTATTCATATTTCTCCTCTGCATGCATTCCTTTTTATAAGCCAGGTAATGTGTCCCCTATCCCTTCTCTCAATCCTTATCTAAGAGATTTCTTCCTTTTTCTTTTCTTTTTTCAAAAAAATCCCCAATAGTGGAAAATGCCTTCCTAAATGCCAGCTAGTTACCAGTACAGACACTGTTACAGATTCATTTGCTCAGAGAAGTCCTAATAAAAATACACTCTGCTTTGGGGAATTGTAAATATAAATCAATGACTGTCTTTGTTAACTCTGAGCCCCTAGTTGGACACTATGCAGTGACAAAATATTTCATTTTCAAATCTGTCTCTCCCTCCTTGGCTTTTGCTAATTGCTCCTCTCAAAGACATATGTATTCAAACAATATTGTGTATAATTTAGTTCTGTAATTGGTCAACAGCTTGATCCCATTTGCTTGTTTAAGAAGGTAAACTTTTAAACACAAAAGGATAAACCACCTTTTAAGAAATAAAAGGCTTGCTTTGTGGTGGCAAAAAATTGGAAAATGAGGGGATGCCCTCCAATTGGGGAATGGCTGAACAAATTGTGGTATATGTTGGTGATGGAATACTATTGTGCTCAAAGGAATAATGAACTGGAGGAATTCCATGGAGACTGGAATGAGCTCCAGGAAGTGATGCAGAGTGAACGGAGCAGAACCAGGAGAGCATTATATACAGAAATGGATACACTGTGGTACAATCGAATGGATTTCTCTACTAGCAGCAATGTAATGATCCAGGACAATTCTGAAGAAGTTCTAAGAAATAACACTATCTACATCCAGAGAAAGAACTGGGGGAGCAGAAACCCAGAAGAAAAACAACTGCTTGAATACATGGGTCGAGAGGATATGGCTAGGGAAGTTGACTCTAAATGAACATCCTAATGCAAACACCAACAACATGGAAATAGGTTCTGATCAAGGACATATGTAATACCCAATGAAATTGCATGTTGGCTGCAGGAAGGGGGGGAAAGGGAGGGAGGGAAATAATGTGATTCTTGTAACCAAGGAATAATGTTTAAATTGACTAAATAAATTAATTTTATTTAAAAAAAAAAGAAATAAAAGGCTTGGAGCAGCTGGGTGGCTCAGTGGATCGAGAGTTAGGTGTGGAGTTGGGAAGTCCTGGGTTCTAATCTGACCTCAGACACTTTCTAGCTCTGTGTTGCTGGGCAAATCACTTAACCCCAATTGCCTAGCCCTTATCACTCTTATGCCTAGAAACTGATATTTAGTATTGATTCTAAGACAGAAGGTAAGGGTTTAAAAAAAGAAAAGAAATAAAAGGCTCCCCCCCTCCCAGTTGGGGGGAGGAGGAAGAGACATCAGGTTCAGACTCCCATCCCCTTAGGAATGAGAAGAAAAGGGAAGAAGAGAGATGAAGTGAATAACTAACCTCAGCCTCCGTCTGCAATCTGGGACCCTACTAAGCTTTAGACTAAATTAGAGCTAGAATCATGATTTATCAAATTTGTCTGCCATCCCTCATCTTGCACAGAGCTCAGTACGGAGTAGTTCAACAAATGTTTGTTGAATAAATGAATGAATAACTTAGGGATAAAGCATACAGCATTAAATTCAGTTGTACGTTTAAAAAAACCTCATTATGACTCAGATGTCCATTAAAAGAAAAAAGTCTAGGCTCTAGGCAGCAGGATTTTCAATCACCAATGCCCCAAGTTCCACTGCAGCATAAAAATTGGACTTGGGAAAACTAACTTTCAAGTTAGTTCTAAGAGGGCTTCTTTATATTCTAAGCTAAGACCTCTCCATTACTCCCAGGAAACTCAAATAGTCTTATGAGGATTTCTGGGGGAAAGCTAGATCCATAGTTTACATTTCAGGCTACAAGATTACTCCTGAAACTCTGTATTTCTCCTGGAACATGGGCTAGATGAGGGGGGAAATGTTATATGGATTATAGAGAGAAAAAATAAGAATGTGGCAAGCAGAGGCCCTGAATGAACTAGAGGACACAAGCTAGTGAGAGAATGGTGTCTTTCAACACACTGAAAGTAAGGTATGTCCAAATCCTACATGGAAACCATATTCTATGTTGCCATTGTTTGTTTGTTTCTGAACTGGAAAGAAGCATCCCCATCTCTTTCTGCTTTAAAAGGATAGGGATGAGAGCTGTGATTTCACTGATAAAAGAACACCTGGGTAAGAAAATTCCCTGTACCACTTCATTCAGCACTTCCTAGACTTAAAGAGTTGTTTAGAGTACTGAGTGACTTCCTCAAGGTCATGCAGTCTAGTACCTGTTAGAAGCAAGACTTGAACCCAGGGCTTCCTAACTATAAAATCAGTTCTCTGCCTACAGGGGAGGAAGGGAAGGAAGGAGAGGGAAATTGAGAGACCCAGAATAAATGCCATTTCCACTGACCAAATGATCAAAATGAAGTCACTCACATGTCTTTATAAACACTCTGACTGTACCCCTCTTTAATTATTAAGCTTCATTGGAGGCTCTAAGCCAAAGACAAAAGGATTAGAGGGGTTACTGTGTATCCCTGGGCCCCTGAAAATCCCTCCACTTCTGTGCCTGGGGTTTGTAGCATCTGAAAGCTTTATTATAATCCAACCATTCTCTCAGTGGTGGAGTGGCTTTTATTTGGGCACATTCAAATGTCAAGCTCTAATCCAATGTTACTACAAAAGTAAAAGGCACAATTGATGTTTTAAAGCCCTACCAGCCTACTTCCCCAATCCTGCTTCCCTACCAAAAAGGAGAAGGGAAGAGAATAGAAGAAAAAGAGGTTTGAGAAGGGAAGGGAAGGGAAGGAAAGGAGGGAAGAAAGAAAAGAAGGGAGGAAGGGAAGGGAAGGCAAGGCAGGGCAAGGGAATATTGATTGCTTTTGGTACAGAGAAAAGCAAAATGCATCCAGAGAGACAGGATTAAATGCCAAGAGTGAAATTCAACAGTATCAATAACAATCTCTCCAGATTTCAGTTCCCACTCTTTCTGTTGATGAAAGTTCAGTTGTATTAAAATATTTGCACCATTGCTGATGAAATACATCCATTTCATCTGAAGTATGACTCTCCCCACCAATAGTCTTGATTTGTAACCGTTACATTTTGCTCCTGTCCTACAGCTCAATGTATTACCAGAGTGTAGGACCATGACTTATGAATGGGACATAGCTTGATTACACTGGACTTGGAAAAGTAATTCCACTGATGAATCACAGGGTAATACACAGACCCTTGACCACATGGCTCAATGTGAAGCTCACAATGAATTTAAAAAAAAAAAGGTGTCCCACTTCAAATAATCATTCCAGTGGAAGAAGATGGAATGTTCCAAGACCCAATGGAGGGAAACAATGTGGTGATATGGTAAAAAGAGCAATGGATCTGCAGACAGAGGACATGGTTACAAATCTTGCCTCTGATCTTACTGCCTGTGTGACCTTAGACAAGTCACTGAACCACTGAAATTTCCTGGGGCTTGGTTTCCTCTTTCTGAGGAAAATGTCCTAAGATTCCTTCCAGCTCTCAGCCTCTAATATAAGCCAAAGAAGAGCACCACTCCTATCCTTAGAATCTTCCTTACTCTGTCTTTTGGGGGTTCTACCTCCCATTCTGGACTTTGAAATACTTAGGACATCTAGAACTGAAAATTTATCTAGCACTTTCAAGTACTAAATAGAGCGGTGGATTTAAAGTCAGGGAGACTATCATTCAAATCCTGATGCAGATATTTACTGGTCGTATGCCCCAGAAAAGTCACATAATCTCACTAAGCCTCAGTTTCTTCACCTATAAAATGGAGACAATAGGTACACTTACCTCATCCTTGATTTTGAGTATCGAATAAGGCATTATACATAAAATGCTTTGCAAACTTAAAGGGCGATATAAATGCTGATTATTATTGTTATTACACAGTGCTTTATACACAAAGCTCAATAGCCTTTGCATGTAAGTAGTACATATATTATTACGCTTATCTTATAGGTGAATAAACTGAGGTCCTGTTACCCTTGTAGCCCTTGGTCAGAGAACAGTTAAGTATCAGAGATAAGGTGAACTCAGGGTTCCTCTGGACTCCAAGTCCAGCTTGCTTTCCACTAACCCTTATCTCTCTACCCAACTATCTCCCTATCTAGCCATCCATCGATCTACCTCCCTACCTATCCATTCTTCTGTCCATCCCTTCATCTCCCTGTCTAGCCATCTTTCTATCTCTCATCTATCTGTGACAACAATTTTCATAGATTAAGCCTAGACAGATATAGATATGTAGATATTAGGGGGCGGGGGCATGTACGAATGTAACTGGCCTACTCAAGAGAGAGGTGCAAATCCATGGAATGAATAACCAGCAGGTCTCAGAGGCAAGACTTGAGCCTAAGTCTTCCTGAAGACAGAACTGTATTTCCATCCAGCAGAGGATGTACACCTCAAAAAGCTACCCATCCAAACAAACTTGAAATATACACAAAGCACAGAAAAGTAATTGGCATTGGCCAATGGCAGAATCAAGCCAAGACTTTTCTTGGGGAATTGAGCCTTGAAGGTAGGTGCTGCCCTTTACATCTTTGGAAGTTCAGAAGTCCCTAAATGCCTTGGAGGTTAGGCTTATCCCAACCTGACAGGCAACAAGCAGAGAAAGGGAAACAAATCTCTTTCTCTATATACACTACAGTCTAAGAGGTAAAGAGGTCAAATCTGGAAGTCAGTTCATAGAACTTGGAATTATTGAGGCTCCAGCTTATGGTCTTAGAAGTGTGAAGAAAATGAAAGTAGCTACTGGATAGTGCAACAGATAACATACTGGACCTGCAGTCAGGAAGAGCTGAGTTCAAATTTGACCTCAGACACTGGTTGTGTGACTCTGGACAAGTCACTTATCCCTGTTTGCCTCAGTTTCATTATCCGTAAAATGAGCTAGAGAAGGAAATGGCAAACCACTGCAGTACCTCTGCCAAGAAAACCTCAAATGGAGTCATAAAGAGGCAAGAGGATTGAAATGACCAAACAACAACAGATTTGGATTTGGGGGCATATCCACTACAATAGCATAACATAGTGGAGAAGGCATTGGCCCTAGAATCACAAAGACCTGGTTCCAAATCCTGCCTCAGATGTTACTAGCAATGTCACCTTAGACAAGTCACTTGACTATTTTGAGTCAATGTAAAATGAAGATAATAATAATACCTATTTCTCCTAGGGGGTTTAAGAGCCAGATGAGAATAAGAAGGTGGTAATGGATAACCAATAAAGACCCATCCACTTCTGCTTGTACAATTTGATGAGAATCTTTTGAGATCAGTAACAAGAAAATAACAAAACGACAATGACATTCAAAGAGATCTTTTTAAGGTTCTTAAAACCCAACAAGAATTGGATTATTACTATGTACCAGACACAAGGGATACTTATTGTTGAGTGATTTCCATCATGTCTGACTCTTTGTAACTCCAGTTTGGGGTTTTCTTGGTAAAAATAACAGAATGGTTTGAAATCCTTTCCTTCTCCAGTTCATTTTACAGCTGAGGAAACTGAGGCAAACAGGGTCAAGTGGCTTGTCTAGAGTAGCATAACTAGAAACTGTCTGAGATAATGAGTCTTCCTGATTCCAAACCCATTGCTCTATCCACTTAATTAACTTGCTTCTTTTGCAAAAGTTAAAAACAATGGTCTTTGTTCTCAAGAAACTAAAAATCTAATGTGGAAAACAACATGAAAACAAGATACATAGAGAAGGGACCGCTGTTTGGTTCAGTGAATAGAGAACTAGACCTTTCAATGGGAGAACCCGGGTTCAATTCCTAGCCGTGTGATCTTAGGCAAGTCATTTAACCCCAATGCCTATCCTTTATGAATATTCCACCTTAGAACCAATAGTTAGTATTGGTAAAGATTTTTTTAAATAAAAAGTTAATATTAAAATTTCTTTTGCTATATATAGATAATATATATTCTTACACAGAATATATAGGTATTAGGTAAAGAAAGAGGTATCATATATCTACAGATAATAATGTATATTTTTATAATATATACATATATACAGAACTATAAGAGAAGTGCTTTTCTCACCATAATCCTGTGTCATAGGTAGTAGAAGTATCATTGTTCCCATTTCACAGATAAACAAGCTGAGGTTCTGGATTTGAGTGACTTGACCAGGGTCCCATAGCAAGCAAGAATCTGCAGGGCTTGAACCCAGCTTTCCCAACCTCAGTTCCAGAACTCTATAGACATATTTTGCTGGGAAAATACCATAATGGAATGCTCCTTCTGAGCCTGGCAGAAGGAGCTCATGAAATCCTAACTAGCTCCTTGAGCTAAGAAATCAGCTCTTTTATACCTTGATGGAATATTTTGCCAATCAAACACTCATTGCTATGTCCCTGGCCCTTTTTCCCCCCTTTTTAATGAAACTACTTAGTTTCATAAGTCCAGGGATTAAGAGACTTTTCACTTTCTGAGTTCCTTAAAGAGGAATTGAATTTTTAATGAGCAGAAAATGGGAAAGTAGGGCATTGTTACATTATAGAATTCATTTTCTGATTAGTTTTGGTGGTGGTTTTTTTAACCTTGTCTTTACTGGAAAAAATTTTTTAATTTCTGGGGGAAAGATGCTGAAAGTACCTGTCAGCTGCCAGTTTTTTAAAGAAGCCTCGGGGTACAGAATGCCAATACACCTACAGTGGAAATCCAAACCAAACCAAAATGGGACTATTTCCTGCTCAATAGGAGCCTCACTCACACTGAAACCCTGAATAATGGGCAAAGGGCCACAAACCTTTGGCCTCCTCACAGGGACCTTTCTTCCCCCAAGGAGAAAAATAATTGTGCCAGCTGTGCCCAGGTGTGTGGAAGCTGAAAAGAACTTAGCTCATCATTTTTTCAGCATGTCTTATAGTACTAGGTTCTTAAACTCATTAAAAGTTTATGTCCTGTTGTATATCTTAGAAACCTATAAACTAAATTTCCTTAGTGAGTTAGAAAACAGTAGGGGGAAATGAACTAAATTTTTACTTGTGATTCTAAAAGAAGGCAGATGGAGGAAAGGAGAGAAAGACAGATGGAAACAGAGACACAAAGAAACAGACACAGAGAGACAGAGAGAGAGAGAGATTAGGAGAGAAAGACAGAGATGGAAACAGAGACAGACAAACAAAGAAACAGACACACAGAAACAGAAACAAAGAGAGAGAGAGAAAGAGAGAGAGAGAGAGAGAGAGAGAGAGAGAGAGAGAGAGAGAGAGAGAGAGAGAGAGAGAGAAATTGGAAGGAGAGAAAGGAGAAGGAGAGGGAGAGAGAGATCTCTGATCTTTGCTAAGCTAAGCTAATTGAATTAATTAAATGTATTTCCAAGAGAGAAATGATAACTATTATCACCTTAATGGAAATGATTACTATAATCATCAATTATTATCTTTCCAATGACCTCTGTGTTCACTGGCTTACCCTGACTTCTTACCTAGGCTTTTTTGCCATTCACCATTCCATAGTTACCATTCCACCAGGAAAATATTAAGTCAGAGGTTTTAAAGACTATAAATTCACTGTAATGAACTTCATGGCTCTGCCCCACCTCAACATGAGGAAGTGTAGGCAAATTTATCAAATACAACCCACTTTCTTTCTAAGTCCATTAGAGAAGTCTCATTCCAACTCATTACAAATGGGTGAGAGAGGGAAAAATTGGGGGCTCAGTGGATAGAAAGCCAATCTTAGAGACAGGAGGTTCTGGGTTCAAATCTGACCTCAAGCACTTCCTGGATGAGGGACCTTAGGCAAGTCACTTAACCCCAATTGCCTAGCCCTTAGCACTCTTCTACCTTGGAACCAATACAAAGTATTGATTCTAAGAAGGAAGGAAAGAGTTTTACTCATTCCCCAGAAAAACCTAACATAGTCTTCTAATGAATCTAATCTAACTGCCATGGGCATACACATAAAGGTTGAGAAGCCTTGCATGGTCATTCCTCATGCAGCAATGGCACCAAATGGTTGAATAACTCACTAGTCACTCTTTTACTCCCAGCACAGCCTATGTGACACCCTCTATCCTATCGAGTATCCTCCAAACCAAACAACACCCAACTTTAGTGCCACTATATACCTGTATATGCCCATGAAAAAGCAAAGTGATTTTGTTTTCTTTTTACTACCTTTCATTCTTTCCCTAAAAGTACCTGAGTGCACTCTGGACACATTTCCATGATTTTATGAGCACCCACTTCTTTCTACCCCATGCAAGGCTAAAAGTCATTCTAGAAAAATAGTTCCTTTGGATACATAATTCAAATAGACAAGAAGACAGTCAGGGGTACAAGAATATTAATCCCAGATTCAATCTCTCACCAAATCACCAACTCTCATTTGGGAGGGGCTCTCAAAGGTCATCAAATCCAACCTTTATAGCAACAAGTATTTTCGAACCAGCATCCCTGGCAGGTGGTCCCTCAAATTTCACTCAAATTCATCAATCAATTGATAAGCATTTGTTAAGTGCCAGGCACTGTGTTAAGCACTGGGGACAAAAAAAAGGCAAAAGTTAGACACTGCCCTCAAGGAGTTCATAATCTATTAAAGGAGACAAGAAAACAAATATGTGCAATCAAGATATAAATAGGATAAGCAGGAAATAATAAGAGAAGGAAGGATCTGGAATTAAGAAAAGTTGGATAAGGCTTCCTGTAGAATGTAGTATTTTAGTTGCAATTAAAGAAAGTCAGGGAAGCCAGTATGCAGAGGAGATGAGGGAAAGCTTTCCAGGCACGGAGGGAGAGCCAGTGAAAAATGCCCAGAACCAGGAGAGCATTGTGGACAGTAGCAGCAATGACGTAGGATGATCAACTGTAAATGGCTATAACTATTATCAACAAGGCAAGGGTTCAGGACAACTCCAAGGGAATCATGACAAAAATGGTGATCCACTGCCATAGAAGGAACAGATGGAGCCCAAATGCAGGTTCAAAACAACTCATTCTTATTTTCTCTAGTAACGTGTCCTCTTTCATAACACAACAAACAGGGTAATGTGTGTTATATGATGATATGTGTGCAGCTTATATCATATTACTACTGCCTTCTTAGGGAGGGTGCGAGAGGAGCGTGAAACATATATTTTTTGAGCATAGTTCATATGAGAATTTGTTTCCCTTGGATAAACATAATTATTACAATTTGTTACATATTTATGACAAAGCATAAATTATGTTATTGTTATGTTGCACATATTACAGTGTTACATATAAAAATAAAAATAAATACTGTTTCAAATACACATATATACACATTTTTAAAGAATGACACAACTGGGTCTTATTTATAAATCAATGATATTGGGATGAGTAAGCAGGCACTTACTGGGGTAGCCGCTTTACAATCTCCCTCTTGCATTTGGCGCTGATGAGACCTTATCACAATATGTTACAATCTCCCCTACCCAGACCCTGACTCTCTATCTCGCCTTAGCTAGACCAATTGACTGTGTACAAGCTGGAAGCTAAGGTTATCAGGGCAGGTGGAAATGTTTTTGATATGGAAAGTGTCTAGTGAATTAGCCCACCCAGGAGGATGCCTCCCCACCAGAAGCTCTCTCCAGCTAGACTCAGCAGAGGAATTCCTTGTGCCCAAGCAATGGGCCGAAGTGTAGGTCTAACTCTATGGGTGAGAGGTGTCATCTTTTGGACAAAGATCCACACTCTGACCTCATCCAGTTAACTAGGGAAGTCAATAAACTCGCCTTGGATTCCTGAAATGGAAATCTGGATCTTTAAAGGGATTCATGGTAATTTCTAAACAGAGAAAATGCGATTACAAAGAACCGTCCTGGTTTCACTGAGAGGGTCTCATGCCAGACCAACCTTGTTTTCTTTTTTGAGGAGGGGGATATACTAAGCTAGTAGGTACAGGGGGTACTGTGTATATAGATTATCTATATTTTAGTAAAGCTTTTTATTAAGAATCTTCTTGTGGAAAACTTAGCTGTAGTCTACTAAATTCTTCAAAGAAAGGGGCAGCTGGGTATCTCAGTGGATTGAGAGCCAGGCTTAGAGATAGGAGGTCCTGGGTTCAAATCTGGCCTCAGATACTTCCCAGCTGTGTGACCCTGGGCAAGTCACTTAACCCCCATTGCCTAGCCCTTACCACACTTCTGCCTTGGAACCAATACACAGTATTGCTTCCAAGATGGAAGGTGAGGGTTTAAAAGAAAAAAAATTCTTCAAAGACTTACTAGCTGTTTTCTAGATAAGCAACAACATCTCTGCCTCCATTTCCTCATCAGTAGAATGGAGGTGATAAATAACTACTTTACAATACTGCGATAATTAGTAGATCGCATTATTAAATTATTAAATAATACAATGTGGCTGATTTTGAACTGATTGAACAGATGAATGGATGGATCCAAAGAGTAGTTGTTAATGGCTCAATGTCGATGTGGCATGAATAGTGAAATACACCAAAGGATCTAGGCTTGACTCTGTGAGCTTTTGTTTATATAAGCATGTCTATCAATCCTTATTATATTAGAAATTAAAACATCTTAGAATTATTATGAAAACAGTTTTGACTTTACAGAACTCCTGGAAGGGGTCTCAGATATCTCCAGAGGAGATATGGCCCAGAGGACATTTTGAGAACTGCTGACCTATGCCATGAAGAGAAATGATTTATCCAGGATCACATATCCAGTACATTCTAGAGGCGAGACTTGAATTCAAGTTTTCCATAACTGAAAGCCAGTTCTCTATTCACTACAGTTCATGATCTCTCTGGAGGCACTATCTAAAAGTGGGGAAACAATTGGGAGGTAGGAGGTAACCCCATGTTTTCACTGGCATAAGGAACTCCATGAGGAAACTCTCTTCCAACTATATTCACACAAACTCTGAAGCCTTATAGCTCTCCAATTAATCAACTAACAAGCATTTATCAGCTTCCTACTCTGTCCCAGGCATTATGGAGGGTTCTGGGGATACAAAGATGAGAATAAACAGTAAAAACGCGCAGGCTCATAGACTGAGAGTTAAGAGGAACCTCGGACACTGCCCTCAGGAGCTTAAAAATGAAAGAGTTTTGATGGAATTCAGAGTATGGAAAAAGTCGTATATAATAAAACTCAGGGCAGCTGGGGAACTCTAATCTGGCCTCAGACTCTTCCTGGCTGTGTGACCCTGAGCAAGTCACTTGATGCCAACTACCTAGCCCTTCCTTACTCTTACGCCTTGAAACTGATATACAGTATCAGTTTTAAGATAAAAGGTAAAAGCTTTTCTAAAATAAATAATATGACCCCCCACGGTCTCACTCAGCTCTTGTCACCCTCATGACAATAAGAAGACAACACTTGAGGTTCTCTTTTTCATTCCAAAATAAGTAGCTTGATAAGTACATTGCTGACAGTAGGGAAAAAATAGCAGTTCCAGACCACCCTTTGGAATTCAATGCTCTGCGGCCAGAATAAGTCTGATTGTCAGTTCTTTTGTACCCTTCTGAAGTTGCCACAATTAATATTTTCAAAGGAACTCCTCCAGTGACACATTTAGAAACTGAAATCTTAATATTCCATTCCAGGTGCAGTAACATATTCCGTCACTCATCAGCCTGCAAGAAAGCCCAGGCCCACTGTGCGGTGTGATGCTAATGGACGAACAGCCACTTTGTTGGGGCCATGGCAAGTTGTCTCCTGTTTTTGATGTGAATGGCGGACATGGCCCACGAGGCTGTGATTTTGAGAGAGCCAACAACTTCTTCCTCTAGTAAGCTTAGACTAATGCCTCCAGATGTAAATGTAGTTATTTATAAGGAAACCCCCTTTGGAAAAGTCATTTTTTTATGATATATTGGTGACCCTTTCCTTCTAAAATATATTCTCTTGCATTTCATTTCCCAAAAGCATTTTCAAGAGATTCTAGGGGCAAGTAGGTGGCTCAGTGGATAGAGAGCCAGGATTGGAGATGGGAAGTCCAGGGTTCAAATCTGATCGCAGGCACTTCCTTGCTTTGTGACCCTGGACAAGTCATAATCCCCACTGCCTCCCCCTTATGACTCTTCTGCCTTGAAACCAATATTCACTATGGTTTCTAAGACAGAAGGTAAAGTTGAGAGAAACAGAGACAGAGACGGAGACAAGTAAAGAGAGGAATAGAGAAAGAGAGACAGAAAGAGAAAGAGGGGGAGAGAGAGAGATTCTATTAGAATTAAATTCTAATTTCTAAATCATGCAACCAATACAGTAAGAAAGAGAACTATTAGATAATGAAAGTTTCAAGGAATCTGAGCACCTGGGTGGCTCAGTGGATTGAGAGCCAAGACTAGAGATGGGAGATCTTTGGTTCAAATCTGACCTCAGATACTTCCTAGCTGTGTGACCCTGGACAAGTCACTTAACCCCCATTGCCTAGCCCTTACCACTCTTCTGTCTTAGAACACATATACAGTATTGATTCTAAGACAGAAGGTAAGGGTTTAAGGTTGGTTTTATTTTTCTAGGAATAAAAATAAGGTGATTTTCCTCATGAAGGATTTGTAGATGTTTTTCCTGTACCCTCATCTTTTTATTTTCCTTTACAAAACAACTTCACCTATAATGAAGACAAAGTAAACCTATAACTTGGAGCATAGAAGCCCTTGCTAGATACTTTGTCATTAAATTAGTCTTTGTTTTATGGTATGGAGATCAGAGGGTTGACCGTGTAGTCAGAAAGACACTCTGTATGAGAAACACTAGGTGTGTAGCACTAGGAACATTCTTGAATCTATCAGTAGCCCACCACCCCTCTGTGCAAATATCTTCATTGTTACCCACAAGCTGCCTATCTGCAGGCAGAGGGTGGAGTGAGTGAGATTATTACCCTACCAGGAGTTTCTGAAATCCAAGAAACCATTTGTAGAGACCAAACAAGAAAGAAGAAGAAGAAAGCAAGGGAGAACAAAGACTTTTTTTCTTCTTTAAGAAAATTTTAACTACCTGTTACTAAAATGAATAGTATGATATAGTGAATAGAGATTCCCTTATTGGGATGTGAAATTCAAGTCCTGCCTCTAACAAATAGCAACATGAGAAACCATGGGCAGCTAACCGAATGTCTCATTACATCCAAGAAAGATATATATGTGTATACATATGTATATATACACATATATACACTACATGACAGTGGAGAGGTAGGAAGATGGAGTTTCCTACTTTTTTATTTTCTTAATTGAGACAATTTTAACTACCTTTAATAACCAACGCCTCTTTTTCAACTCTTCAAGACAATTGTAGCTACCTCTTCCTAAAGCCAAATGAAGCCACGTGGCCTAATGGGTAAGGGTTCTGCGATGGAATTTGGAAGATCTAGATTCAAGGTCTGCCTCTAAGACTCAGGAGCATCTTTTTGCTTTTAACATATCAATAGAATTTTCAATAATCATTTTCTGATGTTTTGTGATCCAAGTTCTCTCCCCACCTCCCGCCCATCCCGGAGATGGCAGGGATTCGGATATAGGTTGTACATATATTATCATATATTACACATTCCCATGTCCTTTGTGTTGTGAAAGAAAACACATATCTCTTACACTAGAGGAAAATTCACGGAAGAAATAAAGTGAAGAAGGGCGTACTTCAATGTGCATTTGGACTCTGTTCCTCCTGTGGTGGTGGCTAGCCTTTTTCATCAGGAGTCCTTTGGAGTTGTCCTGGATCCTTGCATTGCTGATAACAGTTAATTCATTCACAGCTGATTTGGGGGCATTATTGCTGTTACTGTGTTCAGCATTCTCCTGGTCACTCATGAGCATCTCGAGAGATCATGGGTAGGTCACAGTCTCTTAGTACTCCCAAGCGATTTTCTAAACCTCTAAATCCCACCAGAGTTGCCCATCTATACCAATGGTGGAAATGGCTAAGCCCTAATCCTCTGCCCCTGCAAAACTATAAGTCTGGATAAAAAAAATGTCAAGACCTATTTTTCTTTTTCAAGACAAATTTAAGCACCTTTAAACAAGATGTCGCTTTTTTCCCTTTCTCAAAGCCAATTTAACTACCTTTTGATGGAACAAAGCCTCTTTTTTCTCTTTTCAAGAACACTACATCTAATAATCACTACAAGACATTCCAATCACACAGAATGTTCCTGATAACTGTGTTTGCTTTGAGTGAATCACTTTCCATATCTCTAGTTGGAGTAAGCCAAGAGTCAGCTGACTCTTCCCCATATTGCTCGCCATTAGTAAAGAACAGGGACTTGAGCCTTTCTTGGTCAGCATTTTCCATTCTGGCTAAAGAAACTCACCAGCTGCTAGGGTGACTAATTGTGTACTTTGTCCATATATTCAACCGCCTCCCCAAAGCTGAAAGGAGATGTCGAATTGGGTGTAGGTCAGAAAATATCAGGCTGCAAAGCTAGGGAGGGGCCAGGATGAAAGGCATCAACAGCCTCTGCCTCCAAGAAACAAATAGAGAAGTGATTCTGTCGAATGCCCTACAAATGAGTCTTTTTCATTAGTTTTAAAAGGAATGGAAAATCTTCTATCTTGCCAAGTGTAGTTGAAGAGATTTCTTCATCCTCAGTAACTTCCCAGTGAAACCAAGATGTGGGTGGCCCCTCTACAGAGGCCAAGAGCTAACAAAGGTGGAATTGAATTCATGAATGGAGAGGAAAAGGAACAGATAGATAAACAGAACCAAAGAAGGGAAGAGAGGAAAGGAGGGAGAGAAGAAGGAAAAAAGGAAGGGAGTAGAAGGGAAAGAAAATTCTGAAACTTCATCAAAGAAAAAAGATATTGAGAGCAAATGTCAAGCTATCTTAGGACTCCATTTTTGTCCTTATAAGTGAAATTAAAGCATTGCTAACTATGGTGTCTATATATTTCTCTTTGGAGGTGATGGGCTGGAAGGATAGATGTAGACTTAGGGCTAGAAGAGAACTTTGAGGCCACCAACTCAAATGCCTTCATTTTACAATTGAGGAAACTGAGACCCAAATTGAGTTATTTGCACAAAGCTAACATGGGTAGTAAGTATTAGTAGCCAAGATTTGAACCCCAGTGCTCTTTGCAGGGGACCAAAGTGTCTGCTAAAGCTCTCTAGAACATGTAATCACATTGGGGTTTGTGTGGTGGTTGTTTATTACTGTTGCTATTTCAACTAATAGAATTTCTATTTCCTCCCCCCAATCTCCACTATCACTCATTGAAAAACAAAGCAAAACAAACAAAAAAGGAAATGCAAAATTAGTTCTAAATTGGTGTTTTAATGGTATTGAGAAATGAACACAAGTTCTAGAGTCAGAGCCTAGATTCAAATCCCATCAGATTAAACAGCAATCAATGGAGGCAGCTAGGTGGCATGGTATAGATAGAGTGCCAAGGCTGGAGCTGAGAGGTTTATTTCTGGTCTCAGATACTTCCTAGCTGTGTGACCCTGGACAAGTCACTTAACCCCATTTACCTAGTCCTTGCTGCTCTTCTTTCTTAGAGTTCTTACTTACTAAAACAGGAATGAAGGGTTAAAAAAAAGGGGGTGGGGCAATGTTAACTGTCACTCCACTTTCAGTCAAGGCCAAAACCAAAATACCAAAAATCAACTATGTACCAAGAACTATGCTGCACTCTTGGCTTACCAAAACAGAAATGAAACATCTCTCATCTTAAAAGAATTTACATTCCGATGTTGTGGAATCAGTATATCTTGTTTGAATGGATGCAGCTCAACTGCATTCTCCTTCTAACTGCTCTCCTAGATCCAACTGTCATTGGACAATGCAAACAGAGCCAGTGGGAATAAAACAGCAAGAGTGCGGACAGCTGGGTGGCTCAGTGGATTGAGATCTAGACCTAAATAGGGGAGGTCCTGGATTCAAATCTGGTCTCCGACACTTCCCAGTTTTGTGACCCTGGACAAGTCACTTAACCCCCCACTGCCTAGCCCTTATCATTCTTCCATCTTGGAACATAGTACTGTTTTTAAGGGGAAGATAAGAATTTTTTGTAAACCACTAAGAGCAAGGTTGGGGTACACACAATCGTGTTGTTTGAAATAAAGGCTGGTTGACCTGTGTGTCCCTGGAAAGGGTGAATTTCCTGTTTTATAACAGAATCACATACCATACGACAGACACTAGAGACTTCTGAGATGAATGTGAGCTACAGCACTGAGAGTCAGGCAAGAGCAATGGTGCTATTAGACATCCCAGTCTCTTTTTATTTCATTCAAATTGAAGGAAAGAAGTTGGTCCTGATAAAGAGTGATGAAATCCTCTTATAAATAACATTTCAAAAGGAAAGAGCTTGGACTGAATAATAGCTGCAGTTTTTATTCTTTTAGTGATTTCAGTGGGAAAGGGAGCCTCCAGTGAGGCAACTCCCTTACCCAAAGCCTCCCTGCAATGATTCTGCAACTTCAAAATTTGGAGAGCTTCCAATGGCGGTGAGAGGCTAAGTAACTTATCCAAGATCACACAACCAATATGAGTCATAGGCAGGGTTCCAGGAATCTTGCCCTCTAACTACCCTCATTATCCAAAGTGAGATAAAACATTATAAAGCAGTTCGACAACCTCAAAGCACTACAAAATGCTGTCTCCTCTGACTCCAATATGGTGATTTCATGCCTTAAAAAAACCTTGAGATACAGCATCACATTTTATCTTCAACAACCCCACCCAACAATATAAGTGTTATTTTCCTCTATTGACAAAGGGATAAAACAGAGATTCCAGCCCGAGGTCACAAAGGCAGAAAATTCCAGAAGAGCCTTTATTTGAACCCAGATCCTTGGACCTTCCCTTGAACCCAAATACAGAGCTCTTTAGGCATCTGATAAATATTTATTGAGAATATACTATGCTACCACAACAGATGAAATCAAAGAAACAGACTTTTAAAATCTCTCACATTAATTTGTGCAGAACATGTTATGATAGCAAATATGAAGGTAATTCTTCTTATGTTTATCCTGTAAGCTAAGGAATACAGTTATTTATTAGTCCCACTCCCCACACACATCTACTTTGTTTTTGCAAATGAGGAAACTGTTGTAGACAGTTTAAGTAACTTACTCTACTCATGGTCATATAGCTAATGAGTAATAGAGCCTAGTTGGGGTCCCAGGTAACTTAAAGAAAAGTTCCCATTACATAATGCTTTCCTTATTTTTTTTTAAACCCTTCCCTTCCATCTTAGAATCAATACTGTGTATTGTTTCCAAGGCAGAAGAATGTTAAGGGCTAGGCAATGGGGGTCAAGTGACTTGCCCAGGGTCACACATCCAGGAAGTGTCTGAGGTCAGATTTGAACCTAGGACCTCCCATCTCTAGGCCTGGCTCTCAATCCACTGAGCTACCCAGCTGCCCCCTTTCCTTCTTTTTTTAAAGGTCTATGGGTTTTTAACCTTTTAGTATGCCTTGGATATTTTGGTGGTCTGGTGAAGCCTGTAGAGAGAATGTTTTGAATGCATAAAACAAAATGCATGGGATTTCAAAGAAAATTAATTGTGCTGAAATAAAAATTTAATTTCATTCCTGTCCAATTTTATGGACTCCCTGAAATCCAAATGAGATATCCCTGATCTAGTAGCAAATCGTCAGTTCTTAGGTAAGAATCCAGGTTGCAAAGAAGAATGACTTGCCCATGGTCATATATCTAGACAGTAAAAAACCTAGAACAAGAACCAAGTTACTTCTTTTTTTTTTACTGAACCACACTATAACTCAGCATAAAAAAAAATGTAAAGAAATGGGAAAAGCATTGACCTTGTCCAAGTTTGTATGGAAAGTTGAGTTTGTATAGTGAAATAGTGGGACATAAAACAAGAGAGGTAAAGCAGGTCTGAAATATTGAAAGCCAGGCTAAGGAGCTTGGACTTTATCCCTTATTTAAGCCATTAAAGGTTTACTGAGCTCAAGAGCAAGTGTTGCTATAAAAATCAGTGAAGTTTAGGAAATTAATCTAGTAATGATACCCAGGATAAGAGTAGGGAGACTGGAGTCCAGGGAATTATTTAGGGAGGGTATTGAAATACTCCAGGCATGAAGTAATAAAGTCTTTAACCACTAATGCTCCTGTCAACACTGATTGATTTTTTCCATCCAATTTTCCCCCCTGTGTTTGCTTTTACATCACTCTAAATACCTAGGAAAGGCTCTTATTCATTTTCTTAGAACCCCATTCTTCTCTACACAGGGACTATTCATTCATTCATTCTTTTATTCATTCAACAAACCAGCACAGACTAATGATTCAGAGACTAATTGTCTGCCATTGTCCATCGCCCAAGAGTCTATTCCTTATTCTTATTGGGTATCTTTATTCAGTTCATTTCTCTCTCTCTCTCATTTATATCATGAGTCAGCTAGGCAGGGACCTTATTTAATTCTTCTCCATTGTTTGAATGTAATAAACAATCATTTGGAGAGCTTTAAAAAACCAATGGCATGGGGTCTGGTTTGGATGAGACTTCGGTGAATTGTGACTAATAGAGTGATTCTTTAATTATTATTGACAACATTCAGATGGCAACAACTATATTTAGTTTTGTTAAGTTGGGCAGGATTCTCTAGTGCAGTGATTCCTAATCTTCTTAGATTTGGCACACTATCATTCATTGTCTTATTTTGAAGCAGAGCTCTGTTCTGCTGATCTATTTGCTTTTAAGATAAAGGAGAATTCATTTTTGTTTTGAGAAAGAGAAAGATTTTTGAAATGTTTTTTAGAATGATGCTTCATAGAATTTCAAGATTTGTAAAGTCATTTCTTCATAACAACTCTTATAATAGACACTATAAGTGTTATCACCATTTTCCAGATGGAAAAACTGAGTCTATTATTACTTATTATTATCTAAGTTGTCAGTGACCAAAAATGTAGTTTAGTAATCCCACTATGTGGCCTTCCTCTCATCTATATCACAGTTCATGGTACTGGTTGGATGGTTCATTACTAACTGAAATTTGTGGCTTTGAGCCCCCACCAGTCTAAATCAGAACACATCAGATAACATGTGGATTCAAAGGAAAGATGCCTAATTAAAACAGAATGGAAAGGCAATAAGGAATTGGCTCGATCATTAAACATATTCTGAATCCATTCCCTAACAGCTCACCCCATCACCACCACCACTGCTCTCCCAGAGTCTCCCAGAAATGTTAGGAGCTGATGGAATTGGGATTCTTTTAGTTAGTTAGGTCCCCTTCTCCCTCACTGCACTGGTAGCCTTTGGAGACATGCCTTTGAAGTATAGCATCTAAGAAGTACTATTCCTGTCTGTGTGCTCACTCACTTTAACACCATTCTAAATACTGAGATAAAGTTCCCTTGGGAGCTGAAGAGATGTCTTGGGAGTGCTTGTGGTTTCTCTAAAGGACCAGAAGGAGAGCCCTTTGCCCCATCTCTCTCCTCTTCTGCCATCTTCACAGCTCTGCTCTCCATCATTATTATGTTCCTACAACTTCCGGCATCCCTTCAGCATGATCAACAAATGAGCTCCATTTCCTCATTTCTACCCTATCTCCCCTCACCTATAACCATGTCCCTTTGTTTTTTTTTTAGTCCCTCAATGTTTTCCACCCCTACAAAAGTACCTTAAAAAAAAAAAAATAACCTCTGCATCCTTAAAGGATTCTCTACCCAGAGATCCTACTGAGTGATGTGACCACACTGTAGTCCCCAAATATAGGCTTCTGAGAAATGTAGTCCAAAGGGAATTTTCGAGATTAAGTAAGAATCTCTTGGCCCACAGCATTGTGAGGACTTGGAGTCTCTCCAAATACATAAACTCCTTTGCACAAACAGCGAGTATCCAAGGTAAAACTGAAACCCCCAGCTCCAAACTCCAAGTCAAGGGTTCCATCTACCACATTGTGCAGTCTCTCAATTATATGTTTTCCCTTAAGATCCATTGAAGGTACCTTGATGTTTTGCAAGGCTAAGACTAACAATCCCTGCTCTGGTGTTTCTATTAAGAGAAAGTCAACCAGGAAATGAAAGTGAATACAGAATGTGCACTGGGGTCCCTTGGAGATTTGGGGGCAGCGTGAGTAGAAAAGGTTCCCCTTTTCTCTTCAGTTACTTTCTTTAGATGGCCAAAGTGCCTTTTAAAAGCCCCTTTATTTGGTGAGCTCATGTTAAGAACTCTTGCAATGTGTGTTTTTGTTTGGGGTCTTTTCTCTCATTTATTATGAATGCTTAACATTACTTAACATCAACCACAACTTCATCTTTATTGAAAGGGCAAAGTTTCTGCATTAGTCATATTTAAGACACAGAATTTCTTAAGTACCTGCACACCTGCTGCCCCAAATTGAAGGGGAGAACATTGATTTTCAGCTCAAAAAAAACCCTCAAAGATATATTATTTATCAGAATAAGAATGTCCTCCCTCCTCTTAGCTAAAAGGCAATGAACAAAAGGGGAGAGTTGCTTCATACATTGCAAGACTTCATCACTATAATCATTACTGTTATTTACGAGTGTTTCTTTTTTCCAAAGGAGGGTTCAAATTTGAGTGGAGGTGGGAGGAAATGAAACAAGCTATATTATCTAGAAATGAGAAGAGTCCAAAATCAAAAAGGATTTTTAAATTTTTTTTCCAAATAAAAATGAATGAATCCTACTTTCAATCTTGATAGAGAAATAGTGGGCTCAGGAAATATAATGGGACATACATTTTCAGACATAATCAATGCATGTGTACTTGTCTATTGTGTGTACAGTTTGTATATAGGCAATATATGTATTGACTAAAACTTATTTGATATAAGGGAAGGCTTTGAAAACTCAAGAGAACTGTAAGCATTTAACTTTTTTTATTGTTTTCTCATTTTTCTCATTCCTTTTTTTCACTGAGTTTAGATAGAAATGGTCAAAATGATCCTGGAACAAGTCAACACCCTGTCTTCTGTAATTAATGCTCTGAAATAGATACTACAGCTTTTTGTAAATGAATAAAGGCACTGAGATGTATACTTATCTTATGTAGGTTCACTGAAAATATCTTCAACACAAGTGTAGGAACAACAGGATGAAGGAGATGCTTTGGTCTTCATCCTGTCTTCTCATGGCATTGATTTCTCCCCAACTCTATATTTCAAAGCCTTCTTTTTTTATGGCGAAACTTGGAGATTGTGGATATTTGGTTCAGAGATACTGTTTTAAATGTTTGTGAATCCGTGTCATTGGGGGGGGAATGAAAATGGTCTAGTTCTAATCAAATTTATTTGTTGAATTTTCAACAATATGTTGAGGTCTCCATTGGTAATATATCAATGCAACATCAATTCATTTAAGAAAACTAGTGTACATTTGATATGTACTTCTAGGCAACAGACTATAAGTTGCTTCATATCCAGTAGACATATTTCAATAGGGTCTATACCTTGGGGAGTTACTTTTAATTTTTTGAAATATTTTTTCAATTAACAAGAACTTTTTGTCTCCATCCCACTCACCCCCAGTTGGGAAAAAAAAAAATGAACAAACGAACAAGACAAAACCCATGCAACAAATATGCAGAATCAACCAAAACAAATTAGAGGTAGGTTTTTTTTTTTTAAGTGAACATTTATCAAATACCCAATCACAGGGTATATAATCATTGCTTATCAAACAAACTAAAGAAATTTAACAAATTCAAGTTTAACCAAACTTAATTTTAATTAACAACAAATTTTGCTTTTAAAAAAGCACAAATTTTGTAAAGAAGTTCTTTATATCAAACCCTTCTCCTTCCCCTAAAATACAGAACAATCTTTTTAGCCTTATCTTTTTTTTTTGCTAGAAAAGCACTTCTCCAACTGGACTCTTCTCTCCTTCCCCTGCATTTCATCATAAATGGATCAAATTGGAGCTTGAGGACTAATGATTAGAGGCACGTATTTTGAAAGCTAAATTTTTTAACTTTTTTCCTTCTTAACCCAATCAGTGCCCTAAGGACAACACTGGGATGAATCATGGAAATTAAAAATGATTTAAAAAAAAACAGTTAAAAGGGAATAGGGGCAGCTAGAGAGCACAGTGGATAGAGTGCCAAGCCTGGAGTCAAGAGAACTATGGTTGTGGCATCAGGCATTTCCTACCTATGTAGCCCTGGACAAGTCACTTAATCCCAATTATCTTGCCCTTGCTCTTCTGTCTTAGAGTTAAGATGGAAAGTAAACATTTAAAATATATATGTGAGCATATAAATAGATATAGATATAGAATGATATGAATAAATAAATAAATATGGATAGAAAGAAAGAAAGATAGATAGATAGACAGATAAATAGATAAATATATACATATAGACAGACAGATAGATAGATAGATAGATAGATAGATAGATAGATAGATAGATAGATAGATAGATAGATAGATAGATAGATAGACAGATGAATAGATTGGATGGATGGACAGACAGACAGACACATACATACATAGACAGACAGACAGACAGACAGACAGATGGACAGACAGATGGACAGACAGATGGACAGATAGATAGATAGATAGATAGATAGATAGATAGATAGATAGATAGATAGACAGACAGATGAATAGATTGGATGGATGGACAGACAGACAGACACATAGATAGATAGATAGATAGATAGATAGATAGATAGATAGATAGATAGATAGATAGATAGATAGATAGATAGATTCTCACCCAGTCCTGCTCAGGATTCTAGTTTGTTATAGTCAACTAAGAAAAAAATCATTTATATATATGCATATATAATTCATATATTTTACATATAACATATATCATCTTTCGTATGTTATATTTATATATTATTTTGTTATATACCATATCAAATCTAAAATACACATAAATTCTATATTATATTTACATATATTTATTATACAATAAGTAAATATGTGTTTCATATACATATATAAAAATATAAAATATATACATACAAATAATTTTTTTCTTAGTTTACTAAAATTGACTATGTATGTATGTAGGAAGGCAGAGAGCAGATGGTAAAAGGAGCTGGGCTCTACCTAACAGAAGTGCCACTAGAACAAATGAAAAGTGCTACAGAGAGACCAAAGAAGGTTAAATAGGGGCCTGGGATTATAGATGACCAGGTTATTAGAGATTCTTTCTCTTGCACTAGATTCTCATGGAAGCATCACAATAGAAGTTAATAAAAAATGGAAGAAACAATAGGAAGAGTAGAGAATTTCATGTTAAGGTTAGGGGTACAACAACTAGTTCTGTAAATATTGGGAAATCTTCCTTCCATTCTTACAGGCTGTGAATCATAAGAAACCCCATCAGATTTGAAGAGCCAGTGGCATACAAGATATACCATGTATTTGTTTCTATTTTGATAGCCCCCAATTTTTTTAAGACTTGCAGTAATGTACTACAAAGTTTCTATCATGTCCTTGTATATTCACCATGATTAAATCTTGGCTTCTTAAGAAAAATCCTTCTGTAATTTCTGGTGGCGATGTCCTTGTCGTGGATTGCCGTGGCAAAAACTCTGTTTCCAAAAAGAAAGCCTCTTGGCTCTGCCATTTGTAAGCCATTTCTCTTTCTACATGTTGTCAGTGGAGTCGATGTAAATGTTACCCATAAAGGGCCTTGAGTCTTTTCATGGATCTCTTCCATTTCATAAATTCAGTGGTATGTAACTATCGTTTGCCTTGTCTATTATTCATGGAAGTGATGTCTGATTGTTCCAAAGTTATTTCTGTAGGGTTTTCTTTTAACTATTCATGGTGTGTTCAAAAAATATCTAACAGTCCTCTTCCTCCTTTTTGGCAAGTATCAATATTTCTCTACTTTCCATTAGTATTTTAGATCCCTGTGGCTTTTTTAAAATATTGTATAGTTTTTTAATCAGCTTTCCTTTCATGATTTTATTTTGGTTTATAAGTTTGTTATAGTCCATTTTATAATTCTGAAATTATCCACCAAAACTGGTAATACACGGGTATTAATTGCTTTAGACATGTTTTTCCCACTGACATTTGATTTCAGGATTTCAATAAGTCTCAAAATAGTTAGGCACAATTTTCCCCAGGTGACAGTATCATCTCCATTCATTAAGTCATTAACTCAATTTGACCTCTGAATTCAAGCTTAAAGCCTTTAATCCCCATGATTCCTTGGAATTTATGAAGAATTTTATATTTATCAGTTCCACATGACATTTTGATACTTCTCGAGAAAGATTCCACAAGATAAAGGAGCCATTTTAAATGTTTCTGAGTGGAGCCATTATAGCTCGAGCTCATCCATGTACATCAAGAAATTAATAAGATATTATAATTTGACCATCTTATTTGGAGACCCTATTTAATTCTATCTAGGAGAGACAATAATGAAGTTATGACCTGGGAGAACCAATGATTTTTAACCATATCCTTGATACCAAAAAAAAAAAATTCTCATGTTATGTTCATTGTTATTGTGTTTTAAATAGAGAACAGTTTTCCATGTGAACATTATTGTTATAATTATTCCTATCTGATGGTATTATAATAAGCCTATTTATAGGAGATCCATCAGTAGCTCTCAGTATTTAGAAGGGCACTTCAAGATGTGAAGGGGCAAAAATGGACTGTGATGGAATTGGATGGCAGGGAGCCAAGGAACTTCAAATTCTCTCTCCCTAAGAACCCATGCTCCTTTAGTTCCTCCTAGAGATTAGCCCTACATGACCTATCCTGGGAAGAACTCAGTGTTAATCCCCCTACCAGAAGCACATTTCAGTCTAACATCTCACAGGCGAGGCTGATATATATACATATTTCTGTATTTTGTTAGCTGGAAAACCAAGGCAGTAACACGTGGGCATCTGTGCGGAATTCACCATGACACCCAGGCATTCCTTTGCTCTGCAGTTTTACCATTGCAGGGTTTGAGAACTGTATGGAGGTGGAGGGAGAGCAAGCATCTTAATAGCTACTTTTTTATCAACTTTGCTTTTGAAAACGCGTTGCCATTGGAGACAGATTACGTCCCTCTCCCCATGAAAAGCTGCTAAATAAAAATGTTAAAAGAGACTTTTCCCCTATATGACAGTTTCATCTTAAAAAAATAAAAAAAGTCAGTAATCAGCTCTCTCTGTTCCCCTGGAACTATTCTAAATGTTTCCAAAACCACTTAATAATCATGTCAAAGAGATGAGACCCAGGTTTAAGGTTGGGAGCTAGGTTCTATCCTCCACTTTTCAGGCTATTTTTGTCCTTTCCTTTGCCCAAGCTGGAGTATCAATGGAGGGAAATCCTCTTCATTTTCTCCTATCACTGCAGTAAAGTGGCTGCTATGGTTGTGAGAATCTTAAAAATCACAAAATCTCTGAATTTTGACAGCTCTAAGTTCTGAGTAGCACCGTGAAAATTAAAGAACCAGTGGCATATTAGGTACACCCTATATTTACTCCTTTTTGGATGGTTATAAATTTTTTTATAACCTGGTAGTTGGAAAGGAAAAGACCTCAGAATATTTAGTCCTATCTATGCCTGAATATGAGTAAATATCCCTAATATACAGCCAACAAACCTCCATTTAGAGACCTTCAGGTCAAATGTGGCCTCAGACACTTCCTAGCTGTGTGACCCTGGGCAAGTCACTTAACCCCCATTGCCTAGCCCTTACCTCTCTTCTACCTTAGAACCAATACCCAATATTGATTCTAAGACAGAAGGTAAAGGTTTAATAAACAAATAAACAAAAAAATGAATAAATAAATAAACAAAGGAAGGAAGGAAGGAAGGAAGGAAGGAAGGAAGGAAGGAAGGAAGGAAGGAAGGAAGGAAGGAAGGAAGGAAGGAAGGAAGGAAGGAAGGAAGGAAGGAAGGAAGGAAGGAAGGAAGGAAGGAAGGAAGGAAGGAAGGAAGGAAGGAAGGAAGGAAGGAAGGAAGGAAGGAAGGAAGGAAGGAAGGAAGGAAATAAAGACCTCCAGGGATGTCAACCCATTTCCATTTTGAACATTCTTAATTGCTAGCACTTTCACTCTTCTGTAGCAATATAGTCTATTCTGGGACATCTTCTAATTATCAAGAATGAGGTTTGGCTTTTTTTTTTTACTCACAACTGTGACCTGCCTAATGCCTCTACTTCTGCCATCTAGGGCCATGCAGAGTTAGTCTAACCTCTTCCCCATGAGAGCCTTCAAATATTTGAAGTCAGCTATTATATCTCTTCTAAACCTTTTCTCCTCCAGGCAAAGTATCCTCAGTTATTCCAACCACTTCTCATGGCTGTAAGACCCTTCATTATACTAGTTATCCTTTTCTGTTCCTGGTCCAGTTCATTCATGTCTTTAAACTGTGATGCCCAGAACTGAACATCATACTCCAGATATCGCCTAATCAAGTAAAATACAAAGCAACTTATCATCTTCTTTAGCTTGGATACTCTGTTATTCTTAATGTAGCCTAACTTGAATTTAGTTTTCTTTTTCTTTCTGTCACTCCCTTATCTTATATTGAGCTTATAGTCCACTCAAAACTTGAGATCTTTTCACATAAATTGTGAATTGCTAAAATGTCTCAGCTGCCTTCTCTCTCTGCCCTTGTATTCCCCTGTTCCCATTGGTACCAGTTCCTCTTAGAGCATCCACTTTATTTTTTTTTAAACCCTTACCTTCCGTCAATACTGTGTATTGGCTCCAAGACAGAAAAGTGGTAAGGGCTAGACAATGGGGGTCAAGTGACTTGCCCAGGGTCACACAGCTGGGAAGTGTCTGAGGCCAGATTTGAACCTAGGACCTCCTGTCTCTAGACCTGGCTTTCAATCTACTAAGCTACCCAGCTGCCCCCTCTTAGAGCATCCACTTTAAGGAATGACTTAGCCATCTTTCATTCTCTAGGCTTCACCATAATGCCTCAGCTACCTTCTCTTCCTATCCCTGCAAGCTCTCTTCCCAACCAGTGAGTTCCCCTCAGAAATCTCCATTTGGAGGAAGGCTCTAGGCCAGCCATTTTTCATTCTCCAGACTTTTCCACCATGGCCTCCATGCAGACACATTCCCTGCCCTGTCAGCTCCCTTTTATGTATTGTCTTACCCTGTTGGGGTGTAAGTTCCTTGAGGGCAGGGATTGTCTTTTTGTTTTTTTCACTTGAATTTGTATCTTGCCAAAATGCTTGGCACATACTAATTGCTTAATAATTGCTTATTGACTTGATTTGACATGAATAATTATCAAGTCAGAACTCACTTATCCAGTATTTGGGCAGTTTGAAATTACTCTGTGTTCTAGACAAGATATTATCTCTGGATCACACAGAATCTCCGAATGTTCAAGTCAGAAAACACCTCGGCAGCCATCTACCTCAATCCTAAAAAAGATCTTCTCTAACATAAACTTTAAGATGGTCATCAAGTCTCTGTTTAATTGCCACCAGTAAGGAGAATCTCCTGCTCCATAAGAAGACCTTTGGAGTTTTGGAAGAGTTCTTTTGGTTAGGAAAAACTTCCCTAACAATTCAACTTTTCAGCTCCCGCCTAGTACTACTAAATCTGCCCCTGAAGCCAAATAGAACAAGAATAACTTCTCTTCCATATTACCAACTTTCAGATATTTGAATAAAGTTACTGTGTTTCCCCACCCCCACACCAGCCTCCTTTTCTCCAGATTAAACATACAAAATTCCTCCAAAGGAAGGCAAAGAACCAAATCCTTTCGCAATCCTGGTTGCTCCATCTCTAGGGAAGAAGCACAGAAATTATATATCATTAAGGGAACAACAATAAAAGAAAAGGTCATCTCAATGGAGATACCTGAGAGGAAACTCACATCATAGAGTCGAAAGCTAGAAAGCACAACATTAATTTAGTTCAATATCCCTTTCTCACAAATGAGAAAACTGAGTCCCAGAGAAAGGAAGTTCAAACGGGTAATAACAAAGTTGGCATCATCACCAAAGTTTTCCACCATCCTATCCAATACCTTTGTGCTGGATGACATTACTATTTTAGTTCACAGATATCCAACAATACCATTGCACCACTCTGGCTTCCTGACCCTCTGGGTGAAAATATTTAACAAAAGAAGTCTTTTTATGCCCAGAGCCTACCTAGTACACAGTAGGTACATAATAAATGATTGTCAATTTGCTGCATATTGATGGAGATCTGCCATGCTAGAAATAATCTCTTGGCCTTAAAAACTTTATTTTTTCAGAGATGCCCTTTCAGGACTCCCTTTTTTTCCTACTGATTGAAGTTATCTAATAATAACTCACTTATTCATAATAACTTTAAGATTTACGAATGGGTAGTCCAAGTATTCTAGTCCCTATTTCGTGATGGAGAAAATGAGCTTCAAAAAAGATTAAGTAACTTGCTCAAAGTCATATAGTACATGTCAGAGACAGAGAGTAGACCCCAGGTTTCCTGACCCAAATTCAACATTCTTTCTTCCTTTCCTTTCCTTCCTTTCTCTCTTTCCTTTCTTTCTTTTTCTTCCTTATTTTCTCTTTTTCTTTCTTTCTCTCTCTCTTTCTCTCTCTTTCTCTCTCTCTTTCTCTCTCTTTCTCTCTTCCTCTCTCTCTTTCTTCTTTCTTTCTTTCTTTCTTTCTTTCTTTCTTTCTTTCTTTCTTCCTTCCTTCCTTTCCAGTACTTCTCAGTGTCTCTCCTTAGTGCTAATTCCTCTGATATAGCTTGCAATGCTTCATAATATCTTACTCAGTCAATCACCTTGGAAATTTCAGGGAGCTTGAAATTATTAGGTCCTTATAAGAAAAGGAAACTGAAACACAGAGAAGAGAATTGACTTGGATGATCACACGTTTAATACGTGGCAGAAGCAAGATTTGAACCACTGTCCTCTATTCCTATTCCATTGAACACTTTAGGATTCCATGCTGATCATGCAAATACAGAAGGGTTACATGGCACTTTGGAGAGCAGGTCTAGTTCTGTAGTTATAGTCACTGAGACTGAACTAAGGGGTTCTCTCCTTAGTGCTCAGACTGGGTCTAGTTGGGTTTAGACAAGGTTTGTTGTTTTTTTTTTTAAGTTTTCTGGGACTTAACTGAAGAAAGTAGAGAAGGAGGAAATATAGTAGAAACTATCAAAACCTGTAATATTTTAGATAGTCTATTTTCAATTAAGAGTCTTTGAAAAGTGTTACATTACAGCTCAGAGCAGTTAATAATGCAATTAAAGAGTAAAATATTAAACCCTAATAAGTTTTATATGGACAACACAAATGGCTTCAGCACTTCATTGAACTCCAAGTGTCTACTGGTTTGTACCTATTCATTGCTGAAAGGAATTGGTGACAGGGAGGGACATTCTGTAACAGGGTCAGGACAGAAAGAATGCATGGATAAACATTAGATCATAAATTTAGAGCTAGAAGGGACCTCTGAGGTCATCTAGCCAAACCGCCTCAACTGCCAGATGAGACCACAGAGAAGGGAAATTGACAAAGGTCTTACCTTCAAAGTCAAGAAAGCTACAACAGGGGATGATTGTGACTGATAAGTTTACTCAAAAGCAACAATTTGTGTAGCTTATCATCAACTGGAACAAAAATCTGAGTACAACCTCTCCCTGATGGAACCAGTATATTTCTCTCTGGTGATAGCTGCTTCTGGCTCTCAAATTGATTCCCTGAAAAGACTCCATTAGGGAGCAGCTAGGTGGCTCAGTGAAGTTAGAGGCAGGTCTAGAGATGGGAGGACCTGGGTTCAAATTTGGCCTCAAATGCATCCTAGCTATGTGACCTTGGACAGGTCACTTAACCTCCATTGCCCAGCCCTTACACTCTTCTGTCTTGGAACCAATACACAGTATTGATTCTAAGATGGAAGGAAAGGGTTTTAAGGGAAAATTCCAAGAAATGTTACTTAAACTTATACAAAATTGGAGTCAATGAAGAATGAGTTTAATGTCTAAATTGCCCCCACTTTCCCCCCATTTTTCATGTCCCTTCTGCACCATCAAAGTCATTATAGATGACTTTTCTTTTCTCTTCCTTTGGGGGAATATAGGTTTGTAAAATTCCACTTGGTCAGCAAAAAAAAAAAAGCATTCTTTCATACACCTAGATTGACTTTTCCAAACTGTTTCTGCTTGCCTGCATATTACTGCTATTATAGTGTCCTTCTAGTCATCTATCTTAGGGATTCTATTACAAAGAGATGAGAGATGATAAGATTTATTTACTTGTTTACCTGGTGGGTAAAGCAATAGACCTGAACTGGTAGCTTCCAGAACAATAAACCAACTGTTCACTTCTTAAAATTCTCTGACCTCCATCTATGTGAGTTAGCTCATCGTGCTGTCCGGTACTGAAATATTGAACAATAAAAAATAAATATGCAACAAAAATGTACATGCTACCCCTTCATTAAGTGCTACTAATCAGCAACGTATTTTTTAACATAGTACTCCAAACAATATTTCTGATACAGCTAGGTAACTCAGTAGGACAGAATGCCAGCCCCTGGAGTTAGGAGGATCTGAGTTCAAATGTAGCCTCAGACACATCCTAGCTGTATGACCCTGAATGAGTCACTTAACCCCCATTTCCTAGCCCTTCCTTCCTGCTCTGTGTGTGTGTGAGAGAGTGAGAGAGAGAGAGAGAGTGAGAGAGAGAGAGAGAGAGAGAGAGAGAGAGAGAGAGAGAGAGAGAGAGAGAGAGAGAGAGAGAGACAAGGAGGGAGGGAGAGAAATAAAGCAGCTGGGTGACTTGGTAGATAGAAAGTCAGACTTGGAGATAGAAGATCCTGGGTTCAAATCTGGCCTCAGACATTTCCTAGCTGAGTGACCCTGAGTAAGTCACTTAGCTCCTGTTGCCTAGCCCTTACTATTCTTCAGTCTTGGAACAAAGAATCAGTATCAGTAGGGGTTTAAAAATAAATCCAGGCCTGAACTAGGGGTAACTGTCTGAGAACAAGCCCAGATATCTTCAACATCACCAGATCAGACCCTGGATGATAAACTTCTCATATATAGGGGTTCTTGAAAATCACCTAATTTAAAGATGGGTCCAATCTGCATTTGTAAAGAGAAAACTCCCAATGTGGAAAACTACTTATTTGGGTAGCATTGGGGGAAAAAAGATGAAAGAAGGAACTTGGGATTAGTTCTGTATTAAATCATAAAAAAAATTAATCTTCCTTTTTGCTCAAGAATAAAGAGAAAAATGTCAAATCTTACTCTAAATTTAAGACCAGAATAACATACCAAATCTAATAAAAATTAAATTTAGTGGGCATTTATTTGCATTTAAGCCCTTCATTTGCATTTAGGAGAAGAATAATTCACTATACAAGGATAAGATATGGGATCCATGGCTGAGTCAACAGTATGAGAGGGCAACCAGAAAGCTAATGCATTCCTGGGTTGCTTTTACTGAGATATAAAAGAATAGCTCTCTGGCTAGAAGAAGGGAGAAGATATATGGGGGAAAGAAAGTAATGTAAACATTAAAAATTTAAGTATATATATAAATGAATGAATTAATGAACAAATGCATAAATAAATAAAACAAGCATATAGTATCCAGAGTGAGAGTTGTAAAAGTCAGCTTGTTGTACTCTGACCTGGTCAAGCAACATCTAGAAAATGATGGTTAGTTCTATGTACTACATGCTCGGAATGGTGTTGATAACCTTGATTAACATTGATAAATATCAATAAATAAATTGATCTTTAGAAGAAAGTAACAAGAATGATGAAAGGTTTCGAGTTCAAGCATTCAGAATCATGAATGTATCTTTTCGTTATTTTTTTGGTCCAGCCTCATGATTTCTTTTGTGTGAGGAACTCCCAGCATGGAAGTTCTTTCCACTGATACTCATCGATAACTTAGTGCCCTAAAAGAGTACCCTGGGTAGATGAGAACTTAAAACATCTGGCCATGGTCAAATAACTCATCTCTGTAGATATAGGACGCAAAGGTAAATCTGGAACCCACAGCTGGCCCTCTATCCACTAGATTATGCTATTCACATGTGTCTTTAGTGTTCTATTTTGAAGTATATACTAAAAGAGCATTTGTTAGACATTTATGATGTGTTGAGCACTGTGCGAAGCTGTAGAGATGTGAATAAAAAAGCAACACAACTCTTGCTTTCAGTGATCTTATATCGTACAGATAAACAATAAACCCAAATTGAATTGAATGGTGCATTGGAAAGAATCCTAGCTCTGGATTCAAATTCTACATGCCACTTAATACATGTTTTACCTTAAGCAAGTCATTTAACATCTCTGGGTCTCAGTTTCCCTAGCTATAAAATGAAGAAGTTTAACTCAATGAATTTTAAAGTCCTTTTCAACTCTATGATGCTATACTGAAATGCTTGCCTTTAAAATCTAGGTATGCAGACACTTCCTAGCTGTGTGACCCTGGGAAAGTCACTTTACCCCCAACTAAATAGCCCTTGATGTTCTTTTGTCTTAGAACTGATACTAAGGAGGTAGCTAGGTGGTTCAGTGGATAGAGTACCAGACCTGGAGATTGTAGGTCCTGGGTTCAAATCTAGCCTCGGACACTTCCTAGCCATGGGATCCAGGGAAGGTCACTTAACCCCCATTACCTAGCCTTTATCACTCTTCTGCCTTAGAATCAATTGTAAGACAGGTCAGGGTTAAAAAAAAAAAGAAAAGAATTGCTACCAAAACAGAAAGAGGGTTTTTTAAAGTAATAAATAAATATGTGGCTATAGAGGCCTCCTCTGAAACTTCACCTTGCCCCCCCCCTTTCTTGAGTGGTGGAGAACCCAATGATTATTTGCCCTTTCACTAGACATGACCTCCCAGGCTTCTCCATTCTGTTGTTGCTGCTGTTCAGTTAGTTCAGTCATGTCTTATCTCTCTTGGCAGAGATACTGGAGTGGTTTGCCATTTCCTTCTCCAGTTCATTAGACAGATGAGGAAACTAAGGCAAACAAGGTCAATTAATTTATCCAGACACACAGCTAATAAGTTTCTGAGGCCAAATTTGAACTCAGGTCCTCCTGACTCCAGGTCCAGTTCTCTATCCACTGTACCACCTAGCTGCCTCTCTACCTCGGTTTTCAGTGTGGAAATAATTTGCTGTCATGTTCCTGGTGCCCCTGGTTAGAGCAGAAGGGGTTCTGTGCTATGTGTTTTCCTTGAAAAAAATGGGAGTTCCAAGTGATCTCAGCCATTCATTCTCCAAACATATAGAATGGGCTCTGAGTTCTCAACCATATAACTCACTTTAAGGGATTTATGGCAGCCCCAATGTCCTTAAGATAAAGGTGTTGGTCACAAATCAATACTGTAAGGCTTTTGCAGTCCTATGTTTTTGCTGGCAATTCTGAGCCAATAGCTTTAGGAACCTCAGGGGTAAATCACAGTTCTATAAATGGGTTATTTCCCATTGTCCCCCCCTTTCTCAATTATATCAGAGAAAAATGCTCTGTATCATCCTTCCCAGAGCCACGTCACTTACCTGAGGTCTCCATACACCTTAAAGTGAGCCAAAAGAAATCCTGTGTCTAGAATTTCTCAGCAGTCTTTCTTTTGTCCTCTCCTCTTTCTATGATCTTCCTCATCCCCATTCCAGGTATAAACAAGTGAATGAATGAATGAAATAACACTTCTGAAGTACTTGCTATTTGCAAGATTGCTGCTTAGCTAGGCTCTAGAGGTAAGAATATCAAAGTGAGAGAAGGGCTAGCTTCAAGTTCTACACATTCCCTCAGAAGGAACAATATGCCTAAGAGAATGGTGGCCAGAGAAGGGAATTTTGGTCCAGACAGCCAGGGGAGAATAACTAGAGCCATACAGCACGGTATCATTATGTCCTTTTCTATAGTCATGGTCATATTGATTTGCTCAATGCTACCAAAGTAAGGGCAATAAGTAGAAAATTGAGATTGGGGCTGTGAGGTGGGGGAGTTTTTCTGGAGCATATATTTCTGCAGAAAAGATGACAAAATGCCTAAGTTGGGTGGTCCCTGGTTTCCAAGAAGGGGGGATGAATGGAATGTGAAGTATGGTATGAGAGCAGTCAGCTTTAGTAGTTCAAGCAAGTTTTCATTCAGTCACCCATCAGCTCAGCTAAGCCTTTTCCACCCCTCCTCCAGCCAAATACTAAAGCATAATGGATTAAATTCTCTAGAGAAAGGGAGTATAGACTCTGGAGGTTCATATGGAAGGTTTCTTCTCTTAATGGAGAGAAAGGAATCAGTAGCAAGGCAATGGGAAATTTGCCCAACCTATCTGGGTGAATTTGCTTGATGGAATGTGACAGTTGATTTGGACCCAAACAGATATGGTTGTTTAGGTGAATTTCATGCTGCATAGTGTTTTCATTGGAAACAAAGAATGAACAGGCATTTATTAATCAAAGTAATTACTAAGTATGTATTCAATACATTTCAAATATTCCTCTATTTGATTTGGTTAAAGAGTCCCAAGTTCATACTATATTACTTCATGGGATCTAAGTTGAGTGTTTGAAAGCATTAAAATATATTTTCTACTTTTCAATATATCTAGCTATCTACCAACCTATCTAGAAATCTACTTATTCAGAGAGAGAAACAGAAAGAGATGGATTGATATATAGGTAGATAGACAGAAAGACAAATAATTATTCTTTTCCCCAGTAGAATGTAAGCCCTTTGAAAACAGGGAATTTTTAGTGCTAACTTTATTGTTTGTTGTTTCTTGTATGAAAATCATAATAATGATAGCTATTGGATAAAGCTTTATAAATATTATCTCATTTTATTGTCAAAATAACCCTGGGCAGTAGGTGCTATTATTGTCCCTATTTTAGAGCTACAGACACTGAGGCTATCTATTCAAATCTCCTCATTTTACAGAAGAAAGTGAGGCCTTAGAAAGTGAAATAATTGGCTTATAATCACATAGCTAGTAAAGAGGAGAGCCAAGATTTGAACCCACATGTCCTGACTTCAAGTTCAGTGTTGTTTTGCTTTTTTTTTCCCACAATGCCATTAGCCTATTATTTCTGGGTTATTGGAAGTGCTTTGAATCATGGGAAACAACATGTTTTGCACAAGAGTAAATTAATATTCCTTAGAAAGAGTATTTTGTGGAGTGGAGATAGCATCTTGTAAAGGGTAAGGAGTTGGCTTTGGAACCATCACAACTTAGATTTCAAATCCTACCCCTGACTTGGGCAAAAATCATTCATCCTTTCAGTGTCCTAGGCAACTCTCTAAGAGCATAAGTTGCAGAAATGGTGCTGGCCTGCATGGTGAAAAGGAGTTTCCTCACTGGGAACCTCCCCACGTCAATAAAGTCACAAGTTCAATCTCTATCCCCTACAGCTGATGAGTGCTTTTCTTTTTTTTCACTTTTCCTGAAATATTTAGTTGGTTTATTGATAGCAACACCGCCATAAAGGCTCTTGGCAAGGAATGGACCTCTGCTTTACAATTTTAGTAAAGAAACTGTTAAAAGAGGGCTCCTCCCAAGAGCTCTAGTTAAACAAGTTAGGCAATCTATTTTTACACGGGTTCCCCCAGAGTGAAGGTAAAGAAACCATAGAGCTCTAGGTATGTTTATCAGCTGGAAGAAATAGTGCTCTGACCTCCCGCCCCCTTCCCAGATGAGCAGAAAAGTTAGGATCCCAAAGGATGAGGCTGTGAAAGGCCAACTGTATTCAAATTCAATTGAGCTCCATAAGATTTCACCTTTCAGTTCTTTTCGGGATCTCAAAGGAAGGAGGCAGAGTTAGGCTAGAACATTAACTATTCATTTCCATTTAGGTCTCAATCTCTATATGCTTCTGAGATAGCATGAGGTATTGGACTAACTTGTCTTTGTGTACAAGGAAGGTATTGAGTGTAGGTGGACTGCAAGGAGGGTAATTGTTTGGTGGTTTTTCTGTTTATTTTTCATCTAAATCAGTGATTTTGCCTATGCAGGGAATTCCTGATGGGGAAATCCCTTCCACTCTTATAGACTGGCAACACATAATCCTAGAAAGTTGCCTGGCACAATAAGAAATTGAGTAATTTGCCAAGGGTTGGGCAGATAGTGGGTATCCAAGACATAAACTTGAACCCAGATCTTAGTTTCAAAACCAAACCTACATGACCTCCATGGTCCATACTAGCTCTAAGATTCTTTGATTTTTTTCAAAACTCTATGTAGGGGTGGAGGTCCTGGTCAAAGTTCTATGCAAGAAGCTGTCAGCAGAAGTCACTGTGCTCAGTAAGAGTCCTCAGATACGCTATAGTATTTCTTGTTGTTCAATTGTTTCAGTCCTGTCCGACTCTTGGTGACCCCATTTGGGGTTTTCTTGGCAAAGGTACTGGAGCCGTTCGCCATTTTCTTCTCCAGCTCATTTGACAGATGAGGAATTGAGAGGATTGACTTACAAGTTAAATAACTTACAGAGGTCAAAAGGGGTTTTAGCCAGATTTGAATTTAGGTCTTCCTGACTTCAGACCCAGCACTCTACCCACTGAGCCACCTATAGCAGCATTTTTTGTGATATCAAAGAATTAGATACAAAGTAGATGCATAGGGGATAGCTGGGTGGCTCAGTGGACTGAGAACCAGGCCCAGAGACAGGAGGTCCAGGGTTCAAATCTGGTCTCAGAGACTTCCTAGCTGTGTGACCCTGGGCAAGTCATTTAATCCCCATTGCCCAGCCCTTACTACTCTTCTACCCTAGAACCAATACACAGTATTGATTCTAAAATAGAAGGTGAGGGTTTCAAATGAAATTTTTTTTTAAAAAAAGAGGAGATCAAAATAAACCCACATAAGTCATCAGCTTTTCTATATATCTCCAACACAGCTCAGCAGCAAAAACTAGAAAGAGAAATCCCATTCAAAATCACCTTAGACAAAATAAAATACCTAGGAATCTACCTCCCAAGACAAACACAGGAACTATATGAACACAACTACAAAACACTCTCCACACAACTAAAACTAGACTTGAGCAATTGGAAAAACATTAACTGCTCATGGGTAGGACGAGCCAACATAATAAAAATGACTATCCTGCCCAAACTTATTTATCTATTTAGTGCCATACCCATGGAACTCCCAAAAAATTTCTTTACTGATTTGGAAAAAAGCATAACAAAGTTCATTTGGAATAACAAAAGATCAAGGATATCCAGGGAAATAATGAAAAAAAAACACTAATGAGGGGGGCCTAGCAGTCCCAGACCTCAAACTATATTACAAAGCAGCAGTCATCAAAACAATTTGGTACTGGCTAAGAGACAGAAAGGAGGATCAGTGGAATAGACTGGGGGAAAGCGACCTCAGCCAGATAGTATACGATAAACCCAAAGATCCCAGGTCTTGGGACAAAAATTCACTATTTGATAAGAACTTCTGGGAAAATTGGAAGACAGTGTGGGAGAGATTAGGAATTGATCAACACCTCACACCCTACACCAAGATAAATTCAAAATGGGTGAAAGACTTAAACATAAAGAAGGAAACCATAAGTAAATTGGGTAAACACAGAATAGTATACATGTCAGACCTTTGGGAAGGGAAAGACTTTAAAACCAAGCAAGACATAGAGAGAATCACAAAATGTAAAATAAATAATTTCGACTACATCAAATTAAAAGGCTTTTGTACAAACAAAACCAATGTAACTAAAATCAGAAGGAAAACAACAAGTTGGGAAAAAATCTTCATAAAAACCTCTGACAAAGGTTTAATTACTCAAATTTATAAAGAGCTAAATCAATTGTACAAAAAATCAAGCCATTCCCCAATTGATAAATGGGCAAGGGACATGGATAGACAGTTTTCAGATAAAGAAATCAAAACTATTAATAAGCACATGAAGAAGTGCTCCACATCTCTTATAATCAGAGAGATGCAAATCAAAACAACTCTGAGGTATCACCTCACACCTAGCAGATTGGCTAACATGACAGTTATGGAAAGTAATGAATGCTGGAGGGGATGTGGCAAAGTAGGGACATTAATTCATTGCTGGTGGAGTTGTGAACTGATCCAGCCATTCTGGAGGGCAATTTGGAACTATGCACAAAGGGCGATAAAAGAATGTCTACCCTTTGATCCAGCCATAGCACTGCTGGGTTTGTACCCCAAAGAGATAATGGACAAAAAGACTTGTACAAAAATATTCATAGCTGCGCTCTTTGTGGTGGCCAAAAATTGGAAAATGAGGGGATGCCCATCAATTGGGGAATGGCTGAACAAATTGTGGTATATGTTGGTGATGGAATACTATTGTGCTAAAAGGAATAATAAAGTGGAGGAATTCCTTGGAGACTGGAACAACCTCCAGGAAGTGATGCAGAGCGAGAGGAGCAGAACCAGGAGAACATTGTACACAGAGACAAACACACTGTGGTATAATCGAACGTAATGGACCTCTCCATTAGAGGTGGTGTAATGTCCCCGCACAATCTGCAGGGATCAAGGAGAAAAAAACACTATCCAAAAGCAGAGGACAAACTGAGGGAATAGAAACACCGAGGAAAAGCAACTGCCTGACTACAATGGCTGAGGGGACATGACAGAGGAAAGACTCGGAGCGAACACTCTGATGCAAATACTAACAACATGGCAATGGGTTCAAGTCAAGAACACATATGATACCAGTGGAATCACGCGTCGGCCACGGGGGGTGGGAGGGAGGAAAAGAAAATGATCTTTGTCTTTAATGAAAAATGCATGGAAATGATCAAATAAAATACTATAAAATTAAAAAAAAAATAAAAAAATAAAATAAAAAATAAACCCAGAAAAAAAAACAAAAAAATAAAAATAAAAAAAAAAGAGGAGATACCCATTGATTTGGGGAATGATTAAACAAATTGTGGTGCATTAATGTAATGGAATATTGCTGTGTTGTAAGAAATGATAAATACAGAGAAACATGGGAAGATCTACATGAATTAATAAAGAAGGAAATGAGAAGAGTGAAGAAAACAATAAGCATGAGGCACAATGTAAATGGAAAAGAATGACACATCAAAAACTCAAAAGTCAATATAACAGGGACAGTGGCTCAGTGGATAGAGAGCCAGGTCTACAGATGGAAGGTCCTGGATTCAAATTTGGTCTCAGGTAATTCCTGACTATGTTATTCCTTGGGGGGGAGGGGGGAAGATCCAGAAATGTTACCCATGCACATACTTTGGGACTTTTTCAATGTATTGATTATATATGCTATTGGGTTTTTATTTTCCTTGTTAAGACATACTATATTTTATAGGGAATAGTTTTCTAAAAGAAGAAGGCATGCTTGGGAAAACTATGTTGATAGAAAAAACAGAAAATATTCATAAAAAGGTTGCCTTTAAAAAGTCACTATGCTTTCCTCAGGCGAGAGCATATCCACAAGGATAGAGAATATCAAAGTGATACTTTTCACTGTATGATCTGGAGTCAAGAAGACCTGAATTTCAATCTAGCCTCAGTCACACTTATTTTTTTTTGTTACCACTAATATAGATAGATAGATAGATAGATAGATAGATAGATAGATAGATATACATACATATATAACATAATAATATAGAATATATGATTGGTTATAGATATATAATAAATTATAATAAACATACTTATCCAAGAGAAACACATTCTCACTTTAGCTGTGTCCAAAAACCTGTCTTGTTCTTTTTTCCCTCCTCCTTCTCCCTAACCCCCTTCCCAAGAAAACATATAATATGAAACAGGTTGTACATATATTATCATATAATACATATTTCCCTATTTGTCTTGTTAGGAAATAAGATACATATTTCTTACACAAGAGAAAAATGCAGGGAGAAAATAAAGCAAAGAATGAGACATGTCAATCTGCATTCAGACTCTGTTTCTTCTATGGTGGTCAATATTCTTTCTCAACATAAGCCCCTTGGAGTTGCCCTGATACCTTGGCTTCTTGTGAAGTCATTCGCAGTTGATCCTTACACATTATTGTTGTTACTGTGTACAACAATCACCTGGTTCTGCTTACTTCACTTTGCATCATTTCATATAAGCCCTCCCAGTTTCTTTTGCGATCATCTGATATGTCATTTCTTATGCAGATAGACATCCCTTCAGTTTCAGAAGTGCCTCTTGAGTACCAGATTCCAAGCAGGCATTTGGGATACAGAGACAAAAGTGGAACAATGCCTGCCCTAAAGGAGCTTACATTCTAATGGGAAAGATAAAATGCACAAAGGTAAGAGAGGGATTAGACATGATTTCACTACTATAGATAAAGATAGCTAATTTATTAAGCACTTATATGCCAAGTACTGTCTCTCTCAGTCCCTCTATTTTTTTTTCTCTCTCTCTTTCTGTGTGTGTGTGTGTGTATATATATATGTGTGTGTGTGAATTCAATGGATAGATGTATATATATAGTAGTCTCTCGGTGACCGAGAATGACTATTGTCTTTGTGCAGTTTCATCTACGGTGTACCCTCATGTGGCTTTGGAGTCCAAAGGCTGAGGCGCAGACTCTGTGGCACACGGGGCCTGGGACGCCAGTTGTTATGGGAGGTGCGGTTGTGGCCTGGTGTCGGCGTTCACGCGCAGCGGCAAGACGTCGACGTCACTCATCTTCAAAGGTGGCGGCGACATGGTTAATGTGGGTTCGCCAGCTGCTTCTGTCAGAGGCAGCGAGTTCTAGTTGCTTTGGTGTCATGCCAGCCCACTTCAAGTTGGACTTTAGCTGATCCTTGAATCTTTTCTTTGGTCGGCCTTGTTTCCTGAGTCCAGCTGACAGTTCACCGTAGAATACCTGTCTTGGTATTCGCTGTGGGTCCATGCGGATGACGTGTCCAGACCATCGTAGCTGGGTTTTGAGGACCATGACTTTGATGCTGGTGGAGTTGGCTCTGTCGAGGACTTCCTGGTTGGTGATTCGGTCCTGCCATCGGATCCTCATGATTGACCGGAGGGAGTGTTGGTGGAATTGCTCCAGCTGTTTCATGTGCTTCCGGTACAGTGTCCATGTCTCACAACCGTACAGGAGCGAGCTGAGGACCACTGCGTTGTACACTTTGAGCTTCGTCGCAGTGCTTACACCACTGTGTTGGAGGACTTTGGAGCGCAGCCGCCCGAGTGCCTGGCTGGCCTTTCGGATCCTGGCATTGATCTCGTGGTCTAGGGACCCATCGTTGGCGATGGTGCTGCCCAGGTACTTGAAAGTGTTGACGTTAGAAAGCTGCGTGCCGTCGATTGTAATGCATGGCTGGTTAGTTGGCCTTCCTGGTGCAGGTTGGAACAGCACCTCTGTTTTGCTGAGGCTGATAGGCCAAACAGTTTTGTTGCGGTGGAGAACCTGTCCACAATGGTTTGGAGATGATTTTCTTGGTGGGCCATGAGAGCACAGTCATCTGCAAAGAGAGCTTCCAGGATGAGTCTCTCTGTTGTCTTTGTTTTTGCAGTCAGGCGGCGAAGGTCAAATAGTGAGCCATCCAGTCGGTATTTGATGTAGACACCCAGGTCTAGATCCATCACAGCATGTTGTAAAACTTGGGTGAAAAATAGGTTGAATAGTACTGGAGCGAGGACACAGCCTTGTTTCACGCCATTGGAGATGTTGAAGCGATCGGAAGTCTCTCCACCAGATAGGACTTCCCCTGTCATATCAACATGAAAGAGCTGGATCAGTTTGACAAATTTTGCTGGACAACCGAGCTTGCTGAGGATCACCCACAATGCATCCCTGTTCACTGTGTCGAATGCCTTTGTCAGGTCTATGAAGACAATGTAGAGACTCGGGTTCTGCTCAAGGCATTTTTCCTGCATTTGCCTCACTGTGAAGACCATGTCGATGGTGCTGCAATCTGGTCGGAAGCCACATTGTGATTCAGGCAGGTTCTGCTCTGAAACAGATGACAGGAGTCTGTTGAGTATAACATGGGCAAGGATCTTTCCAGCAGTGGAGAGTAGTGAGATGCCTCTGTAGTTGTCACAGGCTGCTCGTGAGCCTTTGTTCTTGTATAGGGCTACGATGGAGGCATCTCTGAGTTCTAGGGGCATGTCTTCCTCTTCCCATATGCTGGTCAGTACTATGTGGAATGCCTGGAGCGCCTTTCCATTTAAGGCCTTGTACACCTCGGTTGGGATCCCGTCTTTACCAGGTGCCTTGCCTGCACTCATTTGTTTAATGGCTTTTTGGACTTCCTCTATTGAAGGAGGGACATCAAGTTGTTCAATGGAGCAGTTTTAGGGGATCTGGTCAAGGGCACTTTGGTCGACTGAAGAGGGTCGGTTGAGAAGCTGACTGAAGTGTTCTTTCCACCTGCTGCTGATCCTTTTTTATCTTTTATGAGAGTGTCACCGTCAGAGGATAGCAAGGGAGTGGTGGTGGGTTTTGATGGCCCATAGACAGTCTTGAGGGCACTGAAAAATTGTTTGTAGTTTTTCATATCAGCAAACCACTGGATTTCTTCTGCCTTTTTTTCCCACCATCGGTCTTGCATCTTCCTGATCTCATGCTGCGCCGTGGCTTGGAGAGACTTGAATCTGTCCTTTTTAGGAGCAGAGTTTGGGTTATTTTGCCACTACATAAAGGCTTTGTTCTTCTTGCTCAATAGGTCTTCAATAGCAGTGTTGTTCTCATCAAACCAGTCCTGGTGGTTGCGTTGTTTGGGGCCTAGGATTGCCTTTGATGTTTCTTCACTGCATCTCTGAACTGGATAGATGAATGTATAGATGAATAGATAGATGAATGTATGTACAATGTATATAAGATAGCAAGTATTTCATGAATTGTTTTTAATTTACTCAGTGTGATCCTACATTAACTTGACTCTGGAACCCAACCAATAGTTTGTAACCTAGGATAAAGACAGAGACTAAAACTGTAAACCTGCTTCACAATATAAGAAAATCCTGGGTAACTGTCTTTATCAATGTAATCCAGGACTTTCTTGGCAACTTTCTGATTTAGACTGTTATCTGAGTTACTGAGGAGTAACTTAGCCAGTCTGTGCCAAAGTAAGGGTTTGTCCTTACTTTGTCCTTACAAGTCCTTACAAAGGACTTGAACTTTCCTCTTCTCATCATCAAGGCTGTTTCTCACATATATAGGATATTATATATATATATATATATATATATATATATATATATATATATATATATATATATGTATATATATATATATATATATAAAACGCAACGGCTTCGACAGGCCGGCTAAACCTTGTGAGGTTAGCCATCGGGTCGTCGACCCCTGGTGAACTAAGACTTTGCTCACCCAGCATGTGAAGACTGCTTCTGCCGGAAGAAACCAATAAGAAGGTTCAACGGCTGAGAGGGTGAAGCAGCAAAGCACTGTGGAGTACTTAGGGCGTGTTGGAGCACAAAAGACAACACGGCCATCCAATGCAGCTGAGGAAGTCTCCTGGTGTAACGATTTTTCGTGCCAATGGACCCAGGCTTCCAACACCGAGAGAGTGGGACTGTCTCTTTGCATCGACTTTTCCACTTAAATCTCCTTCACACACAAGTGTTTTTTGTGCACACTCATCTACATCACAGATGAAAGCACACAAAGACAATCGCCATCCTCGGTTACTGAGAGACTACTACTATATACATATATACACATACATACATACATATAATGTTTACAAGGGCCTTCTCTAAACCTCAGTTTCCTTTTCTGTAAAATGAGCAAGTTGGACTAAATGGTCTCTAAAATTCCCTCCAGTTCTAAACCTGTGACATTATGATAATATCAAAGAATTCTCTTTTCACATTTCAAGCTCCAGCAATCTAAAGGGAGCCTTTTAAAAGCCTTAAACCATTTTTTTAACCCTTACTTTCCTAGAGCAGCAAGTCCTAGGCAATCAGTGTTAAGTGACTTGCCCAGGATCTGTAATTTTTAAAGGGATTTTTAGAATTAAAGAGGTAAGGGGGATAAGGAAGCTTTTGTAACAGGGAATGGAGGAGTTGCAAGGACAGAGGGATTATGGATGCTGGTGAGGTAAAAGGAGAGAGATACCCCTGCTGAGAGGCTACCTTTGAAAAATGGGGTTCTGGAAAAATGGGTCAACTATGATAGCCTGAGGGAATGTCTTCTCTATTGATTGATGTTGAAGATACCCCAGGGCAGGTAAGTGTGGATGCCCCTGAGGGATAAGCCTCCCACAAGACCAAGGTCACCCAGCAGGGGTCCAATAAGGACTGTCTGTGGTTGAATGGTGGTCCTTGGGTTCTACTCCTTCTATGTCCCCCAGAAACAATAGTCCTCTTATCTGGCTGCCATTTATTTAAATAAAGATGAATTTTAATAACAAGTTTGGATTGAGAGGTATCAGAGTAGAGGGAATAAAGATTTCCCTATACTTTTCCCCAGATGAGGTTTGAGTCTCTCTCAGTTTTTGAGCTGAGGCCAGGACTCGCAGGCTGGTGGAGGGTTTCTTTTATTCCTGTCTATGCTCAATCTATGCTGTCTTTCTTAAGTTCAAAGTCTTTAGCAGTAGACAGCAAGAGGAAGAAAAGGTTCTGACCTTCACAGCTGGTTTTTTCTGTCTCTTCAGGCTGATGCCCCTAAAGACCAGCCTTACAGTTCAAATCGCTCCCCTTTAATCCTTTTATTCAATGACATGATCACAGAAATCCAGGTAGAGCACACCGTTGGGGAAATCCAGGAATAGAGACAGAGGCAGGGAGACAGCACACCTTCCAGTCCTAGGGCAAGGAAAGTGAGATCTTAAGAGCAACTGTCACTCTCCAAGTACCCCTTCCCCCCCACCAATTGTCATTCTTGTCAATATATTCTCTCTAACATTCCAACTGGTGTTTGTTCCACCTGAATGGCAGAAAATTCAAAACTTGCTTCAGTTTTCCTTTCCATATGTCACACAACTAAAAATTATCTGAGGCCAGATTTAAACCCAAGTCTTCCTGACTCCAGGCCTGGCACTCTATCCCCTATCTGCCCAAAAGCTGCATTTAAACTATCAATTTTTGATGGATAATTAGGAGAGCCTGAGTCCTGGGGTCTCATTAGATCAGGCCCTTCACACAAAAAAGGAATCATGGAACTCAGGATTAAGAGGATTATTAGATACCATCTAATCCAAATAATTACCAGAAATTCCCCTCCTTTCTTTATCATTCAACTTCTGCTTAAACACCATCAATGAGGGTAGCCTCTTCATTTTACAGATAAAGAAACTGAGTCTTAAAAAGGCTAAGTGACTTAGTAAACTTTGAACCCAATTCCTCTTAACCATCCTGCCTCAGGCAAAACTTCTATGTTTTCAAAAAAGTCCCTTCTATTTTTGGATGGTGCTCATTTCCCAATATCAAGCCCAAATGTTCTCTTTTCCAGATTTCACCCCTTTCTTCTGGTTCTACCTTCTGGATTCAAACTGAGCTACATTTGATTTGTGTGTGACATAATGATAAGCCATGAACAGATAGAAGAAGCTACTTGAGGGCAGAGATAGTGTCTCTATTCCTGCTTTATATTATACAGCATCTAAGTACATTGCCAGGCTCATAGACATGACTCTGTCACTATGTAACCTTGAGTGACCCACTTTATTCATTTGGGTCTCAATTTAAGAATTCATTTAGATCTGCTCTGTGGTCATAGTCAATTCTAAATCTATTAATCTGGGGTTCTATTTTTTTTTTAATGAATTGCTTTTGTTTGTACATAGTCTGACTTTCTCTCTGTTCTACTCACTCTCTACTTGCAGAGTCATATTCCTTGACTATCTCGCAATTCTAGTACCACCCTCACAAGAAATTTCCAGGAAGACTGGGCAAGAAGCTATCAAACTTGCCAAGACATATTATAGAATAACTAACCCAAGGATAAATCATTGATTGTGGAATATGAAAATGAGCAGTCGCCTTAGAATCAGCAGAGATATGTTCATTTCCTGAATTGATAACTATCCACTGTTAACTGTGTGACCCTGGGCAATTCAATTAATTACTATAAATTAGTGTCCCCATCATAAAATGGGGGTGATATTATTTGTACCATATGCCTTACAAGTTTATTGTGAGGAAAGTGCTTTGTAAATCTTCTAGGGTTGCAATAATAAAAGCTGTTGTTCTTTGAGGTAGCAAAGAGTATATGAAAACAAAATGGTGCCCACTGATTGGAGAAGGGTGGAACAAATCATGGTACATGAATTCGGTAAAATCTGGTTGTACCACAAGAAACAGTACCTATGCCATAGAAGGTGTAGATAGAGTCCAAATGCAGACTGAAACATACTATTCTTCATTTTATTTCCTCCATAAATTTTTCTCTAGCATAAGCAATATACATCTTGTTTCACAACATGACAAATAGGGAAATGTGTATTATATGATAAGATATATACAGCTGATATCAAATTACCTGCTGTTTTGGGGAGGAGGAGTGGGAATGGAGGAATTGCAACGTGGATTGCAAAATGTCAGAAAAAGAATACTAAAAAGTCATATGCAATTAATTAATCTGGATAAAAATTTGTAAATAAAAGATATATTCTGAATTCTAGAAAGCAATAAATATGAAGAATGCAAAGAAATAGAGGAACTGACACAGCAAAGAAAGACGAATGAAGAGAACAACATGCAACAGAAATCGGTGCCAATTGGTTGGTGATTAATTGGTCATTTATGCTCAGAAAAAGAAAAAAAAAAGTTGCAGAAATAGATAGAAACTTGAGGTCCAGTCTCAGGCTCTATCTCAATGCATATGCTAGTTGGAGGCAGTATCTGGGAAGGGGGACCAGAAGAAGAGCCATTTAGTGTAGGAAGTGCAAGAGAGAGAGACTTACTGCATCTTCACACACACACAGTAGGGAAAGGAAGTAGAGGAAATAGATGTAAAACCCTGTGTTAATCACTTTACAATATTATAACATTTGATCTTCACAATGATCCTGTGAGGTAGCTGTTATTATTATCCTTATTTTGTTATTATTGTTGTTCCATGTCTGACTTCATGATCTCATTTGGAATTTTCTTGGTAAATATACTGGAGTGGTTTGACATTTCCTTCTGTCTCATTTTACAAATGAGGAAACTGAGGCAACAGGGTTAAGTACCCTATTTTATATCTGAGGGAACAGAAAGAAAGAAGTCAATAGTCACACTAAGGGTCACACATCAAGTAGCATCTGGGGCTGGATTTGAACTTGGACCTTCCTGGCTCCACACCCAGCATTCTGTGTACTGTACCACCTAATTGTCTCAGGTGGATGGGAATAAAAAGCTCGAGAGGATGACCTTACTCTCAGAGGCAGCTGATGTAGTAGATAGAGTGCTGGACTTGGAGTTGGAAAACCTGAATTCATACCCTAAGTAAATGTGAGATCCTGAACAAATCACTTAACCTCTGAACCTTTTTCCTCATCTGTAAAAGGAAGGGACTGGAACTGAAGATCTCTGGAATCCCCTCTAGTTTTAAATTAAGCATTTATTTATTGATTTATTATTTAAATCTATTATCCTTTTAAGTTCTTCTGAAGGGGCTGATGATCTTCCTGACTCAGTGGCTAACCCTCTTTGGCCCAGGCCTCCCCTTCTTGCTGACATCATGAGGACCAAGGGACCAATAAGGGGATGGTTTCATCATCCCAAAATACAAGTCCTTCAGTGGTAAACCTCACACATTGCCAGGGGAGTTTAGTTTAGCTCCAATCCAAAGCCTATTACAAATACACAAAATGGCCATAATAATGTAATCAATAACACCAAGATATAGTTATATTCCAACTTAATGTAATGAGCGAAAGCCATTCCCTTCCAACTGGTAATGAAATCCAATAGCCCTTCTCTGAGTGGAAGACTATGATTGGGCTGGTTGACAAACTTTGGGTTTTTTCTGGCTTTGCTTAAATGCTGTTCTTCATTACAAAGAATAGTTTTATATGGAATAGAGCGAATAAGGGAAATAAGGCTGATATAAAAACAGCAGACAACAGTTGAGCACAGTGTTTCTTCCCTAGGCTCAGTCATACAAGGGGAAAAAATACAGCAAAACTTTTAAATAAAATTTAAAAAGAAACCTAAAACAGTGGAAGTGACTAAGATTGATCCTGGATCACTATATTTCTTATGAGAAAGACTTGTACAAATGCCAAAGGAAAGAAAGATGCTAGGGAAGTGTAAGGAGGAGACTGACCTAGAACCCTGATGGCTTATGAAGCTAGCCAAACTCTAGGGAACCAACCTGAGGATGGGTTGGAAAAGTAAAGCTAGAAGTTATCTTTGTGCCAGTGGTGCCCGGGAGAACAACCAGACCTAAAATTTCACTGATAAAGGAATCTCATTTATTCATTTATCTAGCACTAGAAGGAATCTCTAAGACCCTTAGAACCATCGAACCACCTCATTTTACACCCGAGGAAACTGAGGCCCAGGGAGGCTACTTGATCTGCTCAAGGTCAGCCAGGTAAGCTTCAAATTCCTGGTGAGGAAATTAATAACAACAACAATAATAATAACAACAACAACATTTCTATATTGTTTAAAGAGTTACAAAGCATCTTAGATGTTATCTCACTTGATGCTAAGAACAAACCTATGACTTTCCATTCCTATCCTCATTTTAGAGAGGAGGAAACTATTGGTCAGCACAGGCACCAAGATGTATAGTCTTGAAGAGATTCCTCGGGCATTGAAAACCGAAGTGACTTATAGCTCATATGTGTCCAGGGCCTTCAACCTACCAAAGAAGTGCTTAATCTGTTTTAAGTCATAGATTCTTTGGACAGCCGGGTAAAGTCCATAGACCTCTTCTCAAAAATATATTAATCTGTGAACTGAAATATATAAATATACAAAATATACAGGGATAGAAAGAAAAGCAATTACATTGAAAAGTAATTAACTTTCTTTAAAAAAAAAAAAAGCTCATAGACCCAGGTTAAAAAATGCTCACCTACCTCTTCCTGACTCTGAAGCTAGCTTTCTAGCCATGAAGCCAAGCTTTATTGTTATTCAGTAGCTTTCGGTCATGTCTGACTCTTCATGACTTCATTTGGGGTTTTCTTGGCAAAGCTATTGGTGTGCTTTGCTTTTGAATCCCAGCTCATTTCGGGGATGAAGAAACTGAGGCAAACAGGCTCAAGTGAGTTCTGAGATCACATTTGAACTGAAGTCTTCCTGATTCTATGCCCAATGCTCTATCCACTGCCCCACCTCGTTGCCCATGAAACCAGGCTAATAGCATATTCAAATCAAACATTAAGTTGCTGCTTTAATACTCTGATCCTCTTTCTCCCCTTCCCCTTAAAATTATGACACTTGGACTAGCTTATTAATATCGGTTCCTCAAAGGAGGGGTATAGACCAGATCAGTCAATCTACAAATTCTTATGGATTTTTCATTACTGTATTCCAAGTAGTATGCTGACATAGTGGAGAATACAGAAGATAGGAGTTTTGCCTACAAGGCATTCATAATCTAGTTGAGGAAATAGACTAAAAAAGACAGTGGACCTGTAAAAATAACCCATAAAATTAATCTCAAAAAAATTAAAATCACTCATCAATCTTTCCCCTCACAGCTATGTATGATTGGCCCATCCTTTATTCATAGATCACATGCCCCTATTGATAAGCAATGATATACTCAGGGGGCTGGGAGAGGACACTGGATTTGGAATCAAGAGATGAATTCATTCATATCTATCGTTTCCTGCTTTTGTGATCTTGGGTAAATCATCTGACCTCTCTAGACTATTTCCTCATTTTAAAGCTGAATTGATTGGACTAGCTGATCCACTTCTGGCTCTAAAATCTTGTGGCTAATTCCTAGAAAAGAGCTAAATATAAAATCCAATGCCAAACAAAGCTCCCTCTGTTCCTTCTTAGTCTGCACCCCACTTGTACACCCCACTTAGATTCCCAACAATAAACAGGCTATCACCTCAGTGGGATCCAGGCTCATCCTACAGAGAGCCAACACAACACAGCATTGCTTTCTAAGGAAAGAGAGACCCAAAGTCCTACCCCACACAGCCAAAGGAAGAGAAAAAAAAAGTGTTCTTCACCTATTCTCCTCTCAAACCATGACTTAAACTTGCCAGTATGTGAACTATTCCATGGACTTCACCAGCCTGATTATGAGCAAAGAAATCATGGACTTGGTCCAGGGGCTATAAAATTTTATAGCAGAGCATGTTATCACTAGAAACGATTCTCAAGAGTTAACGTTTTACTCTACTTCTGAAAGAAGGCTTTTTTCCCACTGAAGAAAGAGGACTCATTATGAGAACTAATAACTGGGATATGCTGGGTGTGTGTTTTTAAAATTAGACAGGGGACTGCTCAACCAGCTGACCCAAGTTTACAGCCCTGAGTCAAGCTGAGGTTAGTGACAAAATGCTAAACTTTTCAAATGCAATTAATGTTTAAATCTCACAAGAGGATCATTCCCAGGAAAGTGGAGCCTTCAGTTAGAGAGGTCTTGTGGTACAGGAGATATGGTCATAAGCCCTAAGCATAGGGATCATGAATTGTGTGTTTACATACGTGTGTGTGTGTGTGTTTTAAACCGTTGCCTTCTGTATTGGTATCTATTCTAAGGCAGAAGAGCAATAAGGGCTAGACAAGTACAGTTAAATGACTTACTCCAGGCCACATACCTAGGAAATGTCTGAAGCCATATTAGAACCCCAGTCCTCCCCATTCCAGGCCTGGCACTCTATCCACCATGCCACCTAGCTGCCCCTATGGACTCTGTGCTGAGAAGGATCTTAGGAGTTATCTAGTCCAATCCTTCCTGCTGCAGATGAGGAAATAGGATCAAGGAGGGGAATGGACATTTTTATAGAATCATTGATAAGATTATAGAACTAGAAGAGGTCCACAAATTCATCTAATTTAGTTACAGAACTTGAGTTTGATCTCATGGTAGTCCTGGGAACTATTTTTTAGGTTCGAGCAGTATTTCTGAACACTATCCTTTAATGAAGGAAAAATATTCCAAGCTGTATGTGCCAGACTTGATTCCCTTCCCACCAAATGGCAGGCACACAAAGACCACATGTAGTGCCTTGCAAATAAACCCATGTATCCAAGCCAATAGAGGGCAGAAATTAGAGAAGGTATACCAGTGAGAGTATATGCCAGACAACACAGAGTGAAGGAGACATCCCATTGGGAGCAAGAAATGAGAGGGAGGAGAGACAGACAGACAGATGGACGGACAGACAGACAGATGAGAGAGACAGACAGACAGACAGACAGACAGACAGACGGACAGAGACAGAGAGAGAAGAGAGACAGAGACAGAGACAGAGAGAGGAGAAAGAGAGACACAGAGACAGAGACAGAGACAGAGAGAGTCCATCCCAAATCTCATCCAGGGGACATTCCCCAAAATATCTAGAGAGGGACAGGGATATGATCAAGGTTCTTGCTTCTTCAATGTTGGTTTCTTTCTAGCACCTTTCTCTTCAGAGACTTCTTCCTAAAATGAATCTCGGATCTTATGTCTTTTCTCTCAAAACTAGTAACCAGGAAGCCAAGATTTCTTCTCTTTCAGTTACTCATCAATTCAATGCCTTGTGCAAGCTTGGAGCATTAAATAGTCAGTCTCAACCAATGATGAGAATCTTATGGACCAAAGATGCCTCATAGAGTCCCATCCCTTCACTTTACAAATGAGAAAATTGAAACACAGAATGATCCAAAGTCTAGAACTGAAAATGATCCCAAGGGGTATGGATATGGAGGTGGGAAATGGACAGCTCTACATAGTAGGAGATGGAATGTCCCATATTTGATTATTATTGCTTAGTCGTTTCAGTCCTGTCCAACTTTTCATGACCCCATTTGGAGTTTTCTTGGCAAAGATACTAGAGTGGTTTGCTACCACTTCCTTCTCAAGCTCATTTCACAGATGAAACTGAGTCAAACAGGGTTAAGTGACTTTCCCAGGGTCACTCAGCTAGTAAATACCTGAGACTGGATTTGAACTCAAGTTTTAGTGACTCCAGGCCACTCTGGCACCTATCTGCTCCCTATATATCATGATAAGCACTTTAAAAATATGAACTCCTCAAAGATATGACTATGTTTTGGACATTCTTTGTATCCCTAGCACTTAACACAGGACTTTACATATACTGCATGAAATCCTGAGTTCAAGTCCTGACTCAGATATTTAACAGCAATACCGACCCTGGACAAATTATTTAATCACTCTCAGTCTCTTTTCTTATCTGAAAAATGGGCACCAACCTCATAGGTCTTTTGTGATAATCAAATAAAATAATATATGTAAAATGTTCTTTAAACCTTAAAGCCCTATGTAAATGCTAGCTATTGTTATTATTATAGCTAGAAAGCATTTAATAATATATATCTAGTAATAATTACAGCTAGTAATTCTTATTATATCTAGAAAGTACTTAACAAATAACAGCTAGCAAGTGCTCAAACAATAAATTTCTGTTGTCTGACTGACCTGTCAGAAATCAATAAGAGCATAGATGAGATTGCTCAGGGGCAAACAATAAAGCTGTGAAAACTACAGGTTCAGTTTATTATATACTTAAAAAAAATGTTTTTCCTGTACATAATCGAGATGTAAAATATTTATATGTTTAACCCTCTTTTTGTTCTTCTGCTTTGTATATTGAAATATCCCCATTTTATTGGGGTGTATGCTATGTCCAGAATCAAAATAGGTAATTTCTTTTTTTTTAAGGGTTGACTCTGGGAACTGGCTTACCAACCAGAATCCATTGCAGAATGCCCTATCATGCTCCAAAATCTCTCTCGATTTTTTGTTGGGTTTTTAACCCTTGCCTTCTATCTTCAAATCAATAATGAGTTTCAGTTCGAAGACCAAAAAATGGTAAGGACTAGACAATTGGTGACTTGACCAGGGACATACAGCCAGAAAGTGTTTGAGGCCACATTTGAACCCATCTCCAGGCCTGTCACTTTATCTGCTGAACCACCTAGCTGACCCCTAGAGTCTCTTTAAAGCATTTCCATTACATTTTATCACAGTCCAAAAGTAGGCTTCACTGCCACATGGGGAACTGCTTTAGCACCCTCTACTTAGGCTCATGAGGCCTGGGTTTATTGGCTCTCTTCCCATCATACATATCTATTGAATTTTCATTTCATTTTTTACTCTTTAAATGGAGGGAGAAGGGAAGCGAAAAGGAGAGTTAGAGAGAAAAATAAATGCTCATTAAATGAAAAATAAAAATTAAATGGAAAACATTAAATACATGTATTAAGGTTTAGAAAGCCTGAAAAAGAAAGGGAACATTTTCAAAGTACAAATTATTTCTAAAAGGCACCGAAGTACAATTATCTTTTAATATTAATATAAATATTAATCCTCTGTTTGGCATTTAATGACACTCCCCTTTGTACGTCTCCATTTCTTGAACTCTATAATCCAGTTGTTCTGACCTATTTGCAATTTCTCCCTTGAACTTCATCACATTCTCCGCCACCACCATGCCTGGAATGACTTCCCCCTTCCCCTCTGCCTTCTAGCTTCCCCAGCTTCCTTTAAGACTCAGGTCAAAGCCAGCTACTACAGAGAGGTATTTCTTGGTCTTTCATCAGGTGCTTCCTTGCCTTCTTATAGTACCCATCATCTACTCTATTCAGCTTATTTACATGCTGTCCCCCTTATTAAACCAGAAGCTTAATAACCCAAGTACTTTGTATCCCAAGTACTTACCAGTGACACATAGTAAGTCTTCTATGAGCCTTTACTTTCTGTCTTAGAATTGATACTAAATAATCATTCCAAGGCAGAAGAGAGGTAAAGGCTAGGCAACTGTGGTTAAGTGACTTGCCCAGAGTCACCCATCTAGGAAGTGTCTGATGTAAATTTGAACCCAGGACCTTCTGTCTCTAGGCCTGACTCTCTATTCCCTGAGCCACCTATCTGCCCTAAGCAGATTTAATTAATTAATTTGTAATTTATATTTAATTTTTATTTGTATTAATTTTTATTTAATTAATTAATATTTGTTGTTTTTTTGGACAGAATAGTCAGACAGTGAATAAGATTTATGAAGTGCCTAATATGTGCTGGGCATTGAGTAGTCAAGCAACCTAAAGCAATATTAAGAACTTTATTTTTCCCCATGTAAAGGACAAACAGAATTTTTATTTTATTCTATGGCTTTTTATTTTTTCTACAAGGTCTCATTGGGAATTTTGTATTTTTAATAATACTCTTATCCTCCTAATTTTCAAGAGTACTCTATTAATTATTTCATTTCTCTTTCATACTAAGCCTGAGAGAGATTGAAATAAATAGGAGAGAATGATGTTTAAAAAATAGGGGAAAAAAAAGGAGGAAACTAGATGGCTCAGCAGATAGAGAGCCAAGCTTGAAGACAGGAGATCCTGGGTTCAAATTTAGACTCAGACTCTTCCTAGCCATAAAAGCCTGAGCAAATCACTTAACCCCAGTTGCCTAACTTATCACTCTTGCACAGTGGAACCAATAATGATTCCAAGAAAGAAGATAGAGACTTTTTAAAGGAATTTTAAAAATAAGAAAAAGAACCAGAAAAGTGAAGTCAGAGATCTCCAGGGTCACAAAACAAATTAACAGAAAAACCAGAAATAAAATGAAAAACTCAGCCCTCTCAAGGAAGAACAAGGCTAATTTTAAGGGGAACATGAAAATGTGCTCCCCTTCCCACCAATCCACTTTAGTGGCTCCAAGGCATTTTGCTTCAAAGAATGTGTTCCAAAGTGATCTTTTTGTTCTTTTTTTAAAGAAACACTTAAACATTTTATGTTATGTCAAATCCTCCAGCGTCTGTCCTTTTTTTTTTTTCCTGCAACAAGTTTCTCCTTTAGAAAAGTGATAGAGAAGAAGGCCCATTCTATCGTGTCTTGGTTTGTTTTATTTGACTACTTCTTGGGGAGAGGAGATGAAAAATGACATAAAGTTTCAATGTGTCATTAAGGCTTTTTTTAACAGGCATGCTGAGATTGAGAGCTGAAAGTGGGGCATGCAGAGATTTTCAAGGCATTGACATCAGGAGGGTACTTCTTTCTCCCCACTGAGGTCAGAAATCACCATTCACAGACTCAAGATGTTCCATCAGTTCATGATGGAAGCAGAAGAAGACATGCAATGGATCAGGGCCACTATCAACAGATAAGAAGAAGAAGGAGGAGGAGAAGGAGAAGGAGAAGGAGAAGGAGAAGGAGAAGGAGAAGGAGAAGGAGAAGAAGGAGAAGAAGAAGGAGAAGAAGGAGAAGAAGGAGAAGGAGAAGGAGGAGAAGGAGAAGGAGAAGGAGAAGGAGAAGGAGAAGGAGAAGGAGAAGAAGAAGAAGAAGAAGAAGGAGAAGGAGAAGAAGGAGAAGGAGAAGAAGGAGAAGAAGGAGAAGGAGAAGGAGAAGGAGAAGGAGAAGGAGAAGGAGAAGGAGAAGGAGAAGGAGAAGGAGAAGGAGAAGGAGAAGGAGAAGGAGAAGGAGAAGGAGAAGGAGGAGAAGGAGAAGGAGAAGGAGAAGGAGAAGGAGAAGGAGAAGGAGAAGGAGAAGGAGAAGGAGAAGGAGAAGGAGAAAAAGAAGAAGAAGAAGAAGAAGAAGAAGAAGAAGAAGAAGAAGAAGAAGAAGAAGAAGAAGAAGAAGAAGAAGAAGAAGAAGAAGAAGAAGAAGAAGAAGAAGAAGAAGAAGAAGAAGAAGAAGAAGAAGAAGAAGATGAGTTACCCTCTCTCCCTCACCTGACCACTACTTTCCCTCTCTCTTTGAAGCCCTTCCCTATTCCCTCTTCCTATATTCTCTGACCCTCCACATTCCCTATCCTTCTCTATACTTCCTCCACTCTACTTTCTGGAAACCATTCATATTATTAAAATTCCATTCATTACTGACTTCTTCCTTTCAGTACTCCTACCTTCTGGGGATGGTTTAAACATAGCTTCCTCTTGGGGGGGGGGGGGGGGAGCAGCTGGGTGGCTCAGTGGATTGATAGTCAGGCCTAGAGACGGGAGGTCCTAGGTTCAAATCTGGCCTCAGCCACTTCCTAGCTGTGTGACCCTGGGCAAGTCACTTGACCCCCATTGCCTAGCCCTTACCACTCTTCTGCCTTGGAGCCAGTACACAGTATTGACACCAAGACGGAAAGTAAAGATTTAAAAAAAACATAGCTTCCTCTTGAGGACACCACCTCCCTTGGCATCTTGGCATCCAAGATCAGTTGTCCTTTCCCTCATAGACCCTGCCACCCAAGGATATGACTTGCATTTCACTCCTCTTTCAGATCTTTTCACTGGTCTCTCATCTGCTATTTCCTTCCCTTCCTGCATTACTCACCTGAATTATGCATTATAAATAAATTACATGCTGTCTTCCTTATTAGACCAGAAGCAACTTGAGGGCAGAGACCATTTTTGTCTGTCTTTGTAACCCATATCATCATTACTCAACTTTCATTTCTCTTTTAAAGATGCCTCTGTAGAAAACGTATGATTATCACCTCGTTATATAGGTGTGTGATTTGGGGGTTTGGCTTTAAAAGTTTATTCTATTGTAAAAATGAATAATATGAAAATGGATTTGAATAATAATACATGTATAACCAGGTGGAATGCTTGTCAACTCAGGAAGGGGGTGGGGAAGAGGAGAGGGAGATGACAAGAATCATGGACCCAAGGGGAAAAAATAAACAAACAAGCAAACAAATGAATAAATAAACAAGCAAACAAATAAGCAAATGAATGAATGAAGTTACCTCTATACTTTTCAAAACCTTGTTGCTATCATCTACAGACCTCCAGGTCATCCTCCTTCCTCCCCCAAAATTAAACACTTTGTTTATAGCTGTCTTTCTCATCCTAATCCCTGTCTCCTTCAAGTACTCTAGAGTTCATGTTTCTTAGTACCCTCAACTCCCATGACATATCTCTAGTCCTCTTTGCAGGAATAGCCATGCTTGGGAGAAGCTCATACCTATCCCCTCAACTGGATTTGCCTTCAAGTGCTAGAATTCTGTTCAGACCAGAAAGATCAGGTTAGTCCCTCTCCCTCCACTGTCTCATGAACAAAGCAAGAAATTCCCAGGTCAATTCTTTCACAAGATATAAATGTAAATAAACCTGACATGGGCCAATGAAGTGGTTCATGGTTATATAATTACACAAGCAGTGAGGATCAATGAATTGCTTCCACATTAATAATGGAGTTTAAATCCTTGAACTGAACCTTTAAAAATACCAAAGGAAGACATGTAAGAGAAAAAAAATGTTTCTGTGACTGCCCTAGAGAGAGCAAGGAGAAAAGAAGACCTTCCCCCCCCCCCTTTAGTGTATGAAAGCAGAGGTAGCAGAGAAGAGACTAGGAGACACAAAATAATATAGGGTGGGTGGAGGGATGCTCACAGCCTGGACATAGGAAGAAGTTGATAAATGCATAGCACACTGTTCCCATCTCCCACAGAAAGAAAGAACAGAGTCCACAAGAAGAAACATGGATCTATCTATCTATCTATCTATCTATCTATCTATCTATCTATCTATCACACTAGCACTGTGAGTGATGTGGACTGTATAGGGCTTTAGGGAAGATGGAAAAACAGGAGCAGGAGCTCCTAGAATTTTTTGTCTATTCATATGCTTTGGCAATCTAGAGAAGCCTATGGACTCCTTCTGATAATAATACTTTTAAATGTACATAATAAAATACATAGGATTACAAAGAAAATTTATTTCATTGAAAACAGTTATAATTATTTGAAAGTTCAGGGATCTCTGGTAATGTATCCCTATAGTAAAAATAAGGAGTCTTGGATATGAATCTTGTGTGTTTTTTAGTCAATAACTAAATTAGTTTTTTTTTTCAATAACATGGCTAATTTAGAAAATTATGACAGTACCCTACTAGGGATTTAGTATGGGAATAGTCCCTATTCTCATTCACTGGTGCTCTTTCTTTCTTTCCTTCCCCTGACCAATTCTGCCTATATCATTACCTCATTAAGGCCCATAAACTAATCATTTTCCCCCTTTGCGCAGTTCCAACCAAAGCAGAAAAGTATTTCTTCCATAGTCTCCCAGACCACTGGACTGGCCCAAAAGCAAACTTGCAAAAAAGGTTTCTTTACTTTCCTATTTGACTCTGTTGCCTGCCAAAGAAGCATCACATTCTTCCTGACAAAGACAGAAGTCAAGAGAAGGGGCTTAGAGTGAATTCCAGAGATCAGGGAGCAAATAGGTCATCAAACCAGAATATGAGACCTACCTTCTTCCCTGTAATGAAAGACCTTGAAGGTGAGTCATAGATCCAGCTTCAGGGGACAACTATGAATTGAGGAGGAAACCCATTCACTTGGGTGTCCTGCTGAAGCTTTATCACACCCATTATGAAGGCAACTGCAATGTCTAGTAAGCTTGGGTCACACAACCCAAGTGCCCTCACTTCACAAGAAGGAAAGAAGGAAGGAAGGAAGGAAGGAAGGAAGGAAGGAAGGAAGGAAGGAAGGAAGGAAGGAAGGAAGGAAGGAAGGAAGGAAGGAAGGAAGGAAGGAAGGAAGGAAGGAAGGAAGGAAGGAAGGAAGGAAGGAAGGAAGGAAGGAAGGAAGGAAGGAAGGAAGGAAGGAAGGAAGGAAGGAAGGAAGGAAGGAAGGAAGGAAGGAAGGAAGGAAGGAAGGAAGGAAGGAAGGAAGGAAGGAAGGAAGGAAGGAAGGAAGGAAGGAAGGAAGGAAGGAAGGAAGGAAGGAAGGAAGGAAGGAAGGAAGGAAGTCTAAGACTAGATGCTGAAAAAGTGGTTTCCAAAAGTATAGAAGACTTCAATAGCATTCACTGTGGTAGATAATCCTGTTTATCAAGCAATCAATTGGGGGTGGGAGAGAGGATGGAGGGAAGGGAAGAATAGAAAGTTCATCAGAGATCATCAAAATTGGAGGTAAATGTCAGGCTTATGAACCCAGATATTCCTGGCTCTAAGTCCAGAGCTCTACTCAAGAGTTAGCAAACTCTAACTGGTACAGCAAATCCAGCCAGACACCTACTGGTTTGTATACCCTGTGAGCTAAAAATGCTTTTTACCCTTTTCAATAAAGTTGTCAGCCATGGATTGCCAACCAAGTGCTGCCCCTTTATTATTTAAATAAGTTATTAATCTAGTTTCTCTTTGGCCCTACTCAATGATTTTCCTTAAAAGTTTTAAAGGGTTAATGGCTATTTACAGACAGTGGTGCCACTGAGACTAGCTTAACAAACTGTGAATGGTAGACTTGTTCTAGTGTGTAGCCTTTGTGAATTGTCTCCCATGTGGTAATCAGCTCCTGGGGACAAGAGGGTGGAAACTAGCTCCTGGTGTGCCGTCATACATACTTCCATTCCTATTTTGATATTTCAAGTCTTGGAGTTCTAAATCATCTCTGAATTAGAAATAGTCTATAAAAGAGATTCTGAGTTACAGTAGTCTCAGCCTTCACGACTGCTTCCTTAGTTCATTTCCCAGCCAGGCAAAAATCCTTTTGAGGGATACGAGAAAGAGTTCTTATATTCAAAACATGAGCTTGAATACTGATTTGACCTTTGCCCCCTAGGTGACTTTGGGCAAGTTGAGGTCTCAGCTTCAGCAACTATAAAATGAGGGTATCTAAACAGATATCTTTAATATCCATTCTAATTGTGACATCTTATTATATGATCCCTTCTCATCTTTGTTCAAGCCCTTCTTTCCTCTTCCCTATATTATTGCAACAGCCTCCTAATTGATCTCTCTTCCTCAAGAATATCCTTACTCCAATCCATCCTATTGGCTACTGGCAAGCTGTTTTTCTCCAATGATAATCTTACCATGTCAATCTCCTACTCAATCACAATTTGTAGCTCACTACTGCCTGTAAAATAAAATGTGAATTCCTGGTTAGCTTATAAAACTCTTCACAACCTGGCATCAGCCTATCTTTCCAAATTTACTGGCCATGAATCCACTTCCCTCACTCTGGAATCCAGCCAAAATGACTCTCTGTTCCTCACACAGTATTCCATCCTCCATCTTTGTGTCTTTGGGAGTTGTTATCTCATGCCTAAAATGAATTCCTTCATCACCTCCAACTCACAAAATTCTTCTCTTCCTTTAAGATGCAGCTCAAGCATCACTTTCCATATGAAGCCTTTCCTGATCCCCCAGTTGCTAGTGCCTTCCCTCCCAAATTCTCTTGTATGTAACAAATTTAACATATGGACTCCTAACTTTCCTTGCATCTATACTTAGCACAGTGCATGGTGTACAGGAGATACTGTATTAATCCGCTGACTATTTGTATTTTTCCTCTTTATATTTATTTTGCATGCACTTATAGCATATGTACTTTTCTTCTCCATTTAATGTAAGCTCTTTGAGAATAAAGATTGGGTTATTCATTGTGTAGTGAGTATACTCTGGCCCACTCTCATGGTCAAGCCCACTATAGCCACCTTTCAAGGTTATAGGAGTAGTCACAAGGTATAGGGTTATCTCTTCCTATTGGTTGTCTCACACACACACACACACACACAACTAGGTGCTGGTGGATGACTCTACCCCAGTTCTACCTAATCATATAACTTAGCTTTTAGAAAAGGTTATTTACTTCAAAGACAGAGCCAGAACAAAAGTATACACACTTCCCTCCAAAACTCGGGACGCCCATACCTCTCTCCAACCTCAAACTCTTGGGGAGAGGGCTTTGACACTGGGCAGGCCCAGATCATCTAACATGGAGGCCTTCTGCATCCTACATTTTTCCTCTCAAATGGGTGAAAATAGCCTCTGATTGATTCCATCACCAGAACAAATATATCGTTAAGCCTGGCCAGACTAGAACAGTATCTCTTTTCCTGTGAGCTCTTTACTGCTGTATCCAGAAGATGAAGATAACAATTCATTCACAGTATGTGTCCCAAGAACTGAACCAGGAAGAGGAAATACCTTCACCCAATCCCCATTCAATTCTAGACCATATGCCTGGGTGTCTGTCTTGTTTCATTTGACAGCTAGGCTCTTCTACATCTTAGCTCCTCCTCAGAGTCTTTCTTTCCCTTCAAGGACCTGAAGAAAGTCTGGAACACATGTCTTTTCTCTTGAAACTAGAAGTTCAAAGACCAGGATGTCTTTTCTCAAGCTCTTGCCAACTCTACGCTTCATGCAGGCAAGGAGCATCGTGTGATCTGTCTACATAAATGAGGGGAGCCCCCAGTAAATGGGCTTTGAGACTTGGGATACATATGGCTCAGGCTTAACTGAATTCCTGCAGAGTGCTGGTCCCACAGAATTCATGTTCGAATGAAGCATAACCTACAAATGAGTCCATGCCATAGCTATCACCAAGTATGAGTCCAAAGGACAAGAAGTCATGTAGCCTCTCCTTGAAGACTCCTAAGTAGAAGAAACTCATAATTTTTCTTGGTAAGTCTTTTATACAATTCTAATTGTTAGGGAGTTTTTCCTGACCTTCAACTTAAATTTACCCCTTTGTAACTTCAACCCATTGTTTTCAATTCTGCCCTGTGGGGCAAATCAGAATACTCCTTTTTAGGAAAGCTCTTTAAATATTTGAAAATAGTTCTGTTTCTCTGAGCCTTCTCTTCTCCAGGTTAAACATGCCCAATCCCTTTAACCAATCCCCATGTCATTTTCCTGGTTGCCCTATTCTGGACATTTTAGTTTATCAATGTTCTTCGTATACTCTGGTACCCAGAAATGAACACAATATTCCAAATGAGGCCTAATGAGGGCAGAGTACAGAGTAATTATCACTCCCAATTCCTGGAACCAACTCCTCTACTAAGGCAGCCAAGGTTGCAAACACTTTTTTGACCAACATCAGACTGCTGATTTATTTTGATTTTGCTGTCCAATGAAACCTCACTATTTTTTTCAGAACAACTTCTGTCCATCCATGCTTATTCCCCCATATTACATTTGTATAATTGGTTTTCTGTATCCAAGATAAGACTTTACATTTATGCCTATTGAATGTCATCATATCAGCTCAATGTTAACCTTTAAATGTCCTTTTGTTATTCAATATGGTAGCTCTTCCTCCCAGTTTTGTGTCAGCTACAATTTGATGAGCAGTCTATTTAGGCATACTTTGGTCCAAGTCATTGACAAAACTGTTAAACAGCATGGAAACAAGGATAGCTTCTTAGGATATTCCCTGAAGACCTCCTGCCATGATTACCACTAAACCATAAACAAGGAAGATGCCCATTTGATTAGGGAGCTGTTGAAGAAAATGCAATGCAAGTATGTAATTGAATATGACTATTTGCTAAGAAAAGACAAATATGATGAATACAGAGAAACAGAGGAAAACTTATATGGCGATCTGATGCATGGGGAAGCAAGACCAAGAAAGCCATATATACAATGAAAAAGAAAAGGAAACAATAGCTAATGTAAAACAAAATGTAAAAAAAAAATGAATGTTGCAAAATTACAAAGAACAAATAATCTCAAAGAAGAGATATAAAATGATACCTCCCACCATTCTTTTGCAAAAGAGTGGAACTTTACACATGTTGTCTAATTTTTTCCAGAAGCAATGAAGGACCAAGAAAAGCTTATTACAGAGAGTGGGATTTAAGTTCACTCTTGAAGGAAACAAAAGAAAATAGGAGTTTGAGGTTAACAAAATAGAACATTCCAGACATGAGGGACAGTAAAGAAAAATCACAGAAACAGAAGATAGAGTGTCAGATATAAAGAATAGCAAGCGGTCTAGTATAGCTGAATTGTAGAGAGGAGTAAAGAATAAGAAGTCAATCAGTAAACCATGATTTTTTTCATTGTCTTGCATGGTCAGGTACTATGCTAAATGCTAAAGACAACAAACAATTCATGCTGTTAAGAAGCTCACAGTCTAGTGAAGGAAACAACTTGGTTCAGACAAGATTTGTACAGGATAAATTGCAGAGTCTTTGAGGGAAAGTACTACGTTTAAGGAGGCTGGGAAAGACTTCTTGCAGAAGGTGAGACTTTAGCTGGCACTTAAAGGAAGTCAAGAAGTGCAGGTAAGGAAAGGGAGAATTCCATGCATGGGAGAAAGCCAGTGAAAATCCCTAGAGTAAGGAAACAGAGTGACTTGTGAAAAGAATAACGAGGAAGCCAATATTGTTAGAATATAGAGTGTGTGGAACATAATAAGGTGTATTCCTACCTAGAAGAGTAGAAAGAAGTCAGATTAAGAATACTAAAAAGGTATTACATCATAACTCTCTAGCCTACTCTCCCAGAGCCAAGCTGCTAGAGGGCAGTAAGGCTCCAGAGGTATCCTGAAGGGTTTGTGGGGTTCTTTTACTGCTGTTATTAGCTCAAGCCCCCATTGACTCTGATCTCTCCATAATTAGATGTTAGAAAGTAATTATACTTAAGTTCTTAACAACATGTAGCTTTTTATAAAAAATATATTTACTTTGAAGACAGCTAAGTAGCTCAATGGATTGAGAGCCAGGTCTAGAGAAAGGAGGTCCTGGGTTCAAATTTGACCTCAGACACTTCCTAGCTGGACAAGTCACTTATTCCCCATTGTTTAGCCTTTACCACTCTTCTGCCTTGGAACCAGTTCACAGTATTGATTGTAAGATGAAAATCAAGAGTTTTGAATATATTTATGAATATATGTTTCCTTTGACTATATTACAAGGACAAAGTAGAAATATTTGTCATAATGTCTTTGAGGCATATTCTCCTCTATATCACCAGGATCTCTGGGAAGAGAGGCTCAATCATTTTAGCAGAGTCCCTACATAGCACTGGTTCATGTTCAAAAGAAGCATCACTGCTGAACTAGACTTCATGTCATCTACCCCCATGGCTAAGGTTCTGAATATCACTCCTTGCTTGTTATGACAATCCAGACAATCCCACATTGATTGCATTTCAGGATTCTGCAAGCCCAGGATGCTGAATGAGATTTCATTGCCTTTATAAATTTAGGGTATCAGTTTCTCACTGGGTACAATCCCAAATTCTGGAATGCCAGGCTGTTGAGGCATCTTCTGTATCTGGTCAGAGGCTTCCCTCCTTTCACTAGTCACCAAGAGCAAAATTGTAGCTGAGCTGCTCCAAGAACAGAGAGCCAAAGGGGCAGTGACGGAAGCTGGCCATAGCCAATCAAACCACCTCTTCATCACATAGCTGACCAACCAGAACCAGATACAGAATATGCACACATGCTCTCTTTTCTCTTCAAGTCACTTTCATTTCCTTTCACCACTACTGTCCTCAAAGCAGGAAACAGGCTCCCCATTGTCTCCAAGTGGGAAATTGCCATTGGCGATATTCCATACATTGACCATGAAGACCCCTGTTACAGGACACATTGTGAGGAAATTTAAATACCAAACAGGGACCTTTATATTTAATCTAAGAGGTGTCAGTGGTGTTTATTGAGTAGGGGAATGAAAAGGTCAGACCTATGCTTTAGAAAAATCACTAACTTTAGAAGTCAAATTAATAATTAGATTTGCAATGATAACTCAAAAATCCAGAGGACTGGAGATTAATTATACCACTCATCTCTTTCATCTCTTTTCGAGAGAGGTGATGGACTTAAAATCTAGAATGAGAAATATTTTTGGAATATGACTAACATGGGAATTTGTGGTGTTGGGCTCTAAATGTTATTCTGAGGGTATTTTTTAAAATTGTTCAATGAGAAAGGAAGAGCAATAGAAATAATAAATAAAATAGACAATTCATTTCTGAATAAAGGAAGTAAGCTATAAATCTATTATAAGGGGCAGCTAGGCAACTCAAAACATTGAGTTAGGCCTAGAGATAGAAGAACCTGGGTTCAAATCTGGACTCAGCTGTGTGACCTAGGAAAAGTCACTTAACCCCCACTGCCTAGCCCTTACCACTCTTCTGCCTTGGAACCAAAACACAGTATTAATTCTAAGACAGAAGGTAAGGGTTTTCACAAAACAAAACAAACAAAAAAAAGTCCATTGTGATTATACAAAAAAAAATGGATGTCAAGCTTATTACTGGGGAGAACTAGATTTCTTTCCCCATCCTGGAGTCATAGAACTAAATACTTGGCTAACAACCATCACTCAGGGGATGGGGAGGAATTGAGAATTTTTATAGATTACTTCCTCATTGGCTATTCATCAATGAGAGAAGCCTGAAAATGTCCAAGGGAGAAGCTAAATAATGAGCTCCCAAAAAATGTATTTAGGAATCTGTAAGAGGGGAATTCCTTGTTTTTGATCACTGAGAGAGATCATTGGCCAATTAATTTAATAATTATTGCTATCCTTATCAATAAATTGATTTTCCTACCCAGAAAAAAAAAAGAAAGTGGATGTCAAGGCTTGATTTAGGATGGCAGCTACAGGAGTAAGAGAAGAGGCTATATAAGAGAGATGTTACAAAAGTAAAAAGGTTCAAGGCATAGCCATGGATTGGCTCTGTGTGATGACTTAGAGCAAAGACCTAAAGATAATACCAAGGCTCTGGGAGTAATAAGGAGGTCAGTGGTGCCTTTGTAAAGAATGGGGATGTTTGGATGGAATAAGTTTGTTGGAGAAAAGATAATAAACTCCATTTTGGACATCAGGATGGACATTATCTCAGGAGAAAGAATAGGGCTGAATATAAAAATCTGGAGGTCAATCACACACAGATTATAATTGGAACCTATGGAGGCAACTGAAATCACCAAGGGAGACAGCATAAAGAAAAGAGGACTAAAATAGGACATTGGGGGGTATAGACAAATTATAGAATTAAGATCCAGCAAAGAAGTCATTTTGTTGAATAGAACTTGAACAAATAAGAGAAAAATTAAAGTAGTAAAGTGAAATATAGTATGTCTCAGTCTGCATTTAGATTCATTGGTTATTTCATTGGAAGTGGATGATATTTTTCATCATCAGTTGGGAAGATTGTCCCGGATCACTGTGCTGCAAAGACTAGCTAAGTCACTCATAAATCTTCTTCATATAATATTGATGTTACTATGCGCAATGTTCTCCTGGTTCTGCTCACTTCACTTTGTATCAGTTCATGTAGGTCTTTGCAGAATTTTCTAAAATCAATCTTCTCATCATTTTTATAGTACAGTAGTATTCCATTACCATCATATACCACAACTTGTTTAGTCATTCCCCAATTGATAGACATTCCCTTAATTTCCAATTCTTTGACACTAAAAAAAGAGCTGTTGTGGATATTTTTTTATAAGAACAGGTCCTTTTTGCTTTTTTTAAATCTCTTTGGGATACAGATCTAGTAATGGTATTGCTGGATCAGAGGGTATGCACAAATTTTTTAAACCCTTATCTTCTGTCTTCAAATCAAAAGCATGCATTGGTTCCAAAACAAAAGAGCAGTAACAGGCTAGGCAACGGAGATTAAGCTGCCCAGGGTCACCTAGCTAAGAAATGTCTGAGGCCAGATTCAAATCCTCTAGGCCTGGCTCTCAATCCACTGAGCTGCCTAGTTGCCTCCATATGCACAGTTTTAAAGCCCTTTGGTCATAGTTCCAAATCACTCTCCAGAATGGTTGGATCAGTACACAACTCCATTTGAAATGCATTAGGGTCTCAGTTTTTCCACAGCCCCTCCAATATTTATTATTTTCCTTTTCTGTCTTGTTAGTCAATCTGACAGGTATAAGGAAGTACCTCAGAGCCGTTTTAATTTGCATTTCTGTAAAAAAGAGAAATGAAGAGCATTTTTTTATGTGACTATATACAAAGCCTCATAAAATCTATAGTTTTATGAGCATTATGCTTCTCTGATATTCTTCCCTCCTGGGTGAAAATATCCTGTCTCACTTCATCTACTTTAAATCTTCCTACTGGAGCTCTTGTTCTCGTTGTCTCTTTTGACCCCATCACCTACTGCTAGGCAATGGGAGTTAAGTGACTATATCTGGTGTCACAAAGCTAGGAAGTATCTGAGGTCACATTTGAACCCAGAATCTCCTATCTATGGGCCTGGCTCTCAATCCATTGGTCCACCTAGGTGTCTCCCTACAATTTTACTTTAAAGGTATGAATCATCTCAATTTTTCAGAGGGCAACATTTTCTGCCTCTTTACCCTCTCTCCCATGTGAGATGCAGCCTGGAAGCCAGTGGGTCAAAATTGGAGTCTGAATAACCAAGTTTGGAATCCCCCCTCAAACACTCACAAACTCTATGACTACATACCAATAAATCTCTCTGAACTTCAATTCCCCTTCTCTTTAACGTGGAGATGAGAATACCTAATCAGAGCAGACCTTTAGGGAAGTACCTCTTGGCCAGAAAACAGTAAATAGGACTACATTTCCAAAAGTGCTAATTCCATCTAGAACTCAAAAATACTATAGAATATTAAAGAACATCATCATATAATCACTATTAACAAGCTGTGAGGAGGAGGAGGAGGAGGAGGAGAAGGAGGAGAGAGAGGAAGAAGAGACCCAAGATGAGCTCTGGAAGCTTAATCACACATCAATACTGCCATTGTTCTTGAATGGGGTAAGCCAATCTACTTCCCTATGGGGGTCTTTCACTCTCTCTGTCACTTTGTGATCAAAGTGCCCATGCCTAAACCAAATTCCTTTACATAAAATGAGAATGAAAACTCCTTGAGGGCAAGAACTATCTTTCATTTTCTACCATCCGGGTTTGATTTTGAATCCATCATCATCATCTCTCCAAACCCCAAGAATATGCTCATTGTCAGGAAACTCATCATTAGAAAGATTGCTTCAGCTTTACTACTCTCCTCTAACTGATCCCAGAGTTGCCTCTCTCCTTCTGACTAGTGGGATGGAGGGCAGAGCATAAAACTCTTTCCAGAGTAGTTTTTAATTTTTTTAAATATCAAATTCAACCCCCCAAAACTAGCTCTACATCAGGGATCACAGATTCAAATCATGTCTCTGACATTGACAACTTAGTGAAGTTCAACCAACTCTTAGTTTTCTACCAATTGCTCTACTAGATTCTGACCCCACCATCATCATACCCTTCAGACTAATATCCTCTGCTCCTCTCTCCATTTTTCAGATTCCTTTCATGTGTTGACTCTTCCTCCTCTTAGATCATAAACTCCTTAAGGGCAGAGACTATGTCTTTTATGTATGTGTACCCTTAGTGCTTAACACAGATCCTGGCATGTGGTAGCTACTCAAATGTTTATTGTATTATAGTCATTTTTCTATTTGTATATATTCAGTGCTTAGCTCATAGTAAGTGCTCAATAAATTTTTCCAATGTTCATTCACTCTAAGAGGCACAAGTGATGGAAGAATGCATTCCATGCCGGGGACATTGCTTATATAAAGACTGAGATGCAGGAAATGGAATGCTCCAAAAAGGTTTAGAGAGCAGCAAGTCTACCAATTTTTGTGAAAGGTAAGTATGATACAGAGGAAAGTACTGAAAGGATCTGATTGAAATCTCAGCTCTCTCTCCTTTACTATCTGAGTGATATTCAAGTCATTTGAACTAACTTTCCTCAATTATACAATGAGGAAGTTGAATCCAGTGATTTCATTTCCAAACTAGCTTTAAGGCAATTATCTTTTGATGTTTTATTCTGACATCAAAATCATCACAAGATTATTGACCCACCAGGTAATGGTTTGGGCCACAGAAACACAGAAAGAAGAAAAGCGAGTTATTATTGACCAACCAAGAAGCATGTATTTATTAAGCACCTCCCATGTAGCAACATTGTACACAGAGACTGATACACTGTGGTATAATCGAACCTAATGGACTTCTCCATTGGTGGTGGTGTAATGTCCCTGAACAATCTGCAGGGATCTAGGAGAAAAAACACTATCCATAAGCAGAGGACAAACTATGGGAGTAGAAACACCGAGGAATAGCAACTGCCTGACTACAGCGGTTGAGGGGACATGACAGAGGAGAGACTCTAAATGAACACTCTAATGCAAATATTAACAACGTGGCAATGGGTTCGAATCAAGAACACATGTGATACCCAGTGGAATCACAGTCAGCTACAGGGGGTGGGGGGAGGAAAAGAAAATGATCTTTGTCTTTAATGAATAATGCATGGAAATGATCAAATAAAATACTATAAAATTAAAAAAAATAAAGATGTACATAAAATAAAAAAAAAGAACTGTGGCAAAAATGAAATCATATCTGTTCTCAAGGAGCTTACATTCTGTCTAGGGAGGCAATGTGAAACATGGACCTATTAATAGTATTTTTTATCATTCTTTTCATTACTTCCTAAATGATGATGTATTGTAACTGCATGGCCCAATAACAGGAAGGCTAGTTTTAGAACTCTGTGTTCCCTGTAGGTCCCCTAATCCAACCATTGGTTATGCCTCCATATTCTTTTTCTTCTTGTTTTGTTTTGATTTTGTTTTGCTCGCCTTTCCTAGCAACAGAGTTTCTATGGTTCAGGAATTTCCATAGGAGGTGATTGGGGGGGGGGGGGTGCTGGCAGCAAGTATTCTAGCAAAATGTGTCAATGAACAACAAACAGGAAAGACTAAAATGGTCCCATGGAAATTAGGAGTTAACAGGTTCACTTACTTCTCTGTATTCCAAATTACTTATGAACCTTATGACCCTCTTGGAAGAGTATTGTAGGCTATTGTATAAAGGTGGAAAGACTTTATTGCTTCAATATAAAAGCTTTGCCAAATCTTCTTTATCTTAGTTCTCAAGGTTATGAACTGGTTTTTAAAAGTAAGTTCATATTGATTTTTTTATTACCATTTTCTTTATTTGATGACTCACCCGCTTTTATTGCTTCATTAGATGTCCTTCATGGAAATTGTAAGATCAGTTCCAGTTGCATATGGGGCAGAAAATGGATTGTGAATGTATGTTTGGTGATGATAACAAAAAATGACATGTAGAGTAGACTTGAAAATAGAGATCTAGGAGGAAAGGAGGATGGAAGGAAGGAGAGAATTTGGAATTCAAAACTTTAAAAAATGGAAGTTAAAGGTCTTTACATGTAAGTGAAGGGAGTAATAAATATTTTTTAAAAGATCAGAATAAACCAAAGAATGCTAGTTCTACATAAGAAATCATAGGCTCAAATCACATCTTTGACATCTACCCCCTATCTGAACTGGGGCCAGTCTGTCTCTTCTGGACCTCTCTGGACCACAGGATACTCAAAGATTCCTTCCAGATCTATGATCCTGTGATCCTTCTCGGCTGGAGGAATCTTTTCTTCTGATCATTCCAGGAATCACAATAAGACTTGGTCAGTTCATCTGTTATCTTTTATTCTTATTGCCTCACTTCCAGTGATACATCTCCTGGATGGCCTCTTTTAGGTCACTGCCTCCATAGCATCACTGCCCACCATATCTCTCCCTGTTATTCACAATCCCAGCCTGTTCACTGGTCTTGACCTGTTCCCTAAAATCAGTCATTTTACATACTCACTCTGAATCTGGGTCAAAGTTTCAATTTAGTGTCTTTTCTTGTATAATTATAAATTTTCTTTTAAAAATGCAGAAAAGGGCATGTACCATGCATTAAAATGTTCAGTACCAATACCTCATCTAAGAAGAACATGTTTCTATGAGTTACTCATTGCTGATGATCTCTGCAAAGGTGCAGATCATAACCCATCTATTCCCATCCACCTGGTGTTATTCTTCTCCATCTCTGCTCCTAAGCTAACCCCAGGAGGTCCATTCTATGTGTTGGCAGACTTTTCTTGGCATCAGACGGCTACCACAATTATCTCTTAGTTTTGCCTTTGCTCTTGCTATGTGACCATACCATCTCTTTTTTAATCATGCATTTCCTTGATTATATCCTTTATTCTAGTCCTGTAAATTTATTATTTGTAATCTGCTGACACTTGCTCACACCTATCATGCACCTCTCTATTACCTGCATTCTGAGAGATGTTTAATTTTATTTCTTTGGAAATTATTTGTATCCAATGACTCATGGTCATATAAAGATATAATTTGTGGAACACCACAGTCTTGAAAGAATCAAAATTATGGGTGACCCAAAGGTTATGCCTATACAGCAAGACACAAACTGACCTTAAAATGATACATTAAGAGCATGGGCCTGACAGGAGCTATTGTACATCTCAAAAGTGTGGATCTGATCAACTATGCCTTCCATGGTAGCCCCAGTATTTTTATTAACTAAATTCTCTTGTCACAAATAGATAGGGTCTCAATCAAAATGTGAATTGGTCCCGTACACTTCAAAATTTGACCTCTTTAAAAATTAATTTATCAATACATTTTGTTTGGTATAGACATTTCCTAAAACCTAAGCAAGCTACCCTACAAGGCACATTCCCTAGAAAGAGCTAAGTGAAACTATCTAATGGTATGTTCATAATCAATAAAATATTTCACTTTCAACTCTTGTAGTTTGCCAATGGTTAACAGAAATGAAGGTTGTACTTTTTAACTTAGAACTATTTTTTTAATTGAATAATGTATTTGAACTGAGTTTTGTTTTTGTCTCTCTTTCCTTTCTTCTCATTACTTCATTCGTCTTTCCATGTTTCTCTGAATTCTTCACATTTCCTTCATCATTGGGCAGTAATATCCATTATATTCCATTAATTCCATTATATATATATATATATATATATATTCTAGTATTCCATTAATTCCATTATATCCATGGATAGTTCTTTATTTGGCCAATCCTCAAAATATTATGGCGTATGTTTTATTTCCAGCTTTTTGTTATCACACATAACGTTGCTGTGAATATTTCCATACATATGGGTCTTCTCTTGCCTTCAGTAACCTCCATGGAGCATTGTCCTAATGGTGGGCAACATGGTAAAGTGGAGAGAGTGGTAAACTAGGAAGTCCCAAAATCCTGGATTCAAGTCCCACCTCCAACACTATCTGTGTGTGTGTGTGAGTCATTTAATCTATGTGAGCCTCAGTTCCCTTGTCTGAAAAATAAAAAGGTTGGATGAGATGGTCTCTACATTCCCTTTCCAATATCCTATGACATCTAAGTCAAAAATTGCATAGTCCCTCTGGATCTGGGTCAAAATTACAACTTGGAGTCTTTTCATGTATAATTATAGATTTTCCAAAAGGCTTTAGATGGCAGAAAAAGGCAACTGTACCATGGCATTAAAAAGTAAACCCTATGGAGTCAGTAACAATAAAAGAGAAAAACTCACTCTGTTCCTACATATAGCCACTGGAAAGCAGGTCCGCGGCTCTGAGCTAATCAACCCTCCAATTTAACTCATAATGATAATCTTCATGGGACTTGCCTAGGATTCCTAGAAAATTATATCCTCATGCAAAAATCATGGAGACTTTTGATAGAGTGCCATTTATAGCTTTTTATCTGGGCTGAACAGGTTATTGCTTTCCTTGAAACAGTCACTTCAGGCTGAATAAGATAATGTGGGCTTTGGAGGGAAAGAAAGGGAGGGGGAAGGGGAACACTGTGCCTTTTCTGAAGGCCATCTTTCTAAGCTCTGCCTTACAATCTGAATAACATTTCAGGAAGGGGACCGCAGCATCGACAATGGAATCCCATTTTCTCCCCTGCATTATGAAGGGTGGAGCTTAGGCTTGAGGAAATGTTCAGCCAGAGAGATTCTGCCCTTTCCAGAAATGAAATCTAAAGATGCCTTTTAGGAAATGGCTCTAAAGTGCCGGCTCTAAATCAATTTAACACTTCAAAACGGAGAGAGCAGAACCATTGGGGGAAAGGATGGACTACAGATCCGATTACATTGGGAACAGGGCTCCAAAGAGCTGTTAAGAAAGCCCGATTTCAAAGACATTTGCTGCATTTTTTTATTCGCCTGGATTCCGATTCTCTTACCAGCTGTTTCTCCTCCTCGCCCCCCCCCCAAGAGAAGGGGCCTCTGGGGTTCAGTGTACGAGGGCCGGCTTCTCAGCTTCTGGCATTTCCAAATGGCCTGCCCCCCCCCCCTAAAAGAACAAGAACAAGAACAAGAAGTGCTGCTAGAAAACGAAGCCAGACATCCTAGAAAATGGCTTTCCTCAGTGCCATGACTTAAAGTCTATCTGTTATTAGCCCTATCCTGTGGAGGAGCTCAGGAGCTACTGATGATAGTAATGAATGGAATTGATACTTGCCCACAGCCTCTCTCTGTAGGAGCTCAACAAGCCCTTTTTCAAAGAATTACCGACTCCTCTATGGGCACAGCAGGATCTCTCCCCCACAGCTCTGGAAATCAAACCCCTGCACACTTCCCCATCTGAGACTGGATCTCAAGGGAACCAGCCGAGGAAATGCAGGGCAAAAGCGACCAGTGGAAACCTGCAGAATCCCAGGGCTCCGACATCAATGGCCCAGAGAAAAGTTGTCACAGTGCACGGAGGGCCATTCATGCATGCATGCAATCGTCTGACAGAAGTTATTTAGCACCTGCTGTGTGCAGAGCACACACCAAGAAGTTGGGGGAGTACAGAAGGTTAGATAACGGGCAGCTAGGTGGATAGGAATAGCTGTGTGACCCTGGACTAGTCACTTAACCCCAACTGCCTAGCCCTTACTGCTCTTCTGCTTTGGAGCTGATACTTAGTGTAAGTTCTAGTAAGGGCTGACACATACCAAAAAAAGGTTCAGATAAGACATAGATCACAATGGAGTTTATAGGGAGTGAGGGGAATAAAAATCCATGAATGGGCAGCTAGGTAGTACAGTGGAAGAGACACAAACATGAAGTTGGGACAACCTAGGTTCAAAAATGACTTCAGATACTTCCCAGCTGTGTGACCCTGGGCAAGTCACTTAACCCCCATTGCCCGACCCTTACTGCTCTTCTGCCTTAAAACCAATACACAGTATTGGTTCTAAGATGGAAGGTAAGGGTTTTTAAATGTATATATATATATCACTTTGCAAGTCACTTAACCCCCTTTGCCTAACCTTTGCCACTCCTCTGTCTTGGAGCTGAGAAAAAGACAGAAAGTAAAGATTTTTTAAATCCATAAATCTCAGAATTGATTCTGGGCGAAAGTCAATTTCCTTTCTTTGGAAGTTATTTGTGGGCTATCACAGAAGGCATATTTCGGAGCTATTTGTATTTGGCGCTATCACAGCAGACATAGTTGATACCCCAACCTGCTCTGGCATCAAAATATCCTCCAAAGTATCCAGCACCAGCAGTCATTCAACCTCTTGACTGAGAAACAGGATAGGGAAGTGGAAAATCAGGTGGATTTGGAGATAAAAAGACACAAGCGTGGATCCTACCTCTGACACTTACTACCTATATGACCTGAGCAAAATCACTTAACTTCTCTTGGCCTCAGTTTTCTCATTTGTAAAATGAAGGAATTGTTCTAGATCAGAATTATCAAATGGGCAACATTCTCAAGGGTAACTGTTCTTCCCTGATAAATGGAACCCCTTCAGGACAGGGATTACTCACTTTTGTATGTACCCCAACCCCTAGCACAATGTCCAACACACAGTATGTGCTGAACAAATTGTTTTTTAAAGCCTTTACCTTCTGTCTTACATTCACTCCTACGTATCAGTAACTCAAAAACTCAATAAATAACTCAAAGAGTAAGTGACTTATCCAAAGTCACACAGCTAGAAAGTGTCTGAGGCCAGATTTGGATTCAGGACCTCCCATTTCTAGGCATGGCTCTCTATGCATTAAGCCACCTTAATAAATAATTTTTAAATAAAGTGATATATATATATATATGGAGAGACAGACAGACAGAGAGAGAGAGGGAGGGATGGATGGATGGATGGATGGATGGATGGATGGATAGGTGGGTGGATAGATGGACAGACAGATAGCTTGACAGACAGACAAATAGACAGGTAGATAGATGGATGGATGGATACATAGATAGATAGATAGATAGATAGATAGATAGATAGATAGATAGATAGATAGATAGATAGATAGATAGATAGAGATAGATAGATAGATAGATAGATAGATAGATAGATAGATAGATAGATAATCTTATTTGTAGATAGTATTTTCTTGTTTTCTCTTATCCCTCCCACCCCACCATTAGATTGTGAGCTTTTTGCTCTCAAGAGCAGGGACGATGGTTTGGTTTGGGGGTTGTTGTTGTTTTGGGGGGTGGGGTTCCCTTTCTAAATCCTTGCTTATCAGAATGCCTGGCACATACTATGTTTCAGTCATTGTGCTAGGGGGTGGGGATACAAGTAAGTAGTCCCTGCCCTGAATCAGGTTACCTTTATCCAGGAAGAATGTTACCCTTAAGAATGTTGCCCATTTAAACAACTCTGATTCAGAACAACTCCCTCATTTTACGGATAAGGAAATAGATTGAGTATGTGCTTAATAGAAGCCTATAGATTTTAATTTAACTGCTAAGCAAATCCATTTGACTTTTGAACTGTACTCATTTTGTTAGGCTGTTGTTTGACTTTAGTCATGTCTGACTCTCCATGACCTCATGTGGGGTTTTCTTGGCAAAGATACCAAAATGGTTGTGTCCCCATTTTACAGATGAAGAACTGAGGCAAACAAGGTTGAGTGACTTGCTCAGGATCATGCAAGTAGGAAGAGTTTGAGTGAGGAAGAGTTGAACTTAGGAATCTTTCTGACTCCAGGTCTAGTGCTCTTGTTTATCTATTACACCACCTAGCTGCCCCTACTGAGCCATCTAGCTGTGACAGAGCACCAGTCTTGCTGTCAGGAAAACCTGAGTTCAAATCTGACCACAGACATTTCCTAGCTGCATGACCCTAGGCAAATCACTTAACCTCTGACTGCCTGACAGAAGGATCCACTGGATCCACCAGGGAAGGAAATGGCAAACCACTCCAGCATCCTTACAAAGAAAATCCCATGAATAGCTGTGGTCCATAGGGTCATGAAGAGTAAAACACAAGTGAATGACTGAACAGCAGCATTGTTAGGGGGTTCTTTATTATCTTGGGCCAAAAATTTCCTCCAGTTCTTCCTAGGAAGTAGTAGAACATACCTGACCACTTTTCCCCATGGCAGGTCATCAAATGTTCAAAGTTGAAAGCAAACGAATAAGTGGAAAAAAGGATGAAGGGATCTATATTCTACGTAATTATAGTAATAAGCAATCTTGTCCCTCTGAAATCTCTTCTCTAAATGAAATGCCTTTGTCTTCCTTAACAGAGCCCCCCGTGTCAAGATTCCCAATCCCTTTAGCCTCCTACCGGCCCTCCTCTGTACATCCTTACATTCATCACTGCCCCTCTGAAAAAAAAAGGCTTTTCCTTTTATTTTTCTTGAAAAATAGGTCTAGTAATGCACCAACCACATAATCACCTTAGTTTGGGGGAGCTGCAGATGATAGTATGAATCATGTTGAACAAAAACAATATTTATTGAGTACAAACAATATGTATTTGTTTGTTGTCTCTTCCACCAAATGGTAAGCCTCTCCAGGGTGGGGAATATTCTTTTGTCTCCTTTTGTACCAGCGCCTAGTGCAAGCCTGGCACAGTTATTGTTGCAGTGTCTTTCAGTTGTGTTGGATTCACCATGGTTCCATTTGGGGTTTTCTTGGCAAAGATACTACAGCAGTTTTCCATTTTCTTTTCCTGCTTATTTTACAGGTGAGGAAAATGAGGCAAACAGGGTTCTGTGACTTGCTCAGGGTCACACAGCTAGTACATGTTGGCGTAGACCAGTGAAATAAATGCTTACTGTCTGTCCCCTGCAAATACACTGAACTCCCAGATCTTTTCATTTACTTTACTTCCATTTATAAGCCTTCTCTATCCAGTATTTAGTCTATTTTTTTAACCCTACTCATTTTCTCCTTATTGAGGAGAAACCTGTCCTTCAGAACCCTTTGGATCCTACCCATCACTCCCAATTTTGGGTAATCTGCAAAACTGCTACACTCATGTGCTGTCTCTGACTTCATGGAAGCATTGGCTCAAAGGCTGAATGAAGCCAAGTCAAAGACAGATCCCAGGGCAGCTAAGTGACTCAGTGCATTGATTGAGAGCCAAGCCCGGAGATGGGAGGTCCTGGGTTCAAATGTGGCTCAGACACTTCCTAGCTATGTGACTTTTGGTAAATCACTTAATCCCAACTGCCTAGCCTTTATCACTCTTCTGCCTTGATACTGATATTTGGCATCAATTCTAAGATGCAAATAAGAGTTTAGAAACCAAAAAAAAGGCAGATCCCTATGTTTTCTTCCTAGAGTGCCAAATACAAATAGATGAATGAAAAGTCTTGTGTGACAAGTTCATTGGAGAAGCATAGGATGCGCTATCCGAGTAGAAGTAGAAGGATGAAGCAAAATCTCATGAATGACTTCTAAGACCCTTTTCCCTTTAAATTTCTCAGATCTAATGATCTCAAGGAGCTGAGCTAGGCTTTAAAAGCTGGGTTAGGATGCCTAAAGGAAGTCAGCTCTGGCAAATCTGCCGTTGTCCTTAGCCTCTTTGCCATTTGCTTTTTAAATCTTATTTTGCTTGATATCGTTTGTCTTTACATAGCCTTCATTTCCAAATAATGCTGACTTCCCTCTCTCTTACTCAGTGAGCCATGTCTTTATTCCTTTTGAAAACTCTTTTAAAAAAAGACTCTTCTTTAAAGTTCAACACAACCAGCCAACATAGCGGTATTGTCTGGCAGTATGCGAAATATTCCACACCCTCTGCTCCTCACCATTACCATCTTGGCCAAGGAGAGGAGTGGGCACTTAGTCTTACCTCTTTTTCTGAGGACAAACTTGATTATTATGATTACACAGAATCTAGGGGCCCCCACAGTTTTTTCCATTTATTTAAAGTTTGCTTTAAATCATTCTTTCAAAGAAAGATTTCAGTGTCTTAAGAGGAATTCTTTTCCCTGCCATAAAATAAGGTTTGAGGAATGTGGGTGTCATTGGTCAAACAGGCTATTTGGGACTGATTGGGGGCAGAACCTTCCGAGCTCACCTAGTCTGATCATCCATAGCTGGACCAATAGTGATGTCATTATAGAAGGAATTGGGTAGACCTTGGGTGACCTTGGAGTGACGGCAGCAAGGTGGCACCATACTGCCCAGAGCCACTGGGTTTGGAGGTAGGAAAACTCATCTTCCTGGGTTCAAATCCAGTCTCAAAAACTTGCTAGCTGTGTGACCCTGGGCAACTCACTTAACTGCCTCAATTTCCTCATCTGTCAAATGAGCTGGAGATGGAAATGAGAAACCCTTCCAGTGTCTTTACCAAGAAAATCCCAAATAGGGTCAGGAAGAGTCAGACATGGCTGAAAAGTAACTGAACAACAACTTGGAATCAGAAGACTCAGTTTTCAAGGTCTGCCTCTGACACATATGTGACCTTAAACAAAATCCCAAGAAACTCTCTAAGAGTGGAAGCTGATAGATATATGCTTATTCATATAATAGAGATAGTTTCCTCATCATTCAACATTTATTAAGTGTTAGAATTATTAGTAATAAGTAGTAAATAAATATAGTATTAGTATAGTATAAATAAATATAGCAAGTAAAAATAAACAAATAAGAAGTAATAATTATTCATTTGTTTATTAATAAACAAGAATTTACTAAGTTCTACATTCCAGGTGCTAGGGATACAACTCTGATTCATAATCTGAAAGAATTTATATTCTAACAAGAAGCCAGTATGTACATGTAATTTATGCATTACATGTACATACTGGCTTCTTGTTGGAATGTAAATGCAAATATATTATATTACTATATATACATATACACACATGTCTGTATGTAACATGTAATGTTATATGTGTAATGTAGAATAATATATAATATGTGTGTGGTATATACTAATATATAATCATATTTGGCATATTATGGTAATAATATGAGATATATTATGTACAGCATATTATATTGATATAGAATGATATAGATCCCAAATATAAACATGCATGCTATGTTTTGCATAGCATATTATATCATAATATTATGTACATAATAAGTCTATAGTAAACATAATTATTTATACCAACTAGATAAAAAATAAATACATGTCACTTTCTCTGTACCAATAAAATCACAGCCTGGTAAGAAATGGTCCAAAGGGTCCACAAACTCTTATTTCCTTGCAATGTTCACATTTTATATTCCACTATACTGGACTGTGAGTTCAAATTCTGGCATACAGTTGTTAAATTGGCATACAAGAAGAAGAAAAAAGAAAGTTAGCAAGGGCCTCCTTGGCCAGCGTTAGCAGCAAAATAACAAATCTTCAGGCAGGCAGACTTGCAAAGGAGCAGCAAGACCCTTTCAGGAATTGGGGAGGTGGGGACTTCTTTTGAGGCTTAGAATTTTTAGCTTCCCACATTTCCTCCTAGAGGTCAAGGTGGTCAGTCTTGAGAGTCAGAAGGGTGGGTTCAACCAGTACCACACCCTAGTTAAGAACGAGGCCAGCTGAAGCAGTGGTCACTTCAAGATACCGTTCAAGCTCTCCCTGATGGCCTGAGGTTTCACAGTCAAGTACGTGTAACTTAGCCACCCTTGCTAATTGAGGAAACCAGTAATAGAAACCATCTAACTGGAATCTAAGATGTGACTAAGTTGGATTCAATTAGTTCTTCTTGAGTGCCTAGTCTAATATATCTAGCACCGTGTCAAACCTCCTGCCCTTCAGGATTCCAAAGATGCTAGGAACTGGAAGGGGCTTCAGCAGCCATCTAGTATATTTTACAGATGAGGAAACAAAGGCCAGGGAAGGTTAAATGATTTATCCAAGATCACACAGGTAAAAAGAAACTGGCAAAGTTGGGTTTTTAATCTGGGTCATCTGACTTAACAGGCAGTTTTCTTTCTGTTCTAATACACAACATTGAAATCTAGAACCTGGTATCACATACTGAGACAGGACAATATATATTATAGATCTGCAAAGTCTTTGTTGAATGAGGGAAGGAAGGAGGGAAGGAGGGAAGGAGGGAGGGAAGGAAGGAAGGAAGGAAGGAAGGAAGGAAGGAAGGAAGGAAGGAAGGAAGGAAGGAAGGAAGGAAGGAAGGAAGGAAGGAAGGAAGGAAGGAAGGAAGGAGGGAAGGAAGGAGGGAAGGAGGGAAGGAGGGAGGGAAGGAAGGAAGGAAGGAAGGAAGGAAGGAAGGAAGGAAGGAAGGAAGGAAGGAAGGAAGGAAGGAAGGAAGGAAGGAAGGAAGGAAGGAAGGAAGGAAGGAAGGAAGGAAGGAAGGAAGGAAGGAAGGAAGGAAGGAAGGAAGGAAGGAAGGAAGGAAGGAAGGAAGGAAGGAAGGAAGGAAGGAAGGAAGGAAGGAAGGAAGGAAGGAAGGAAGGAAGGAAGGAAGGAAGGAAGGAAGGAATTTGAGCAAATGAGTATATTTTGGATTGAACTACTCAATGAGTTAAAACTAGCAAATAGTTTCCTCTTGTGCCAAGGACTAGCTCCCTACTTCAAAGTCACAAACTCATCTAGACATTGATTTCTTTCACAGACACCTACTAGCTTCCTCCTAAAGTGATCCATCCCAACAAGCATCAGTTAAACAGCAGGCACTCTATAGGGCATTAGAGAGAAAAAGACAAAAATAAAATAGTCCCTGCCCTTGAGCAGCTTTCATTCTAGGGGTGTACAACACATAAACAGAGAAGCATATATGAAATAATTTGAGGAAGAAGAGAAAACTGATAAGGAGGGAATCCTGAAGAGGTATCACATAGTGGAGGAGACATGAAGTGAGCCCAGAAGGAAGCTAGGGATTCTAAGAGATAGAGGCTGAATTCCAAGCATGGAAGGGTAATCTATGAAAAAGCAAGGAGATGGGAGATGGAATGCTGAGTTCAGAAAGTAACAAATAGACTAATTGGTTTGGAACATAAATTTTATAAAGAAAAATATATATAATAAAAGAATAAAGGAAAGGTCAAAGGGGGCCAGCCCATGAACTCAATTTGTACAAACTGTTGTTCTTTAGTCATGTCTGACTCTTAATGATCCTATCTGACATTTTCTTACCAGATACTAGACTGTTTGTCCATTTCATTGTCCAGTTCATTTTACAGATAAGGAAACTGAGGCAAATAAAGTTAAGTGACTTACCTAGTCGCATACTAGTAATTGTCTAAGGCTGAATTTGAATTCAGGAAGATGTCTTCCTGGCTTTAGGCCAGCACTCTATCCACAGCACCACCTAACTCCCCAATTTACACAGGGTCCAGACTTATTCTGAGAGGTAGTATTATGCCTCTCAGAGAATTAGTCCCTATATTGGGATATTAAATCTCTGCTTCAATCTCATGCTGGCTCTGTGACACTAGGCAAATAAATTCTCAGTGCTCCAGACATTTCTCTAAGAGATTGCAGAGAAAGTATGGACCCTCACTGCTAAAAGAAAGGCTTCATTGGGAGTTTCCTACATCAATGAATGTGGCTAGAGTATAGAGTCTAGTGGATAGAGCATAGAGTCTAGAATCAGGAAAATCTGAGTTCAAATCTGACCTCAGATACATGCTCCTTGTATGACTTGGATAAATCAATTGATCTCATGTTCTTCATCTTTAAAATGGGGATAATTGTAGTACCCACCTCCCAGAGTTGTGGGGATCAAAGAAGGTAGTATTTATAAAGTGTTTAGCCCACTGCCTAGCACATAGTACAAGCCATATTATTAGAGCAGTAGAATTTAATGTTGAACGCTGGATGAACATCAAGTTTTGTATTCTTACCAAAACAATTCTATCTGCAATGTGTATGACAGTTGTTTGAAGACTTCTAGTGCCTAAGACCCCACTCTGGGACAGCTCCGATCTTCAGGAAGCTTATCCTGGAATCCACCCTAAATTTCATACTTTACATCTCATAGTTCTTGTTCTGAGTTCCACCCACTATGGCACAAATCTAAACTCTCTTCAAAGGGACAAACTTTCAAATGCTTGAAGACAATTGTCACATCCTGGGTCTTTTCCAGAAAAAAATATCCCCAGTTCTTTCCACCAATCCTTACATGGCAGTATCTCTCTCTCTCTCTCTCTCTTCTCTCTCTCTTTCCTCTCTCACACACACACACACACACACACACACACACACACACACACACACACACACCCTTACCTTCTGCCTTAGAATCAATACTAAATATTGTTTCCAAGTCAGAAGAGATGCTAAGGGCTAGGCAATCTGGGTTAAGTGACTTGTCCAAGATTACACAGCTAAGAAGTGTCTTGAGGCCAGATTTGAAACTGGGACCTCTCATTTTCCAGGTTTAGCTCTTAATCCACTGAGTCAAGTAGCCTCAGAGTAGGAACTCTTAAACCTTTTTGTGTATCTAAGGTTTTTTGGCAATTGGAGTGAAACCTTTGCATTATTTCTAATGCACAATATAAAATACACAGAATGTCAAAATGAATAAAACTGAAATAAAATTATAATTTTTTTTTCCAAGTTCATTGACCCAAGTTTGAGAACCCCTTTTGGCATGAGCTTGAAGAGAAGCAGGGTTTAGATTTTGGGCAGGTTAGGCTAATTTCCCAAAAGTACTAGATGGCAAACTGCAGGGAGAGAAAAACCTCCCTATAGCACATTAAAACCATAGACACACACACGCACCACACCACTCACACACACACTTATTAAAATCATGGCAGACTCTTTGGAGCCCCTTTGGGAAAATTAATTGAAAAATTTCCCTCAGACTTGTAGTCTGAGAAGGACCTGAAATAACAGCCCCAAGAGGCCTTCATTCTTTGCTGCAGGTTAATTATTTGTGTCTAAGTACAGATTCCTTTTTGAAATTGGGTCTTATTCTGAGTCACTCTGTGGCTGTCTCTAAAGGTTGCACTAGATTCCAGGGATGGGAGTTCAACCACTGGGCACCAGGAAAGGCGGGGGAGCCTACACCAGAAACTTTGTACTGTACTTGACATTGGAAAAACAATCTGGCTGCCAAAACAGAGATCTTCTGTATTCTGACACCTTGGTATCTAATCTAGAAAACATTCTAATTGTGCTCATTTTTTCCATGACAAAATGCAACACATTGTCTTAAGGAGGAAGAAAAAAAGTCCTTCAACCTTTACCCAGATAGTCTTGGTTAAAGGGTCAAGGATCCATTTAGGACAGTGGACTCTACTGAGAGCTATTTTCAACATCCAGAATACATGGATATAGGAGACCTGGAAATTTTCAAAAAGAAATCCCCAGAACATTTAAATGAATGATTGAGCCAAAAAATACTTTCTATCTTAGTAGAAAAGTGCAAAAAGAGCTAGCCTGGGAGTCAAGAAGGCCCCAGTTCAGATCCTGCTTAAAAGATACTGTGTATAGGGCACAGAGATGGTTCAGTGATAGAGAGACAGGCCTAGACAGGCGAAGTCTTGGTGCAAATCTGGCCTCAAATCATTCCTAGCCATGAGCCAATGAGCAAGTCACTTAACACCCATTGCCTAGCCCTTACTGCTCTTCTGCTTTGGCACCAATACACAGTATAGATTCTAAGATGGAAGGTAAGGGATTAAAAAAATAAAAAAGATACTAGCTGTGTGAAACTTGAACCATTGCCATTCAGTGCCCCAAGCATCTCTCTAAATATGAATTGCAATGCAAGTACAGAATTGGATTTGCTAAGGGGCATTTCCTCTCCTAGAGTCCCTTCCTACACAGTGAAATCAGAGCTGGTATGGAGTAAAAAGCATTGGGAAGAGAGGAAACATTGAGGAATACCCAGAGGATTGACCAGAGCCCCATCAGATCCCATCTCTGATGTTTAATGCTTCAGCCCAGACAACCTCTTAAGCTTCAGTTTCCTCATCTGTAAAATGAGACTAATAGCACCTTTTAGATCAACCTCACAGGGCTGATATGAGGTATAAATCAG